>NC_086285.1:77443053-77743053 GCF_963924245.1 Chroicocephalus ridibundus | reverse complement strand
ACTTTATTCATAGATTCAAGCTAGGTCAGCATTTCCTAACTTTTGTTTTTTTAAATGGAAGAATTATTTAAGGCTTTGAAAAAATTATACATGGTGAGATCACATAGTTTTCACAGAAGCAATGTTATATCATTTAGGTTAACCTTAATGTTCATTTACTGCTTTTGCTCCCCTCTAATCACTCAATGAAATTTGTTTGCTTGCATAACTAATGACACATATGAGAGTCTGGTCTTCAGTTTTCCATCCTTTTCATTTGGATATTCATCTGCTAATATCTTACAGACCACAAGTGGAGGAGGACTGCACTAAAAGCCATTCTCCCTGCCAGTCAGATAAGCACAGTTCCACAGAATAAAACAAAACTTAGCAGCTGCAGTGTTCAGTGTGCATTTCCCTACACCATATAAACAAATTGTTAAAACTGGAGCATTTGGAAGGTCTGAACATTCACATTTTACCATTAACTCCTTATCACTATTGAAAATCCTGGAGCAGGGCAATGCGAGTCTGGCAGCTGTTTACCCCATCTTCTGAACCTTCGGGTTACTCAGACTCGTCCAATCCGCAACAAGACCTCAGCTTGGACCCATCAGGCATGAACTATATGTTCAAATGCAGCAAAGCTTTTAAAACCTTACATCGTGGAAAGGTTCGGGATTGCTTTGCAGGAAAATTAGCAACCAAGCTTCTGCAATAGCAGCCTAGAGTCAGCTTATGATCAAAACAGATGTAACTAAAAACCTGCTACTCAAAAAAGCTTTATTTTAAAGACAGCTTAATCCTCTCGGCACCTTCCTCTTGGATCTGACACTCAAGTTACAGGGTCAGCCTCTTGGCTCCTACTCTACTTTGCTGTACTCTAGTAACCCTCAGCAGAGGACTAGCCCGGGGAGGCATCAGCGCCTGCATGGCTTGCGTTAGTTTTTGTCACAGTGGAAGGACTATCACACCTGCAGACATCCATGTAGTTCAGGTAATTAAAAAGGGACACTATAAACACGTATTTAAATTTTTGTCAAAGGATGACAACAGAACACTTGAAAAAGCAGCAGTTGATTTCAATGAGAACTGCAATCTCCTATGCTGCTTTTATGGCCTGAGTGTTTTAGATGTGAATAGCCATATCTGATAAAAGGCAACCCTAGTCAATTAAAAGGTAGGGGAAGGACATATACACATGGGGGCAAAGACACATGGGGGCAAAGAAGCAGAAAGACCTTTTTAAAATAAGATCTTACCCTGTGGTGATCTCTCTACTTTATCAACCAACAATACTAGACAGATTAACTATGTAGAGCTCTCCATCCTAATTTTTATGTCATCAGTAAAGCTAAACCCAGGAATAAAACCCCAAGTGAATATGAAGGCATGTGCTCATGTTTCCAGATTTACTGTTGCTGGACTTTCCCCTATCTCACCAAGAGTAAACAGAGCCTCCAGGAGACTGTGAGCACACAGGGTGACTAATAACGATAATGTGAGACTCCCTGGGGCTGCCTTAACTTTTTTCCAGAAAGTAAAGGAAGAGCTCCATAGCAATCCTGCCAAACGGTCCCATTTTTTTCCTTGATGTTTTCAAGCTAAGAGGTTGAAAAACTTTGACATTTTGTTTACAGCTTTGAAGAAGTCATTTTATTCACCAATAGGGTGGAGGAAGGAAAAAAAAAAGTGCCTCTGTTTTTGTTTTGTTTGAACCCTTCCCCTAAGTCATAGCTCTTCCCCTTCACTTGAGAAGTAGCATTTCCAGTGCTCTGTGTTTTACTCAAAGGCAAAAAGTAACCATCTTCCGTGGTGTGGCACGTGCATAGTGATGTGACGGGTTTTTGTGCCACTGTGCACAGGCAGCTGCCAGCGTGGCTGGCCTCGTCTCCCGCTCAGAGCAGCCCTGAGAGGCACTGATAAGACATTTTGCTCCTCCAGCAGCGACTATCAGCATCCATAAGGCAAAAGGATCACCACAAATGTTGAAAAAACAGTTTAAGAAACAGAGCCGGAGGGGTTCATTTCTCCTCCCCCCCTCACTCCCACGCACATTAAAAAAAAAAAAAAAAAAAACAAAAAAAAAGCACCTGACTCAATGGAACAAAGCCAGGTTTTCTGGTCAGGTTATTTTCTACTGCTGAACAATGACTGTTTATACCAAAGATAAAAAGCAAAGTCGGCAGTGAAACAGATGAGACCAGGGAGGAACAGCGAGGGCAGACTTGGAAGGAGTCCACGGAGGGAAGTCCTCATGAAATACCTCGCACCGAGCCTGCACAGTTGGGCTTTGGAGACAACTGCTTGCTGGACAAGTGGTGGAGTTCCCTCCAGAAAGCTCAAGTAAGCAGGCACAAAGTAAGGATGTCAGGATAAACAAACACAAAAGCCAAAAAATAAGTACAAAAATATAAAACCCCCAAACATGTTTAAGTATAAACAAATTAGCTCTTTACTCAGAAGTGGGATTCCACCAGTTGCTGTTAAAAGCCAATATTTTGAGTAACTGAGAAAACCAAATTAAAGAGAACAATATTTTTGGAAAAGATTAAAAAGGTAAGGCATGCCAAAATGTTCTTCATTCTCTCTGAGTCAGCCCAGGCAGACTACAAAGACAAGTACCATACCTGTTCAAGGCGCCAAGGTACATCACAGCATGTGTTAGATGCCAAATCAGCATTTTCATTAGGGATTAAAGGTGACCATGGCTGTTTTAAAGGCGGAGAGAAGCCACACATAGTGGGATTTGAACAAAAAAATGCATGGTGCTGAAAAGCAGTACTTTGTACCAGAGAAGCTGGGATATGCATACATCCCCAGTCCATAAGGGGCTCCACCTCGCAGAGGACCAAACGTTATTTAAACGGCTTTGGAGACTTCCTTGTTCTTACCAGTGGCTCTGGGCATTTGCTAAGTATTTGCTTAAAGATATTTGCTGGAAGTCCTATCAGCAGGAGCCAGGTACTGGTGGGCAGCTGGCTTCTTTCCCTGCAGTGCCATGGCCCATCCCACTGGGACAAGTAGTCAGCCACCTTCTCCTCAGGAAGGACAAGCAGTAATGAGAGGCAGGCATTTTGAAGTGCAAATCCAGTATGCAAGAGACTGACTAGAAAGCAGGCTTTATTCCCCATACCTTCTAATTAGTTTTGTCTTGAATAGAAGACATTGAAGTCTAATTTTCCAGAGTGAGGAAGAATAGGGAAGGTCTGTGAATGCTCCAAAATAAGTTGAAAATTCAGGTAAGAAATTTCAGACAGAGAATAAGTAGGAAAGATACATCTTTCCAACTAAAGCAAATCCTCTGGACAGCCTGAGGAAGCTGGCACTCATAGAATCATAGAATGGTTAAAGTTGGAAGGGACCTTAAAGATCACCTTGTTCCAACCCCCCCTGCCGTGGGCAGGGACATCTCCTGCTAGACCAGGTTGCTCAAAGCCCCATCCAACCTGGCCTTGAACACTTCCAGGGATGGAACATCCACAAATTCGCTGGGCAATCTGTTCCAGTGCCTCACCACCCCTACAGGAAAGAATTTCTTCCTAATATCTAACCCAAATCTACCCTCTTTCAGTTAGAAGCCATTACCCCTTGTCCAATCGCTATACTCCCTGATAAACAGTCCCTCCCCATCTTTCCTGTAGGCCCCCTTTAGGGACTGGAAGGTCACTATAAGGTCTCCCCAGAGCCTTCTCTTCCTCAGGCTGAACAACCCAAGCTCTCTCATCTTTGTAGGAGATGTGCTCCAGGGCTCTGAATCTTCATGG
This sequence comes from Chroicocephalus ridibundus, assembly GCF_963924245.1. Lineage (NCBI taxonomy): Eukaryota > Metazoa > Chordata > Aves > Charadriiformes > Laridae > Chroicocephalus > Chroicocephalus ridibundus. The sequence goes on along the minus strand of NC_086285.1, from coordinate 77,739,307 downwards.
CCCTCCTCTGGACCCACTCCAACAAGTCCATGTCCTTGTGCTGAGGACCCCAGAGCTGGAGACGGTACTCCAGGTGGGGTCTCACCAGAGTGGAGCAGAGGGGCAGAATCACCTCCCTTGACCTGTTGGCCACACTGCTTTTGACGCAGCCCAGGATGCAGTTGGCTTTCTGAGCTTTTTTTACACCTCAGTGCTAAAGGTTTCACTCCAGGTCAAACATCATTTACCTTGCTCATTCATGCAGTAACTTCTGCAGAGATGGAAGCCAATTTTCCCGGACAAAACCTTCCCCCCCTTGCCAATCCCTGTACCCCATTCCCCCTTTGCAGCACCAGACGGCCCTGCCCAGGTCAGGAAGGTGCCACACCAGGGGGTCTGCTGGGGTCCGCTCTTTTCCCCAGTCCCCTTGGTGCCATCCTTTACACCTCATCCTACAGAAAGGCTTTGCGACGCCCCACCCTTACACTATGGGGCTGGTGGATGTACCCCGACCAGCTGCTGCTCTTCATCCCCCTCAGCTGCTGTGTGCACACCAAAAGAGCCGAAAAAAGGGAGCAGCTGCTGACAGACCTGCTGGCCAAAGATGAACCGAGGCTTCTCCAGGCCTGTGACAAGTGATAGGAAAGCTGGTGTATACAGAGCCATAAAACAGGTAACAGTTGTGTCATAGGAGTGTTGCCTTGGCTTTTGTGGGTTTGTCCTGCTGAGAGGACCTGATGACACACACATGCACACTTTAGCACTGCCCCCCTTCCAGCTTTCCTTAGCCATAACGGGTTTTAAGCAAAGCAGAGCTGCGTCCCAGCCTGAGAGCAGGAGCCTCATGGGGGGGGGGTGTGTGTGCACAGTCCTCCCCCAGGCAGGTCCCCCGCGTGCATCTGGTCACTAATCCCAAAGTGAGGAACAGAGTGTTAATTCTCTCCCCCACAGCTCCCTGCTGCTTTCGCTACTGTATTATCTGTACAAAGCTATACAGAGGGAAAGCAATCTGTTCAGAATCATTTGGGAGTGAAGGATTAAAAAAAAAAGAAAAAAGAAAGAAAATGGTGACACTGTTACAGACATGTACACAGAGAAGCCTTTGTGTGCCAGAGCAAGGGAGCCAGTAGAGATATCTCCAGCAGAGCAAACTAGGATGGAATTAGCAACAAACTCATTGGGATGCAATTTAATCACACTGAGCAAAGGCAGGCCAGCTAAATAATCTTGCTGGTGTGGCTTTCAAACACCTACCGCCCTCGGGCGTTATTTGATCACTTCAGCTGAGGCAGGGTAGCTCTTTCTCCGTCACTGCTAGACAGCAATCATGGGATATCCCCAACAGTTTGGGATGCGGCAGGTAAACGTTGAGAACCCTTCCCGGCTAATTCGCCTGGTACGGCTGGAAAGGAGGCAGAGCCCTGCAGGGGGAGGGCAGCTGGTTTACTGCACACAGATTGCACCTGATAGTCTCACCACGGGCTGGTTCCTCTGCTTCCTCTCCATGCCCTCTCTAGCCCTTCCTATCCGGTATGGGCTTTGAGCCTCAGTGCTAGCAAAATACATGAATAAATACTGATTAGCCCTCAGGGCAGAAGCGCCAGCCAGCACCCCTCCCACACACCCTGCAAGCCCAGGGGTCATCAGGCGGGTGAAGCAAACGAAGTCCCATGAGGTCAAGCCCTGCCCAGCCGAAGTGGGAAGCCGAGTGAGTCCGTGACCACAGATGTGTGATGGTGGTCAGATGTTTTTAACCAGGATGTTGTAGCTCAACCAACTCCCTCCCCTCCTACAAGTGAGGTTATAAATACCTATTTTGTCAGCTGTGCTATAGAAGCAAGTTCCTCAGTTAGCGGAGAGAAAAATTAATCACTGTGTGAACAAGTCACTGAACTGTAATCAGACCTTTAGCATTAGCTGTCTTTAACAGACAGGTGCTCAGCAAGGAAGAGCTCAGCTTCCTCCAGGGCAAGCAATGCGTACTACAGAGCTATGTTGCCACAGCTGAGACCGCCTGGCACTATTTTGCTGGAAAAATGGCAGCAGTAGCATTTCACAAGTGCATACTGGTACCCTGCAAGAGATGTCAATGCCTTTTTTTTTATTTTATAGAATCCTACAGCAATGTATACCAGAGGCCAAATATAGAAAGCTTTCCTAAGGCTAGGCTCTATGCTTACCTGAGATTTATTATACTAATGACCTTGTTTCTCATATTAGTCAGTGTAATCTGTGAAACATTCAAAATAAAGCCTCCAAGTGCCCTGGAAACCAAGATATACGATTAAGGCCAGATAAGGGCAGAAGCTTTTCAGGGATCTTCTGCCATTGTTGTTTTCAGAGCTCCGCCAGTCTATTAGGTTACTCTAATTAAAACACTTCTGCTTTCTTTTTTAGCAAAGCTTTTTCATTTGAAATTGTGCATAAAAGCCTTGCAGGATGCACTTTGGAAGTGCTGCAAAAAGGTAGTGAAAAGATGGGATTGCTATTCTTGTAAACCAGGGCTAGTCAGGCTCTTAGTTAGAAATGGGAGCAACCAGCTAGAAAATGAAACAGACCGTGATGCAAGATGTCAAGGTATACTCTGTGGAAAGACATTCTTCACTGGAGACACCTCAGGACTCGCTGGAAGTTTCTGGCTATTGCCAGGGAAAAGCATTTGAGCAAACAGCTCAGCCAGGGGAGCAGCAAGCCCTCAGCACAGCTCCCCACGCTGTGGAGATTGCCACCATCAGAATTCTGGTGTTTCATCCATTATTCAGCAGCTGCTGCCAGCTCTCATTCACATACATCACCTGGGCTTAAATAAGTAAAACACCATACATACAAACCTATGACAGAGGAGAACATTAAAAGTAACAAGTAAGCAGGCTTCATGCATTTACTTGTACTACACTCTGACACTGCGTATTTCACCAGTACCCATTATGCTAAGATCCAGATCCTGGACCATTTTTACACTCAGGTAACACACCAGAGGAGCCTTTTCACTCTTTTTCATTAACAATTGCCTTCTTTTTACCTGCACAAATGACCTCCCCAGCTATTCCAACAAACATAGGCCTATAATAATTTCCGTTAAAAGCGTTTGGGCAGAGTATGGCCTGTCCCAACCTGCCACTACTGCTTGCAAGAACTCTCATAACTCAGCTGTAGCACTACTTCTTTTCTCAGGACCAACCGAACAAAGAAGGATCACATCTTTTCAGTGTTGCTACATATTCATTGGAGATTTCTGCACCCATCAGCTTTCCATGCTGCCTTGACTTCAAGCTAGGCTAAGTCCTGAAGTTGTAGATCCTGCTCAAGAGCCTACCTCATTAACCAAGGCAATACTCACAGCTAAACTTTGTGATCCTCATTTCTGAGCTGCTTCCAGTGTCACTGCACTGTGCTGGGCAGATAAAACCACTCTGCATTCTCACATTGCCAGCTAATCCTGGGAAAGGCTTCTGAACGCTACCCTACTCTGGAGAAAGATACTGCATAATGCTAACGCATGCAGTTTGGTACACTGCAGAGTTCATGGTTTATTTCTTTCTCTTTGAATCAGTAGCTCTCAGGGTCATGCTGGAAAGCCACTGAACCAGCGTAGCCAAGCCATAGCCATACTGAAGACAGCCGTAGCTCTTACATTAAAAATAAAAACAAACCCAAACAAAACAAAAACACGCACACAAGTTTAATTATATAGAACCACATTCAAGTGGCACCATAATTGACCAAACTGGAAACTAAGCCTTAAGGAAAAAAAAAAACAAAACACACATGCTTTTCTTTCCACCAGGAGTCAAAATTGTCACTTGGCCACGTAGTATTACAAAGAAAAGAAAAAGTAGTGAGAAGTGGTCAGGAGTACTCTTAAACCAGCTAGCTTTCTCTATCAACACATTGTATAAGTTATTGCAAAGTAGTTGAAATACTTAAGGCTTTTGGAAAAGAATTCTATAACGAAAAGTAAATGATAAATACTGTTGGTTGGCTTTTGGACATCTCAAAACTTTATGACCTATTTTTATCTATTTATGCGGAAACTAGCATATTTAAGATTTACTTAGAGATTCATTTTTCGCAGGACCTAACACAATAACAGGTATTCAACCATTCTTAGAGTGCTGATGACACTATTAAGCATACAAACATTTTTATGGTCTGAACTGCCCGTATCTCTCTAAGGCACTCCAGGAAATTAAAGCATTTTTGAGTTTCACAGCAGAGCAAGATCTTTCTAAGGCAGCAAAATAAGACACACATTTCAGAACCTATTAGTTCAGCAAAACTGATCCAGGTACTTAAGAGTTCATGATAGCATAGGGAAGGCAAGAAAAGCCTTTGCTCAAACTATAAAGCCAGACTCACTTATCTAATTTTCAGCTTACCATAAAGCAATAGAGATTTTTAAGCAGCAGCTTATAGCTAGGCTATACACACAGACACATTTTTATTGAGGAAAAGTAATTTCAAACTTGGCATTGTGTGCAAGTAGGTCTGAGGACCACTACTTCCTTGTAATGCTAACAATCTGGATAATACATTCTTTAAAATCAGCAGTAGACTTAAACGTTTCTTCCTTTTGGAAACAGGGCATGTTTCTGGACGTTCACCTTAGCTGCTTTCCATTAGCATTTTCCTCCTAAACCATGAAATTCCTTTCAATTTGATTGTGGGTATATTTTATTATCATACCTTCAAAATAGCACCTGCCTTAACTTTAGCCGAATTTTATAGAGGATGAAATTCCCTGAGACTTCTGCTTATCTGTGAATATTTTGAACACATAGATACAGCTGAGGACTTTGGAGCCAGGAGTTTGCTGCCCATTGTATAAGAGAGGGAGATCTCTTAATCAAATCTAAGGAAAGATTACCTGGATGTCAGTAGAGCCCTGGAAAAGGCACAGCTTATGCCTGCACAATGCCTACCTCAGCTTCTCTTCATCCACAGGGATCTACCGCTGTTGTTTATAAATACAGCAGATAAGGCCCACAGAGGTGTATGTCACCATAAAAACACTGGCTACACTGGGCAGCCTGGCTGCTAGAGTGCATCTATCTCCAAGTATTTTAGAAGACAGGTAGTATTTGCCAAACCCTACGCTCCTTCAAATGTCTGTCAGGAGCAACACAGTTACGGCCAATCCTGCCTGGGCAAAGGAACAGATTATCTGTGGTCTTAAGTCCCACAACAGATTCCTGGGACAGTTTGGTCGTGCACTGGATTGACCAAGACGTGAGGAAGATTCCAGACACACCGACAAGAACTTCACCAGGACATACCTCCTTCATCACACTTTTGCATAACATTTCCACTCCCTGCTGAGAATGGAAGAAGTCACAGGTGACCAGAAATTCTGTCCTACTGGGGCAGCTCCAGAAAAGCCAGTAGGACCATACCAGAATGAAATCATTGCAGAATTTAACCCACTGCATTTCCATGTGCTTTTCTGGTTACCATAACCAAACTCTTGTTCTGGTGTTTCAAGGTCACCACTTGAACAGTACAAAACCAGTTAAAAATATCTAATTGGCTGCAATTTCTGCTCTGGAAACCCTCTAGATTAAGTTGAGGTGGTTTGTCTTTTTTTTTTTTTCTTTTCTTTTTCTGTTAAATAGAAAGAAGAAATGTTATAATTAGAATGATATGTATTCCCTGGATGCTTTAAAGTTTCCAGAATTAATTCTGGGTTTCAGGTAATGTGAAACACTCTGAGGCTTCCCATGAAAAAGCACTTGCTATTACAAAAAAACAAACAAACCAACCACCAAACCCAAAACACATCAAGGAAGAAACTAGGGGGAAAAAAATAAATAAAAAAAAACAAGAAAAGAAGCTGATTTAACATCTTGATTCCTGATTTTTTTTTTTTATGGTGGGAAAAACAAAACACTGCAAGCTAAAATGAGACCTAGGTAGCATCCCTCTGCAACTGCATTTCTTCACCCCCTTCGAAATCATTGCAACCTGCCACCTCTTTCATCACTGTCTGACCTTGAGCTTGGGTCCTCCACACTGATTGCTGGCTGCCAGAGGAAAGGACAAGACACAGCAGGGTAAACAAGGTCATCTCATTTGGCAAGGACCAGTGCCTCAGAAATGCCTGCCCACCAGTGAACTAAAGCAGTTGCTGCACAAGCAGATGCATGTCAAGATTTACAAAGACATAACAAAAACAGGCTGGAAATTAGTTCATCCTAAACATCTGTGTATACACTGCAAAGCTTTAATTCATCCTGGGGGAAAAGCTGTAGGCCTGTTTCTCATTCCAAAGGCATTAGCCATCCTGCTCTTGCGTGAGTTAGTTTCCCCTGCCAGGGCACAACCCAGGTAGGAAATGGCACAGATCTCCTCTACCCACTCAAACTTTCCTCAAGCAGCTCCTTGCAGCTTGACAGGCTCATTTCCCAGGAACATCCACTAGGCAGCTGTTTACCCTGCCACAGGGTCAGAAGAACAGCAATATAAAGTGTCAGATAGAGCTTGTCAGGGCTTGTCAACTCAGGAAGGCTTTTGCTATTTCTCTTGGGCATAAATGCTCTGCACCTTGCAGAGGCTAGTTTTAATGGTGTAAGCAGCAGCAGGGAGAAGAAGAGGCAAGACATTTGCCAATGTTATTGCCTCAAGAAAATCCTCCGAACAGCTGACGCTTTAATAGCTTGACTGAGGGGAAAACATCAGGTTTCTTACCTTGACAGAAGTCAAAGAGAAAAGCTGTATTAAGAGGGATCCCACATGGAAATATTAAGACATGTACATGTCTGGTTAAGGGTGCAATCTCACAAACACCATCTTTGCATGAGTTGATTAGCTCTGTAAAGTAATCATTATTGTTTGATGGCAGTTTAGTCTCCATTTGGTTCTCCCTGGGTAAGTATCCATAACATCAAACCACAACTGGCACTAACTGGGCACCTTCACTGGTCAGAAAAGAGGAGCCGTAAACAGAGACATGAAGAAGCAGGGCAGGCTCCAGCTGGGGCAAAATCCCCGGTCCTGTTTTATCTCCATCAACATTCCACTGGATTTAATTGGACTCTGCATTTTAGACAATGCTTGATAAAACAAAAATGCAGAGACTGGTTTCTAGTACTACCTGTACTGACATCATATCCAAGCTTAACTTTTAGAGCACCAGAGACAAACACCACTGATTTATCCACACGGGATAAGTTTTCTTTGTGAAGTGTGAGGCAGGCAGCTAATTGGAAAGCCAAGAAATTAGACCCACTATGTAAATATTATTTTCTTAACATTACCAAAACAACAGAGCTACATAACCAAGGAAAGACACCTAATTCAAATGTAGCCTGCAGTTTTATTTTTCATATTATATTCGTATTATACAAAGGCTAAAGAGAGATTTGAAAATAAGCCAGCCAAGACAAGGTACAGCTATAGCGCAGAAGATGAGAAAGGGAGATGTATTTTAGGAAGAAATTATCCTGATGTTCAGGAACGCAAAGTAGGAGCCGGGGCTCCACCAAACACTGGCCTCTTGCCTCAAACATGGTCTCTGTTTATTGTCAATAAAGATGTCTTCCCCATCTCTCGGCCTACATCCTGTATCGCTTACTGCTAATGAATCCCTGAAGGGATTAGATATTTAATATTGCAACATGAGATGCCGTCTTAGAAGCAAAAAAATTAAAGCAAAGGCACCTAGGCTTTAACTGAAGAATTAATCACAATGGGCCAGATACCCTCCGGAAGCAGAGCTCTTCTCAGTGCAGGAGCAAATGGACATCACCTCCAAGTGCACGGGAAAGCTCGGTCCAAGCCTGTCAAGAGCAGCAGCAGTCCAGGGAGCACTCTGATTTACGCCATTGGCCTAAATTCCTGCAAGGTCACTGTGGGCAGAGGATCAATCATACTCACATCCTTCCCTGACTCACAGCAAGAAAACAGAAGTGGGTCTAAGTTTTCCAGAAGTTGTTTCCAGGCTATCAGGAGTTTTACCACCAGTCACTTGTAACTAGAAACTAGCCCATGGTCTCCATGAGGTGAGACCTGGCCTTTATGTTGGCTATAGATATAACTGTATTGGCAAGCACACCTAGAATAGATACAGCAACAGAGATTTTCCTGGTAGAATTCGCCTTGGTTCTGCTGGTGACAAAACACCACAAAGCCCAAACTGACAGAAAGAGACTGCTTCAGAGCCTTCTGCCAATATTAAAACGTCATATAAAAAAAAGTTGCCTCTGCATAGTGTTATTGTCCTGGTAACAAATCAACATGTCCATGGAAAAGTTCTAAATAGCATGAGCAGGCAAGAAGTTAGAGGGTGATTCAAGATTGCCCCTATGGGCAAAGGCAGCATCTTGCCTTTGTAATTCCTGAACTGCCCCACAAGCTCTCTTTGGGTTCCGTGAGCAGGGCTTGAGTGGATACAAAGGCATTACTCTTGTGCTCTGTGGGTGGATGTGGTCCACCTGCCTGGGGTAGCACTGACATGACAACACCTCACATATTCAGGGCAGCTGCAGTTTTTGCATTCACAGACACAGATTTGTGGTCAAGATACAGATGCCATTATTATTCGCTTTTCTTTGGCTTCCTGAAGAGTCCATGTTTAAACAGTGTTAGGATGAGGGCCTATCACCCCACAGTTTGTGTGAAATTGTCATTATCTCTATTAAGCACACCAAGATGTGTGGATGGAAAGACTCATTTCCATCTTTCCAATGTCAAGATGGAAATCAATTTAGCAGCACTTTACCCAGTCTGCTAACTGGGCACCATCTAAGAAGGTTAACAAAAAAATAGAGGAGACAGAAAACTGATCCAGGATGGAGTAGGGGAAATGTCGCAATAGGAGCGCACAAAGCTTTGGGAGTGGTACGTTCACTTTGTGTTCCCATTCCCATGGGGCAACGTTGAACAGTTTATATGCAAGGAAAGGGGCACCTTCATGTATCACAGCTATTAGCTTGAGGTCCTTAACACCACAAGGTGGGTCAGGCTATCTTTGACTGTAAGGTTAGTCACTGATAATTATAGAACATGAGCAGGTACCGCCTGTTTCTCTTAAGCCCCACCGTGGCCTGGATCTCAGATCAGTTTCCATCAGTCAAACCAATGTCAGATGACATACCAGATTTATACCATCTGTAGCAGAGATCCCCATCTGCCCTGCGAGCTCTAAGAGCCTATGACAAACTCTGAAGTTGGAAACTAGTTTAGTAGGAGCACACAAAAGCAGGAAGTAGTAAAACTTCACCAGAGCATCTAGTGGAGCAAAGCTTTCTCTTCTGCCTACGGATGCTAGCAAATAAAAATGACCACTTTTCAGTTAATAACCATCAGGTGCCCCAGGCCACCAGATCATGCTATCCAGGACAAAGATACAGAGTATTTCCACAGTGTCAGGCAGCTGCTCCATCTACTGGATTAAGCCTACAGCTAAAGCAGTTCAGCTCTGCCCATGCATCGTGGACATAGTCCTCAGTTTCAGTCAGTCAGTGAATCACAACTATGAATAGTTTTAGTAAGCCTTGGGGAGGTCCTAAATACTATGGAGGTCCTAGTGTTGCGGGTGAGTTGAGTCACTGAAATGGGGGATAAGGAGCAAAAATGGTAGGGCCACGGGCAGGCTGGCTGGTCTCCAATTATTCTCTGCTCAGTCAGGCACTTGAAAGTTAATTTGTGAAGTAACATGACCGAAGTCAAACCATAAATGAAGTTCCTTAAAATATATAAACAAATTAGCATTGATGCTGCTGTTTCTAGGTTACTAGGGTACACAGAATGTCAAGTGACTGCTGATGCATACAGAAAGCCTTGCAACAAAGGATCAGTATTTGCTGAAACAGAGCACATCATGGAGTTTTGCTTTTGACAGAGCTGAATGCCAGCATTTTCAGTCTTCTACACCGATACATGCAGTCAGCTAGGAGAAAAAAAAAATTTTTTTCTGTATCACTCCACACCTTGTGCAGCCATTTTTATCAGGGTAAAATACAAGGATTTTGTTTCTTTTTTTTGTTTTTAATATAGACACTCACTTTGCACAGCTTTAAATGGCTGTACAGAGATGTAATAAACAGCTTTAGCCTTAGCTACCATTGAAAATTAAAGAAAGTTTCAGGAAAAGACAGATACCTTTCTTTAAAGTGACCATTATACTTGGGAACTGGGTAAGATAATTCAGATGATGTACACTGGGGAGGTATGCTTTCATTGGTTTATTTTCCTCTCAGGGCATATAGCACGTCTTCCTATAAAACCTCAAAACCCCAAAGTGTGATAGGAATGAAGGTTGTGACACAGCAGACAAGTAAGGAAAATGATGTCAGACTAAAGTGCATCTGATACAGAGTCACAATTTCTTCACCGGTTGAGGCAAATTCCTCTGGAAAAAAGAAAGACTATGCATGCCACAACTATTAGTGTGTACAACAGTTGTCAGTCAACATCACACTTACAAAAAGATTTCTAGTTGAGGAGGATCTTGTTTTGGGAACCAAGAACTAAGAGATTTATATTTTATTCCCAGCTGCAATGGAGAAACTTTGTGTGACATTGAGTTAGTCGTCATTTCCCCATCTGTGTGATGGCTATTGTATTTTAAGTACAATGCCTGTGTCACAGCAAGATCACTTGCATCCTGAGGTGGAAGGTTTAGTATAAACATAAAATATCGTTATTCTTAAAATGAAGTTATTTACAGCACCTGAAAACTAAACTATCACCTTTATCCACTAGGACATATAACATACCATGAGAGATGTCACTGGGAGGAATTCTCAGAATTGGAGAGAAAAAAAAAAAACGTGGCCTATCCTAAAAATTGCCATGATGGGAATTATCTTTTGTATCCTGGATATCGGTGCAGTGGTTTCATCTCCTGCTTTCCCATTCCGTTGGGATCTGCAGAGGACAACCAGCTCCCGTCCTCATTTACACCCCTTGGGTTAGAAGCTGGGACAAAGGACTAAGGGCACAGGTAGGTCTTTTCCTCCCAGATTTCTGCTCTCATGATTTGAAAACACAACAGCTCACCAGCCACAAGTGGCCTGTGCTGGCTGCCTGCATTTACATCCTCATTCCTAACCCCTGAATCATGGTGGGAGCACTGAGATTAGCCAAAAGGACTGCAGGCAATGACTCATGCAGCACACATACCTGCAGGGGCGCATCAGCGTGCATCCCACCCCATCTCCCTCATCGCCCTTACCCTTGTCCTTCTGCCACAGTTCTCCCTCTTATTTTTAGCATTGCTTTATTGCGTCTGGTCCAAGCAGGCTGCAAATGCCAGCACTCCACGCGTGGTTGTGGGTCTCTGGGCTGTCTCACGACATGATAATAGACAACTATAAGAATCTCGCAGTAGCAGAGCCCGTTCTCTGCAAGGAAAAAAAACTCTCACAAAGCTGACTAGCAAAGTACAGTTTGGAGCATTACGCAGCCACCAAGCCAAGCCAAAATACTCAGTATCATGTTAAATGTCCTAGCAGATTTTACTCCTACTGCCTCTCAAAGATTGGCAGAGATGTCTATCAGAACAGAGATGTCTATCTCTATTTGAGACAACGCTATCAAAACACAGAGGTGACACATGCACAGAGCCTTTTTTGATATAAATAGGATGCCATTACAATTCTTTGTTACATGCAATGATAAATACCATTTAAGATTACTAACTTTGCAGTATCACCAGCAGTATAGGAGAAAAATCCAGGGCATTTCTACTAAAAACACAAGATGCTGCCAGTGTTCTGTAGCCAGGGATTGCTTTGTATTTCTTGTGGATTTCATAATTAAAGTAAGAAGAAGATAAAGGACTATGCTTTGAGGCTTGCAAGCTCCTAATGAGCTTGGTTCTGTGGTGAGAATTAGTGGGGCCTGATGCCTTTCTTGAACAAACAGTCTCTGTCTATGCAATGTGTACACAGCTCACCGAGTTTACCAAGGGTGAACTGAGAGTACATCATATTGCCTCCCAGCCTCTCTACTAAAACTCCTCAGAAACTGATGCCCACCTTGCCATCAGTTAATTTTGGAAGAAGGTCCAGGCCAACAGATGCGGTTATAAGTATGGTACTTTTTTTTTTTTACTTACTGTAGTGAAATTAATACTGCTCATGGAGATTGTTTAACAGCAAAAAAGGAAACCTCAACCAATCACCAGAAGAGCAACGACAATGCCAAAATCCCCCAGACCCCCGCAACACAGGCAGAATGAGGGTGAGCTGCCCAGATTCTCACTTACTCCTTCCCTGACCCAAGGGAAATTAATCTTTACGTCCAGTCCATCACCAAGCTCACTGCTAAGAGGGCTGTCGAAGGTGCAGATAGTGCTGATCAGTGCATGATATAGATGTTTCATGATCTAAGAGAGTTCATGGCATTTTGTGCTAGCTGAGGTGATGGTGAGCTCAGCTTTGGGCACAGAGGTGGTGATGTTGAACACAAGCCCGAGATGCAGGATCCAGGCCCAGGGCAATGACGTTTTGGATCGACACAGCACCAAGTGCAGGCAGACCACGTCTGGGTCTGGTGCACAGGCCAGGCTCAGCTGGATCCCACCCTAGGATCTTGCATCTGGTGGGGGAGGTTGGGTTGCTCTTTGCAAACAGGTGATTTTGTGCCCATTAACCCACACCTTGTTTACCTTTGCACAAGTTAGTGAACAGCTGCTCCCATTACCATCAATATTGAAGACTACATTTTGAACCCTGTGCCACTGCATGCCTATGGGAATGCTACCAAAGACGCTACGAATTGTGTGATCTGTGCTCTCACTGCCACTGTCTTAAAACGTTTGCTTACCTTTTCTGCCCATACACAGCAGGATCACTGAGAATATTTTTCTCTTTCTTACCACTGAATCAAAGCTTCCTTTGAAATACTACTATCTTTCTGAGAAAACGATACCATTACGTGTGTGGCACAACCTACATGATCTCAGCCAGGGGACAGTGGAATAGCATAACACATACCCTGGCTGCTATTTCTTACCCTGGGATTTGAAAATCATTAATACTGAATCCACGCCTGGTACAAGTCTGGCCCAGGTTAGACATGCTCACACAAACACATTTCTGCCAAAAGGACCTCATGCACACAATACAAAAATTATACGCTTTACAGGATAGCTAGAACTTTAAACATGTGTTGGGGTGGTACAGATAAGCAATAATCGATCTACCAGAGCCCATTGAAATCTAGGTGGTACACTGATATGCTTTCAAGAAATATGAAGCAACATAATGTAATTGTACTGTACCAGCAAATTGTGTCATGTGGTTGTGGCAATTTTTTTCAATCTGTTTTTAGGAAGATCTTTGTGTCTTCCCATTAATAGCAAAAGAAATGATGCTCTGCTGGTGCACATAGCTCTCCTTGCAAAGCAGACATGGTTGTTAAGCTCCAAACAGTCCGTGATGTTTCTCCCCAGGTGCTGCCTTGCAACCCTTCACCTGATCCACCATGAAACCTCCCAGCCCCAAAGACTGGTTTACACAAAATAGTTCCCACCAGTTTAACTACAATCAGTCATGAAACCGATTCAGTCAATCCTTCGGAAACTCCTTTAGGGACACAGTTGAATTCATTTGTAACAGTTATGGCTTAGAGCAATTTACCTTTCAGTTGGTAAGTTAATTGTGATATCAATTTAAAACCTAGCTTGGTAGTTTATTAACTTGAAAGTAAGACATAATTGCTATCAGACAAAATACTGTGTTTCTAAGTGATGTTTTCCATAACTGATTACAGTTAAATCAGTGGAACTATTGTACGGATCAGCCCAAAATCCTCTGCCCCAATTACATGGCCTTTGGTTTCAAACATTGGGCAATGCACAAATGAGTGATCTGTCTATCCCTGGGGTAAACAAAAGCGTAAGGCAGGCAATACTTGACCTGTTTTCTGAAACAACAGCTCACTACGCAGACAATATGTTAAGGAATCATAGTGAAATGGCAGCAATGAAGAATTTGACTGTCAGTCCATCAGCCCACAGCTCCTCAAAGACCCCCCAGCTTTAAGTACAGAGTATTTACCAAGTACCGGGTTTCACATACATATTTTTTTTTGCTGTGCTCATCCCGGCTGCTAATTATGGCCTTGTCTGTGTGGTGTAGCTACACCCTAGGAACAAAACTGTTAACTGCTCTTATGATACACAAGGGAACAGGCTCCTGTTTCTAAAAGCTTGGAGCTGGCATTACTGGAAACTTGTTGAAACAAAGGAAGCGGTTCAACTAGAAGCAGGTGTTCCTGGTATGGTGATCACCACAAACTAGTTTTAGTCCTGACCAGCACCTTCAGATTAATTAGCTATAAAACCTAATTAAATAAATAGAATTAAGTTAATAAAATTAAATAACATTAATGAAACAAGCTTTGTTCTCATCTCCAGGATGGGAGAGGAACAGCAGGGAAGAAAGTCCCTACGCTTTCACCCCACAGTGTAAAAATAAGAAGCATTGAACTGCTTTTCTTACTTAACTAGACTTGTTTAATCAGATCATCGCCTGCTGCAGACTCAGCAGGAAGCAGCCTGGGACACACCAGCAAACCCATTTGGGGAGCAGGGTGTCCCCAGGTCAGGCCAGGCTGGATGGGACAAGAAAGCTTGCACTGCTGGGGTGGCAGAGTGGGGCTTGCCACTGGTACACCTCAGGCTCCTGCCACCGCACAGCTGCCTGCCAGGACAGGGGCAGGGGGCCAAACCGCTTTTGGAGCCGCTTTCTCTTATAGCTCTACTCTCCACTAGCAGAGGGAAAAAGCAAGGATGAGGGGGCTGGGCCAGGACACATGAGTGTTGCAGGGCATCATGCTGGGGACAGTCTGCGTTCTCAGGAGGGGCTGGTTCCCACAAGAAAAAAAAAAAATAGCTTCAGAAGAGGTAAATGGCTCCAGTCCCACATTTTCCATCACACTTAAATTGCATCTGCCCCAGGCCAGCACTGCTGTGCAAGGTGAAAGCTTCTCTCTTCCTGCCTTCCTCTGCCACCTGCTCTGGTTCTCCCTAATAAAGATTTTTAGGACTTTTCTCTCTACCTCATAGGGGCTGACCTGGGTTTGACAGCTTCCTGGAAGGTCTGCATGCCGCCCCTCCAGCACACACAGCACCTATGTCCAGCACTTCTGCTGTATTTCAGATGGGTGAGCAGGTGGTGGGTTCTTTCTTGATTTCATCACCAATGGAGATATATCTTCCATTTCACAAGAGTAAGTTTTTTAAAATCTTGTACTATTTTGGGAGGGCACCAGGTGTCACAGCTATACAATGAACTACCTTTAAATTTTTCATTTTGTTATGGCTTAATTTCTTCTCAGAGTTGAAGTTAGCTTCAGTTTTCCTTGGCTTGACTTTTTTCTAGGGTTCCTTTCTCAGGCCACCTGCTCCTGCACAGCACTCAGCATCTCTACACAGTCTTGTTTACCGTAAAGCTGATGGCCTGATGGATGGTCCCATAACCATCCATACTGGCCATCAAATACCTTCCAAAAAAATCAATTCAGACAAACAAGGAAGCTCATCATTCTGCACATTTATCTGGCGTGTCTCCAGCAGGAAGGTGTGAGACGTCTCAGGGTTGAAGCCAGCCTCATTTTAGCTTTGCAACCATTTCTTCTTTCATCAGTGACTCTTGACAAAGCTTATTAACGCTCAAACAATCCACAAGAACAAGCCTCCATGCTCTCTCGCCCTCTAATTATACCTGTGGCATTCCCTCTCACATCCAAACCCTCCCATGTTCTTAAGAAAATATGCTGACACCCAGGCCAGCCTTATACAGCATTGCTGAAGCATCCTGCACCCATGCTGAGGGCAGTCTGCTGCTCTTCTGTAGCCAAAATCTGCTGGGCAGAGAAGCAGCCAGCTATCACATGCCTGATTGCACTTCTCTGATGTTCAGACCAGGCTGACAATGGCTCTTATTTACTCTCCTGTCACAAAACTATTACGCCAGTGGCAGACGAACCACAGCCTTGCTGTTCCTATCATGCCCTCTGCCCACCCTGAAGACAATTCCTGTGAAAGCTGCCTTTGCCAGCCTTGCACAGCTGTGCTCGCTCTTCTGAGACAGGGAACCTTCCTACAAAGCATCTGCAGCCCCTTTCTACACACTGCACCCATGTGAACGACATACCCTGAGTGAACTGGATGGGTAAGAACAGAAGAGAGAATAAGCCATCCTTGGGTGAGACACTTGCATGTGAGTGCGCAGTAAGAAACAAGCAGCTCTGTGGCAGACCTCATGGCATGACACACTTTGAGGCAGCACAAAGAGAGAAAGGGCTATCTTTCCTCCACACAGACGAGAAGAAATCTTGGGTTTGTGGAAGAAAGGACAGGGTGCTTAAATCCCTAGAGGAAAGCCACCAAGCAGGGCTAGTCAGACTCTGGTTTTCCATTGGAGACAGAGACAGCAGTGCCTCCATCTGATGAGCTTTGAGAAATTCTTGCCACTCCTTTGCAGCTTAATCCGTAAGACTGCCATGATTTACAGAGGGTTTTCTTTACCTCTTGAACAGAAAAGCAAGAGCCAACCACTGAACAATTCCAGCTCAGTATCTCTGTTAGGTACAAACAGTACAAAGCACCAAGGAAGAAACAGATATCAAAAAACTACTTCCTAAGGCACCAAAATAGAGCTGGAGAGTGGTAGATACCACTGAAAGGTTATTTTACTCTAGGGGCAGCAGGGGTGGAGGGGGCAGATAACGTTGTGCTGAGCCAGACAGGGCACAGGACGTAGCGTAGTGCCTCCCCTCACTCACAGCAGTGCTTGGAACTGGGCTTTCAGGGCACTGCCCGCCACAGCAGCCTGTCAGCAGCACGACAGGATTGCCAAAGCACCACGTTGGGCCCAGTGGCTCTTTATGCCATAGTTGATTTCTGCCAGTGCCTGACGCAGCTGAGGGAAGGTGGTGTTTGTAGGCGACACAATCCTCCCTGCACACCTGTACAACTGTGTTTGTTTCGGTATCTGCCTCCTCCACCAACACAGTTACAAGACATGATATCTCTCACCGCCTGGTTTTCGTACAGGCTGCAACAGGAAATACACCAAATGAAAAAAGTGGGTGGATTTCTGCTGAAGTGGTTTTTGTTTATAAGCCTTTAAAAATATTCTAAGTGACCAGCAATCCAAAATCAGCACATTTGATGGGTTTTCAATTCAAGACACTTTGGTTTATTGTATTAAATTACAGGATTCAAAGAATGTAAACAAAAGGGAAACCAGCCATCTCAGTTGGTTACAGCCTCATGAGCTTGCAGTAGGCTTGGTTCTGGATCTGTTTTATTCTCCAGATGTTGCTGCCTTTAACACAAAGGAGAAAACATTATTCCTCACCTAAAGAAAGTCTCAGCTGCCACCCAGTGGAATTAGAAATCTCTGCATTACACCAGTGCCTCCTACAGCTGCCTCATAACTCACTCCTCCCAGCTACAAGATCTTCGCGACCAACAACATGACTTGGTTTGTCTGCAGTATTTCCTGTCTATAGATCATTTAGCACTTCAGAGGAGTGCCACCACTTCCATTTTTCACAAGGGAAACTGAGGCACAAGGGCCAAGTGATCTGCCCACTCACACTGCAGGCCAGAAACAGAGTTAAGGGTAGGCCATGCCTCTTCATAATGGATATCCTAAACATGGTTGGCTGCTAAGCCAAAGATCCTGTGCTTACATGGTTTGAAACAGAGGGGACAGTGCAGAAGAGGGGGAAGAGACAGAAACGCAGCAGGGGCTATGGGTGGGATTAAGCCTGTCGCTTTTAACCTGGACAAGTGGTTGACCAGTCCCCTTCTCTTTGTGGTCTTCTGTGTTTCCTTACAAGTAAGACAAGCGAGCAGTCTGGTTTAAGAGATGCCTGCAGGGATTTTTTGCAAGCTGTCACCAGTTACCTTTCACTCTTGGAGAGCATGCTCCGGTTACTGCAAGAAAGACCTTGACGTATGGTAGGATGTAGAGGGGAAAGACACAGAGCTGCCTGTACAGCTGGCAATGCAGCTCCCTGCAATAAGTGCACAGCCAGAAAATCGCAGAGGTATTACAAGTGAAGAGGAAGTGCTACACAGAGGCAGGCACAACCCTACACAAAACACAGACAGAAACTGTCCTTGCATTACGCTACGACCACCCTATGTGCCATGGGAACATGACCTACCTATAACAGGTCTTATGGGGGCCCTGATGTCCAACAATCCCTCCTCTGTCCACCCACAATTAAGAAAAGCTTTAAGCCTCTGTGAGCCTTTTCAGTGAAAGAAAATTAGAATAGCTGGAATATTTCTTCCCCATCCTACGCAAGCACATAGCTCTGAGCTGCAGCTCTGTCATAGCAGGGACAAGCACTGGTAAATGCCATGCACTGGCATAGGTTGAAGTCCCCTAGAAATTGGTAGTGGCAGCAAGAAGCGATATTTATTTCTAAAGACTGCGTACGCACTCATGCACTTGCACATAGGTATGTTGCTTGGAAGATGAAGAACATGTCATATTTACAAGAGATCCAGATCCTGAAAACAAAGATGAAGCCTAACCTTCCCTGACCTAAATTACAGCTTGTTTATATGTGTATCTTGCTGCTCTTTTTCAGAAGAGGAACACTTTGTGCCTTCTACTATGCTCCTGAGCAGCACCTAGCAAATGATCATCACCAGTATGAAGTACAGAACTTCTCTATAAGCCTACATCTTCCTCCTTGAAGAGCTGGATTTGAAAATCACATCTCCAAAGCCTCATCTAGAGATCCAGGTAGCTCAGAACACAAAGCAGCGATAACTGGGATTTTAGGGATTCAGGGGAGACTGGCCAACAGCAAGAAACTCAGGCTATTCCTGGACAAATGGGAGTCTCACCTTTCAACCCATTTTCCAATTTGCTGTGGCTCTACTCCCTTTAAAAGGAAAGGTGCAGCAGACGCCGAGCAGGAGGTGAACACACACATTCAGCTGTTCACCAAGGTCACTGAAGACCCACTGTGGTTTGACAATATTTTCACTTCCCTACTGAAAGTCCACATCACTGAAGGCATACTTCAAACCAAGAGCCAACAGTGACCCAGTGCCACAGAGTAATCCCAGATTGCAGTAGCATTATCTCTATTTGATAGCATCATCAAACAATGTCAAAAATAGTCTTTGTTAGATTTACCAAGTGGAGACTATTTCAGAGAAGTGTTTTCAAGCTTTATATTTTAAAGATAAAAAATGACCTACTTAACTTTTAATCATA
This sequence comes from Chroicocephalus ridibundus, assembly GCF_963924245.1. NCBI lineage: Eukaryota > Metazoa > Chordata > Aves > Charadriiformes > Laridae > Chroicocephalus > Chroicocephalus ridibundus. Next base: position 77,720,129 of record NC_086285.1, on the reverse strand, counting down.
TCTGTGGAAGAAAAGGCAACTTCTATTGCTGTGTTAGAGGATTTTAAAATAGTTTCCATAAAAAAAAAAAACACACACACCCAAAAACCCCTGAAGGGTGTTTACAGCAGAAACAAGCCTTCCCTGGTATTACCTACTTAGCCTCATGCATTGCTGCATCAAAACCACAACTGGTGGAAATCACCGGCTGACTGACTTCACTGATCAGTGATCAAATTATGTTGATTAGCAAGACGACAGTAATGAGTTGTGGTTTGAAACCCAGGCAGCCTCACACAGCCTGCTCTAGGCAGAGACAAGTCCAAGCAGAGCAATTCCATGAAAGCCCCAAGATTCAGGGTGTGTGTGTTGGGTGGGCAGGGAAGATAGGGAATGACTGGGGAAAAAAAAAAAGAGAAATCTTATGTAAACAGAAACATTATTTACCAGACCAACTTTGTTATTTAATCTGTTGCTCTGGATGCACAGTAAATTAAATCCAGAGAATGTACCGTGCCAGGCAATCACATCACAATGGACATCATGTCCAGGCACAGGGTCTGCTAAACTGTCACTAAACCTTCGATCTGGAGACATGTAAGACATAGCCGGGTTGACGGGCTTATTCCCTCTCTGACCAGGCCTTGACAGGCAAGATACCATCATGCCCCAGCTAGGCAATCACATCAGACTGTATGTATGTAGCACCATCTGTCTCTCCCAGGGGAATGTGCATCTTCGGGTATCCAATTGCACCTCCATCTGCGATTCCTGCCCGAGTCTGTGGAATGACTTTTATATACATCTGTGACCAAAGTGCATTAATATGCTTCCGTGGGTGGTTTAAGCTTTACACCTCAAAGTTGATGTTGTCCTGGCATATTTGGCCTCCTCATTCTTTGAGGAAATGGAAAAAGTACACTTGCTGGTCTTGAAAGCTGAAGTGCCGGAAGGATGTCCATAGTTACTCCAAGGAGTCACTTTACAACTGTCTGACAAAACAAACCATATCTACTCGCTTGGCAAGGTAATACCTCAGTGATTGCACATGCACAGACTGACTGTGAATGCACGTTAACAAGGTCCTCCTTATACTTGTATATTTCCCAGCATTGAAAATAGGTTTCACTTGGCCCAAGAAATCCATGCTATCAAGCCTCTTCAACATGAAGGGATACCTCCCATTTAGCTTGGCATTGTTGGAAAGAGTTGCTGTAGCTGTAGTTACAATCGCTTATTCACAAACTAGAACTGAGGGATCACGAGATCCCAAGCTACCTCCCTCCCTACCCCCAGGCTGCTGGCCAGGGCAGCGGGCTATGTTAGGGAAACACACTTTGAGAGCTTTCCTTTTAGGCTCTACAGTCTGCTCTGCTCCGTGCGGCAAGAAGGACACGCTACATGGGCCTCAGGGACCCTTGCCACCCACTCGGTCTATCTTCCCATTACAATCTGGATCCTGATGAGGTCTTCGCCCCTGTGCTTCTTGAGGGTCCTCCAAACACAGCCATTCGAACCCAACAAAGTTCAAGGTTAACAATCAAAAGGAGAGTGAGGTTTCCAAAATTATTTCCCATAACAAATAGGTAGTTTAAATAAAGCTACTTGAAGTCTCAAGCAACTACAATTCCCCAGACTGCTGTTAACCAGCTATGCATCAGTATTACATCCTTATTCGTGTTCCACATTAATCACATAATAATGAAAATACAGGTTCAAGTCAAGCTCATTTAGGAGCTTTTTATCTACAAATATACTTTTTTTTAAAAAAAAAAATCAGTCACCTTTTCATCATACCCAGACAAACAATCTTCTGTTTACAAGCCATAGGAGTTAGATAGAATCTTTTTATTTTCAACACTTTTTTTCCTCATGATCTAGAAACATGCCAGGAAAGGCAAAAGACTGCTCAAGTACGTTAGTATACGGTTCAGCTCTGTCTCTAACGCTAGCTATATGCATTGATCTTTGAATGAGAGTTACAGGTAACATTGGTAAATACATTTATCAAATCTCTTTTAAGGCCACAAACCAGTTAAACATAATACACGCAGTAAACATATCTTAGTCTCATCAAAAAAGAGGATACTGCAACTATTTAACTTTCTCCATGAAAATGACCCCACTGAGAACACCCACTCTTCCCCACTGATTGGACAGGGATTAGAGGTGTCGAACCTTGGTCCTCTCCACTGCCGCCTTGTTAGACATGAACAATAGGCAGCTTAAGACACCCAGTAAGAATCCAGCTTCCTCCTAGTCAGAGAAGGTACCTGTGGATCAGAAACCACATTTCCACTTTGCCTATGTCCAAAAGGCCCAATTGGACTGCTTCAGATGCTGCAGCAACAGCGGGAGACCTCACAGAGGCTGGCTGCTGGAAGTCGTCTCAGTAGCTGTGGACATGCTATATAAGGAATTTAATTTTGAGTGGAGCTTTGTTCAAAAGTCTATGATGATTTTATCTATCCTTCCCTTCTCTTGTTAACCTGCCAGTCAGTTGGGAACAGCAAACAAGGGCAGCTAAAGTGGAAGAGACAGCTGTAAAAGGTTTTAGAAAACTCAGAAGTGGGTACCAAGAAATGACAGTTTCAGTGTTCATTTGTAATATTTTGTGTAGCACAAGAGCATCATTCTGAAGATATAGAAAAATGTCAGTTATTTTTTTGAGCCTTTTATTCCAAGTGATACATGAGTATTTTGCAGTTATTATGTTGTCCTGACCATGAGGAAGGACTGTCTTGTATTAGTTTCAGTACAATATGATGGTTCCTGCCTCAAAGATGCTTAACGAGTTATTAAATTATTGAAGTGACAGGATACAAAAAAAAACACCAGAAGAGGGAATTATTTGGTTTTGCTTTTGAAAAATTGGTGTAATAAATAAGAAATATTAGCAGCAAATGCCAACTCTTTTGCCTGCATGAAGTAAAATTCATGTCAAGATTAAAAACAAAAACTGATTCTAAAGGAGGACTGTTCTGGCGTGGACTAGTGATTACATGAGGGCAGCTTATTTCTGGAGACTAGTGGGATTTCTTTGCACTTAGTAAGAAGAGGATGAGATTCTTTTTTTGCAGCACTCCTGTGTCTTCCCTATGAAGAACTTGCCCACTGGATGCAAATAACAATATAAGATCATCGTTCCTCTGCCTGCCTTCCCCACTTTCAGGCCAACAGCAGCTTTGGGGACAAGCAAATAACATAGTCACAGATTCCAGCATACAGGGATTGCTGTTATCACTGACTTCTCTGCCTGGAGAGGTGGAAGCAGGCTTCCCAGGCCATCTCTTTTTGCTCACCTTTGCATCATCCTGTGACTATCTTGCTTATTGGAGGTCATAAACCTCTTTTAATCACTCAGTTTGACATTGGTCTTCATTATTAATCAAATGATTTTTAGCGCTGAAGCTCTAGTCCTTATCAGTGTAAAAGCACAGCTCCCACAACAATTTCCTCATGGTTATAACCTGCCACCCAAAATCAGCTATTGCATGGGCACATGAGGCTTTGGAGCGAGTAGTAATCAACATACAAGCATGACCTTCTGCAAAGCCTCTGACTGACTAATGATTAGTCACAAAAAAAATACCCTTTTCTGGTAGATCATAGACAGAATGATGTCATGTTTATGAGGCTGAATCAGCTGGACCAAAAAGGATGATTTCATTAATTACTTCAAGCAACAAGATGATTGCTTTTCCTCTTAAAACTCCCACTACATTCACTGCCTACTAAAGCTATCACAGAGACCAATTCTTTTCATCCTAACAACATTAACAGCCTAAACAAACAAAGAGCCATCAGCCAGCAAAGAACTATAGGAACAGGCATGTTGCTTAATGAGAGGTTACAAATTTTCTCTAACTTTGTCTGTTAAATCCCAGCCTATTGGGATTTACGACAGGCAAGAAGTAACAGCTAGAACTACTGCAGTGATTCACCCGAAGTTTCTAAACAGAAACTCCAAGGCATAGACACAGAGGAGAAGCTAGTTTTCTTCCTCTGGTACTGAGCGTGATTCACCATTTCATCACCTCATTTACAGCTGTGCTCCCCCCACCGCCCCAGGTACCTGCGCAGTTATGTGATGAGGCATCAGCAGCAACAGTAGCCAGCAGCGCAACAAGGCAGTCAACAGAATTACTTCTCCGAAAGCCCCAAACTCTTGTAAACAAATAAGATTGAATCAGCCCACGCATTTTGATTTTGGACAGTCATATAGAAATTCGTGCACTGAAATACTGCCTATGCCCTTCATTAAGGGCCATAGAAAGGACAGAGAATCTACTGATAACAACCGGTTCAAGCCTCAGGGTCTTGCAGATCACTCTCAGTGGCAAGCCATACTACACATTTCTTAAGTCTATTGACAGGCCTTTGTGGCTCTGAACTCAGCTAGAAGAGCTTTGAGTAAATACGGGCTAGCTCCTCTGTGAAGTGCCTTAGTGCGTACTGCTGCTGCTTCTTCATGTGAGAGCGCAAACGCTGCCGGTAGAAGCAATACCTTTGAGAAATTCCATCAAGCCCATGCACTGATATGCCTGATATTTGAAACAACATATTAGGTGTATTGCTTGAGTCTTACACCCCCTTCCACAGGAACAAATGCAAAGCAGAGGCAACCAAGAAACACAATGGTTGGGACAGAGTTAATGAAATTAACTGATTTCAGTTCCGGCCCAGTATTTAGATCCAAATTCTCAAATTCTTCCTCTAAAGTGTAAAGCGTCTTATGGAAATGCTGGTGAATATTCAAATATTCAAATGTGCACAACTGTGCACATTTAACTCAAATATTTATATTTGACTATGAAGAGTTTGATTCCTTCAATCACACTGGAGAAGGGCAATCCTAAATGCAAATTTTCCCTAGTAACAGCACTACATTGATAAGAATGACATGGTGGACTCTTTCCAGATTGCCATATTGTAATTATTATGGTATAATTGCAAACAAGAACAACATGTAATCACAATATTGAGTGTATCACCTAATATGTTTCAAACAATATTCCTTAAACAGCTGAGATAACAGTGTATTAGCTAGGAAGTAATTCAGTATCATAAGAGTCCTTTTTGTGACAAGGAAAGTAATATGACAGCTATAATAAAAATGAGAAAATAGAGCTCAAGAAGCCAGCCCAGCAGTTAACGTCCTGCCTGGGCTCAGTTTGTAACTCTTCAGCTAGAAGTACAGCAGGCGCAGAATACAAATACAGCTGCAGTGCGCAGCACCCGTCTCTCACCATGTAACAGCTACCCCCTTATTTAAGGGCACCAGAAAAGTGGGTGTACTCAGGGCAGGATGGGTCTGAGGGCAGGGGGAAGAGACGCCAGGTGCACATAAGGCTTGTGACATCCTCCTTTTGCACTCGGAGGAGATATCTCCCTGACTCTAACACAGCTACTTGCACCACCACTGCTCCAGAGGAACCACGCCTTTAAAAAAATAAATCTTTTTTAGTCCTATTCAGTTTTTGGCACCACCTAAGTGTGCATTTGAAGTAATTAAGAGCTAAGCAGAAAAGCAGAGAACAGAGCTGTCAGAAACCACTGAGGTCATCAAAACCAGCCCCCTGCAATCACAGGCAATCAGGACACAGATGCTAAGCTTAAAACATCACCTCCACTTGCTTCTCACCTGCCACAGTCCACAGACTTTCCTCTGAAGTCCTAGACCCTCACCTCACATAAAAACAGAGTTTTCCTTTTTAAACTGTAGTTGCCATCTTTCTCTCCCAGCTAGAAGTGCTTACTATGCCCAAAGTACACCTAACAGCCTTGGGGAAGGTGGATGAAGTCTTTTTGGGGATGCTCCTAAGCCAGACAGTTTTATTTTACACAAAAACTGAAGGGACACAGGGGGATTAAAGTCTCACACCACTTTACTAACACAAACGTGGCAGCCCGCCACATCTCACTTGGAGGCAGTGATCCATTTGCGTACTTGAGTATGCGCTTCTGCCAGGATGAGGAGCTTTAGGGCAGACGGGTGCGAGATTGTCACTAGCACTACAGCAGGAAAGGGCCACGGCTATTCTCACAGCGCGGGCACAGAAACAAAGCTGGGGGACAAGTTAGGGTGGGAAATACAGCCACTGAATAAATGGAGATTTGCAGCAAGGAAACAATGGCAGCATTTATTTTATATTTATTTAGTTAGCTACTGTCCTGAAGAGCTATGTGTCACATTTTGGAAGTCAGGTCATAGATCTGGTTTGGAATTCCTTGCTCTCACAAGTGACCAGAGGGTGACCATTTACAAGAGCAGCCTTTACCTTTCTTCCTTCCAGACAGCCACCGAAGGCTCAAAGCCCTCCAACCTCAGAAACACAAGTTGTAATAGTATTATTTAGTAGGTTTTCATAAAAGGCTCTGTCTAGCATGAATGTGGAAGACATTCATATTGATGGCCAACTGAAAAAGGTCTGCTTGTCAATTAGTGCCATTCACCTACCGAACACCAAAACATAATCTCTCTAGTCACTACTGCTCATCTTTCTTTAAATTTAAACTGCCTTTCTTGCTGTGACCTATTTTCTAGAGAATGTATACTTAGCTAATGCCTGTAGATCAAATCAAAACTGTAGCTAGGCTTCCTTTGAACAGAAATACATCCTTTGCATTTAAAATAAGACACATCAGGGTTTTTTTCCTGGCATTTATTTTTAAATGGAAACACTAGATCTGATGGGATGCCTAGCACAATCTGAGAATCAGTCATCCTTATTACCAAAAGTATTTCTGCATTACAGCAACAAAAGCTCATTATTTTCACAAGACAGGCTGGGATACCTCTACAAGTAGCTCAATTGCTATCTCTTGTCCACAAAACCCAATAAAAAGCAGATGGGAATAGCTCTGCTCGTCTGATTTTTGATACATTTGTCCCCTGCTCTACCTCTGTGGGTTTGCTTGCTGCTTCTGGAGCCTGTTAGAGCCTCACCAAATACATTAACTTAAATGATAAAGCTGAACCCAGTGGGAGGAAATACCTTCGTGATTCTTCCTATGATCAGCTCAGCATTAGACATGCCTCAGCTCTGCTTCAACACCAGGTTACACCTCAAAGTCTTTCTACCCTTCAGGGTATAGCAAGAGAGTATTTACCTTCATTGCCCAGCAGCAGCCCGTGACCTAGACAATGTATATTCCTCTCAGTATGTGTACTGGGATGACCAGTTCATTTCATCAGGCAACCTCAGCAGAGCACTTTGAGGTGAGGATCATATGCTGGGCTCCCCCCCTGCTGCTGTTGCTAAACTCTTACATGAGAACTGAAGGAGCTCAGCAGATACCAAACCAGTCCTGCACGGGGACAAGGTGCCACCAACCAGACCAGTAATTTGCAGAGGACGCAGCCTGACCCACAGCAGCTGCAGGGACCTGGAAGCAGCTGATGAGGCAACAGGATGTTCACTTGCAGGGGTCCAGCAGGAGCCAGGACCACTCTTCCCACAGAAACTAGCTTCTCCTGAGCAATACAATCTTGCCTCTCAGATATAAGTTAGACCCCTTAACTTGGAGCCAGTGAAATGAAGACAAGCTCTAAGCGACACTCTGTGGACATCCCTTATCTTCCAGAATACGTCTTCTCCCCAGCTTGAGCCATAACACAGAGGCTGTGCATTGGAAAGAGGTCCAGGATGGGTTCTGGCAGGTGAGTAGCGGCAAATTTTGGTCTGGCAAAATCAAACCTTCATATCTCTGGCTGTTGAGCTGCATCCTTGGCCATACATTGTGACACTGACAGCACTGGTCCTTAATGGCTTTAACAGAGTAGGTTTTCTCATTATGTAATAGCCTTGAGCCTGTGTCTGACCTGTGCCTCTAGAAGGCCTGTCTCCCCTATTTCCCCTAAAGAACACACTTTTTACAGGCTTGTGCACACAGAACTCTCGATCCCTAAACATTTGGAGTTATTTTTAAAATACCTCTTCCAGATCCCCCCCAAAAGGGCACTGTTGATAGCCTGTGAACCGCACACATTAGAAAACAAAGTAGTTATACAGACAAAGAAGTCAGAACAAACCTAGCTACTATAGAAGGCTCCATTAAAGTCTTCTGTCATGGGCAAAGAGTCACATCTAAAGCTCTTCTCACTTTAATGGACATCTTTCCACTTGCTTCACTAAGAGCTGGAGACCTCGGCTTTCATCCAAGATCCCTACACTGAAAACTGCACAGAACTTTTTATCTGCTGCAACTGGAAAAAGGCTGAATTGACCCTGCAAAGATTTGTAGCCAAGCTTCAGGGGAGAAAGGTGGGCACATTGATAGAACAAGAGCAGTCAAGCATTCATGTTCTCTTTCTATCAGCTCTTTATTTTTAAATTCTACAGATAATTTTATACATCTAGACCTTTTTTCATATTTTCTTTTGGAACCGCAATTTTAAAACTGCTTCAATTAGAAAAAAGGAAATTGTGTTTTTATGGGTCTTTGGCCCTCAAATGGGACAATTCTTAGCTTGCACACATACGTATGTAAGTATTTGAATGTTTGAAAAACATTTTTCAAAGTTAGCTTTTTTTTCTGTGCCAGAGGAGAAAGTCAGAGCTTTTATACTAGGCCAGCTGGAAAATAGGCAGTTTCTTCTTGTTTGTACAAAGCAGGATTCATGTTTTTCTAATGCAGCCTTATGCTCTGAATCACAACTGTACATGCTCTAGTACCAATTTTCCATGGATTTCCATCTACTCAATATTGGATGCATCTTAAAAAAAATTGTTTTCATAACATTAAAATAGGATCCTTTTCCTCTTTCCATATGATTTCCAGTGCAGACCAGATCGCAACTTGACAGCCTCGAAGAATTTGATGCAATGAGTTTACCATACAGCTGCAGACATCCATTGCAATCTTGATTTTCTAGTGCTTCAGTGGCCATCTTTCAAATTAATTATAAGGATCCTCATGTTCAAAAAACAAGTGGCACGGAGGTCAGTGTCAGAAGGAATGAAAAACAAAGCTATCCTTACTGTGTTCTGCAGTTTTATCTTTAGAAAACCAGACCTTCTACAACACAGTCCTGTGCCACAGGGAATTTGTAGTGCAGCTTATGAGTGAGAAACTCAAGTACTGTAGCTTCATTTGAAAAGAGAGGGATTTGGTTTCGGAATAGGGACTCAGTTTTCAAGAGCAGTACTTCTCCAGAATAGAGTCATCTGCATTTCAGGGGAGGGAAAGAGCCAGAAGAAAGGAGCTAGCAGAAGGAAACCCATCATGTTACCCCAAGTGATAACCAAACTCACTATAGCAGTATAATACACTTAAACCAGTCAACAGCCCCAGTGCAGCCAGGCCCGTGTCCCAGTTTACAGAAGTAGCCACTGCTGTTGTTTCCATGCCGTTTCAGTCTAATTAAATGCTTCTGTCTCCAAGCTGCTTCTGGAAAAGCAGATGTGAGCTCCTCAGTCACTTAGGTATTACTGAAAATTCTACCCTACTCATATTAATTAAGAGGAGAATAACACTCATTACAGATCCTAATTAGGACTAGATTTGGCAGAGGGTTGTGCATCATAAACGTGTGATGTTTAATGAGTACATGGCAGATGATAGTCAGCTCATTTAACACACAGCTGGCAGAGGTTCCTCTCACAACAGAGGAAGATGGTGAAGAGGAACCAACCACAAATACTGCTTGGACCTCAACTGTCCTTTAGGGTTTCTGGGTCAGTAGCTGATCTTTTTGGTGGTTGTTTGTTGATTTGGGTTTTTTTTTTTTGTTTGGTTGGTTTTGTGGTTTTTTTGTTTGTTTTTCTTTTTCTTTCCTAGAGGTCCACCATGATTTTTGTGAAGCCAGCATAGCCCTACATTTTTCCAGGGCTGATGCATATCTCTCAAAGATGAAGGCAAATGTGTAAGAGGTTATTTTCATGAAGTAAAAGGGATAAAACCCCCACAGAGCCAGCCAAATGGTAGTTGACAGAGATGCACATACAGTTACTACTGTATATCTCAGAGCAGTCCCAATTCTCTCCAAATTTGGTTTGACTAGAGCTGTGCCCTATAGCTGCCAGCAGTGTAAGAAGCAGCCACCACAGACCTATCTATCAGGTGATTAAGACCACCAATAAAAATCTGTCAAAATCTCTCCCCATGAAGGGGCTACTGTCTTGTCAGGAGAGCCTCATGGCATGGCTGCCAGGTGGCTGTTGTGGTGGCAAAGCATCAGCAGCAAGCTGTTCCCAGCCACATGCTCAGCTGAAACCCATCCATCACAGCAAGTAGTTCCTTAACTCTTCAGCACTGGTGGCATTACAAGGGCACTCTATTAAATGTGAATATCCTGTGGTGTTAAGCTGCCACCCACTATAAATAGCAAGGCATTAATTTCAATGATTTTATTGGAATATGGAAGCCTGGAAATGTCTTGCTTTGGGATTTGAATATTTATTGTCATTTGCAATGTCCTACTGCTCAGTAAGATCCCTTAAATGATTATCTGCTTCTTACATCAAAACCTCATTTTTCTTGAGTACTGCAGAGCTGAACTGTAGAAGCTGCAAACAAAAAAATGGAGTGGCTTTTTGGGTGTATTTAGCCAAAAAGCTGATTTTTAACTGTAGCTAAATGAAGGACTTACAACAATTAATGAAAATAAAACAGATTAGCATAAATCCTTTGATAATCTTGCCTGGAACACCAGCTAGTCCTCTGAGTGCTTTTATCAGCATCCATGAGATGCTGCTGCACTCACCTTGGAAATTTTTTTGATGTTTGCTCAAATAAACAGTTCTGTGTTAAAGCAGTAAAGCATTACAGTTAAGCACTGTGGAGAAGGAGAAAAAGAGAAGTCACCAAGTTTAATTCCTAATGTAGGATTTGTCTTCCTTCATTGCTTTTTCTTTCCCCTTTCTTTTCATTACAACCAGGACTTGCAGAAGAGCATTAACCAAAGTTATGATTAACACTCCAGATCAAAAACTTTAGGTAAAGGGTGGTGTTATTCCCTAGCTCCTCACTCCAGGTTACAAGTGTGTGCAGAGGCTCTGTGCTGGGCTTTTCAGAGAGGCTTGCTAACTGACCCCCTGCTTTTGTAGTGAGGGCTCCCTCAAATTTTGTAGCAGAGAAAAAGTTCTTCAGTGACAGCCATGGGACCAAGGCTTGCTTCAGGTTTACAGCAGTCAATATGTGAAAACAGAGCTTCTTCATAAGAAGATTTTTGTGCATAGTAACAAACACATTTGAAACGTGCCCTGGACTCCTGAAGATGCGGCCAACTCTGTTCCTGGGTTCAGCAAATGACATGCTGTACAGAGCTGGTCAGATAGTCTCAAGTACTTGCCAACGCTACCAAGCAGTGTAAAGGCAAGAGGAGAACTATTGCATCCCTCCCAAAACTCTGGACTTTATACCTCCATTTTTTTTTCTTTCCTCCAAATAAAATGGAGGAACAATCCCAAATAAGAGGCAGAAAGTACTTTTCTTTCTTACACAACAAAATTGCACAACTTGGTTTAGTAGCATATTTTGCAACATAGCCTGTTTCCTGCCCTTTAATACTCAAGGGACCGCAGAAACCAGAGTGCTTTCAGCAATTGAAAAAGACCTAATGGTAAAGGTTCACAGTAAGAAAAGGGGGTTAAGAGTAACATCCATTTTTCCAGTTTTGCATTGGCTTTTATCTGGGGTGGAATGCCATTATGGACACAAAGCACATTTTCCCTGTCCTGGATGCACTGGTTTGTGTATTTGCTCTCTGCAGATTTCTCACTGCAAGAGCAGCTGTATCCTCGTAACCATGGAAACCGCTCATCGCAAATTCCCTCAAAACACAAAAGCAGAAGGATGCAAAGGAACAAACCTTTTAAGAAGGTCGTACACAAAGAGCAAGAGAGCATCTTAACTTCATCGAAGCATTTTCAATGGCTTGGGGAATACGCAGGACAGGAGAAAACAACAGTTTCTTGATGCTGGAGGGTCAGTAGTCAGGCTGCTCACCTCCCTCACTGAACAATAAAAGAGGACTTTGTTTAAGGCTGTTCTTTAGCATCATAGTTGTACTCTGTGTAGACTTGCGCACATGCAGTGTCGAAGCTTTTCTGAACATGTGGTGGATCAAAGGACTCAATACTGAATTTTCACAGCAGTGTATGACAACCTTGCACCGTGCCTAGGACAGATGCACTTTGAATTAAAAAAAGTAACTTAGATTTTTCCTCTTCAAAAGTAAAAAATAAAGGTATGCTCCTGTGCAAAATCATAACAACAAAAGAAGAGTCATATCTGAGCAGACCTTGGTCTGCCTAGTTCAGTTTTCTGCCTTCAACAGGGCCTATAAATGAAGAAGAGTAAGTACCACTCAGGGGGCACTTCCACCCTAATACTATCCCCATCTCCAACTCTCCTTAGCCTCAGGGGACCCCCCGAGCCTGTTGCTGTTTGTCAAGACAGTAAACCTCAAAGAAGCTCTATTCCAAACACTTTCCCAGGCTCTTTTTCCAAACCATCCTTTGGCAGGCAGTTCAACAGGCCTCATTTACTCCACACGAACAACCACATCTTGTTTGCATTGAGCCTACTTCCTACTAGTGTCATTTGATGGCCCCTGTTCTCATGCCAGAAGAAATAAACAATCAATCTCTATTCACCCCTCCCACATCACTCATGATTTTGTAGATCTCTGTCATATCATCCATCCTTGGAAAATGCCAAAGTAAAGTTCAGCTTACTTAACTGTTCCTTGAATAGATCATCACATACCTTTGCCCACATGCATTGACTTCCTTCAGTCTTTCTACTGCTGTAATAAATCTTGAGATGAGAGGACCAGAACTGCATGGAGGGGGTGAACCTTGGAGTCATGCAGTGGCTTTTTAATGTCTATTTTTTTCCCCCCAGAAAGTAATAATATTTCATCTTTTATTTTTTTTCCATTGCTACTGAGTGCTAAGCTATTGGTTTCATGGAACTATTATAAACCTACAGTCTCACTCTTAAGTGACAATAATAAAGTCATAGCTCAGAATATTATATGTGAGGTCAGGATTACTTTTACCCAGGAGTTACATTTACCTGCACTGAATTTCATCTGCTGTCTTACTACTCATCTCTCAATTTCAGCAGGTCATTCTTCAGTCTATCCTTGAGCTCCTTCAGAACACTTGGGTGATTAGCATCAGCCCTGGCAATCAGTTAATTTTCATTTTGTTTATTTGTACTTCAACCTGTTCCATAATTACTTCAAATTTTGGGCTGATCATTTGCTGAATCACTGCTAAAAAGAATGACAGAGAATCTCCCCAGCTTCTTCTACAGCAAGCAGACACAGATAATTATCTTCTCTGCAGTAGTCTTGCCCACATGGCTATCAGATGGCCCCATCAACTTTCTGGTGGACTTTTTGTTCTTGGTGTTAGGCCCTGCAGCTTCTCCTCCCCCTGAGCCTTGATAGCCATTGCTGGAGGCCAGCTCTGATATGGTGCAGCTGTGTGACCTTGGACCTGACTGCTGGGAACAGAGCTGGGAGAAGACTTGCTGGGGGCCTCTGTGCCTTCTGGGGCATTTAAGCTCAAGCTCTTGCCCTTGGTCCCTGCCCAAGCTATGCTGCAGGTGGCCATGTGCCCACCCTTGCCCCTCACCAACCCAAACCCTGACCCAATTACTTGGACCTGCTTGTTACTATGGATTTGTCTGGCAAGTTGGACTCCTGGCTGCCCCAGGTCACTGACAACCAACCTGCTCTGCTCTCTCCCTGAGTAGCCTCAGCCCCACTGCCGCCTGGCAGACCAGCTGGAAGGAGGATCAATTCCTTTACCTAGCTGATCCTCATATTTGTATTTGTGTTACATTATCATAATACATTCCAAACTCATGAAGACTAAACCCAAGGAATGTTTCTGGAAAGGAATGTGGAGAGGAGGAGAAAGAGGGGCCTTCGGTTTACCCTGGTGTCAGCGGAGGAGGCTCAGCAGCTGCGTACTCCACACACACTCCCTGTGCACGACCTTGGTCTCATTGCTTAACTGCTCCCTGTTAGTTTCTCTTGCTCTAAAAAGGGATTAAACTTTCCTCCTGAGAACAAAAGAACCCACCTTTTTCCCTCCCTGTAACAAATGCCAACAGCAAGAGCCCTGACTGGAGCTGGGAAGACTTGGAAGTTTGCCATTAACTTTAGCAAGCTAAGGAAGAGTCTTCAGTTACGGAGTAGGAACAAGATGAACTACAGAAAAGAGTTTGGTCCTCCTCTACATTCAACACGTATAAACATACTAGCACATTACACTGGACATCAGATATCATTCCTAAGCCTTGTAAAAATACATTAAGAAACTTACAGAAAACAGCTTTTCTTTCTGAAACACCAAAAATTTACTAGTGAGTATAATGCATCAAATGGCTTGTGTCAAAGCTGGCTTGTAGCCTCAGCTATCGGGCTCTCCTTTTTAAAAATCTGTATTTTAGTAACAATTTTACCATGCCAGGCTACAAAGGAGATGACTCAGTCTTCCACTCACTAGACTTTAGAAAAATCTCTCCTGCAATACTAATTATAAATATGGCCTTCAAAAAGAAGAATGCTAATGCAGGATCGATAACTGCGTGTTGAAGTACACACAGAGGCACAGAAAGCTAAGACTAGAACTCAAGCTAAGCTCTGTAGTCATATTTCAGTAAGCTGTAAATGAACTTCTGCAAGGTGGGCCAGAAGCAGGGAGAGCATCTCAGGAAGGCAGGAGATGAGAACACCAGGTTTTATTGGTGTAAAACACACCTGTGATATTAAAATACCTTGTCATGTCTCCTGATTCCATTTAAGAAAACTAAGGCAGTTTTACAGCGCTCTACGTTTTAATTGGCATGGTTTCTCCCCCTTTCTTCTTCCTCTCCCTTTTGTTGCACCTTTCTTAGTAGTGACAAGAGAGGAGAAGGGAGAAAAACAGGGATATAAAAATCAGGGGGAAAAATGAAAAGTTAGAATACGTCTTATTACAATGAAACTGTTCAGGGTCAAATTTCTTTAGAAACAGCCTTGACATAATGGTATAGGAATACGTGGAAAACCATACATGGAAAACCTGGATGCTGAAACAATATTTGTGGGTGGTTTTATTTTAAACCAACAGACATAGTTGGTAAAGTTTTTAGGAATATAGCAGAGCTTACTAAGGAAGTCTGTCCCCAAAAGCTTCACCTTTTCTCCTCCCATTCATATCGGTTGCTCTTAATAAAACATAAATCCCTACAAATTTTGCCCCTTAAAAGAACTTTGCATACTTACATTCATATCTATTTATGTTTAGTTCAGCTGCCCAAAATGTTTATCTTAAATCAGATTCCACTGTCACCTCCACAATTAAGCAGCACTGGCATTAACAGGATAAAATGAAAATAGGCATGGAAATTTCCTCACTTTTAATGTTTAATGTTAATCCTGCATTTGAGTGTCCCTGCTTGGCTTCTGAACAGAGAATTCCATACAGGATCTACCCAGAGTATGGAAGAGGCTATTGATAAAAATTGCAATGGATCACAAGACATCCCTCAGCTCTGCAGCTCAGATGGAATAAGGACTTGGAATGGTCCAAAAGGCTCTCAGAAAGGGCTTGATATTTACTACATGAAATCAGGCAACTGATCATAGTCAAAGGGAAGGGCCCTGAGGAATCTGTATTGTTCATTGCATGCCACGCTTTCTCCCAGGCCCTTATCATTCAAAAGGCTTAAATTGTTGTGCTGTATCTAAAGAGAGATAAAGAGGCCTTAAATCTGCGAGGTGGTGCATCTACACTGGGTGACCAAGTAGCAGATCCTGCTACAAACCTTGCGCTGACCCAAATTTAGAGGTGGCTTATTTGGGAATAGCTTGGTTATCCAAATACCGGTCGGGAGCGTGCAGAGCAGAGACATCTCAAGTCCTGACCTAAGCAGAAATTCAATTTCACCACTTTTTGAAACGTGGCAAGAGCCAGGCGGGAAGCTGGCCGTTCCCACCTGGGGAAATTATTCCTATGCTCTAGAAAGCTCACTACAGGTTTTCGTTGTTCAGAGTAACACTTCTTCCAAATGTGTGTCCCATACATCTCCTTTAACCAAGAACTCAGCATTCATAATCACTCTCAGTTTCCACATTTCTAGGCTGTAGCCTCTGCTGCAGTCCTAAGTGGTACACAGCTATTTTTAGCACAGCAGCCTGGAGTCCCGTTTGATGGGTTTTTACATCGAAGGCTGCTACACCAAGCAGAACGATAACAGTACCACAGACAGGGAGCATATATTCCCTCTTCAGGCTAATTAGATGCATTAGGGGAGGCTACCGAGTGAGAGCAGCTAACTGCATATAAAATACAAAAGATATCCACCTTCCTCCACAGCTATTAATGAACCACCATTTAGATGCCTAATAAACTTGCACATTAAATTCTAATCGCATCCTGCTTCCCTCATTAACCTGAAGCACGCTACTGGTGAAAAACCTATTCTTTTAAGAGGCACTACAGTGCCTGATACTCCCCAAGCAGGCTAAAATCCCAAATCTGGATCTGCAATCTCGGAGTTGCCTAAAGTGGTAATTCCACCTTTTCTATTTGTCATGGCCATGCAACTGCTCTGCAACTCTCTTCAGACTCACTGAGCTGTATACTTCTCTGTCCTGTTGCTTGCTTCATAAAAACCCTGTCTGGCACTGTAGACCTATGGAAAATAATGTCTGTTTTCCACATAAACACTTCAAACAGCTTAAGCCAAAGTTTAAGTTCATTATATATTGCTGTAGTACCTGTTACTATATTCCTTGACTAGCATTCTTGCTCCTGTTTCACCAACATCTGCTTATACCTATTAGCAGCCAGCTTTTTCTCCCCTCAGTCATGCATCTAATCACTCATCCTCCACAGCTGGCTTGCCTCCTTCATCATTTCTCAGGTTATTAAGCACAAAGCAGACAAATTTAATCACGAGTCTTCTTAGAGCATAGAAACTGCAGTTCTGCACATTTCAGTACAGATTGGTTAAATGTCCCTATTGCCTCCTTGACTTCAGGAGTGGGACTCCCAGCCCCCTTAACCTGTTCACAACCAAAACCAGGATATTATGATATTTTTCCCTCTGAACTTCAGTAGTGATTAAGTATAAAGAAGATTAAAGCTGATCTTTCTGAACAGTGTATTGCTTGCACATTCAAGACGACCAACACCAGCAGAGACTGTGCAGACCCCATAGCGATGTCTCACCCAGCAAAACCCTGACCTGTATGGGCCATCTGCCAGGGGACACTTTCACTTTTTCTCCCGAAATAATCATATTTACCACCTGGAGTCACAGAGTATATGGCCAACATGGGCTCAAATTTGTGACTACTATAATGCCAGCTTATTTGCTGAGATACGATGCCGATAAGCCACTTCAAGTGAGCTGCCCGTCGATAAAGTTTCTACCAATACAGGCTGGAATCAGAAGAGAAACACAGGCAAAGCTCCCAATCATCAAAGCCTGTAAATGGATTATTTCTGCACGCTACGTGTGAACACATTGTATCACCTTATTCTAAAGCCCAAAGCATCAATAATTCATTATAAATATCAATGTCACATCAGTGTTTTCTAAAACTTGAGCCATCAAGCAGCTATACTCTCCAGAACAAGCTAACTATACTATTAACTTACACATTGTACAAGAAACTCTCTTTAGACAACACCTCTGGGAAGCACTTCCCTGTAACAGAAAAGTTCACATCCATATCAGGAAAGGCTTGTAAAGATGAAGTGTATCATGATGAGCAAAACAAGGGAACTCACTGTGCACAGGGCAGGGTGGTGACAGCAACGGCTCCCATCAACCATCCAGTGAGGATCAGGCAACGCGTGTGCCAGGTCAGAGGGCAGCACAGAAAACCCCCACGACAACTCAGGAGCAGGACAAAAGGCAGCCGCTCTTGTGGCCCGTCTTAGGAAGGAGCTGAGTGCCCCAGGCTGAGCTTTAGTAGAGCTCCGTGTGAGAGGGTGTGGGTGGGCTCCCAGGTGAGGGTGGTCAGGGCAATCAAAGCCTGTTAGTGCCCTCACACCTGCAGCCCTATGCATTTTTAGTCCTAAAATACGGAAATAAAGCAGGCCGTGTAAGATGCATGGGAGACTAATTGAAACAGAATTTGAATTGCTAAAACCTTTACATTAGCTGTGCGGTGCTTTAAAGGGGCAATCACAATAAATGTTGTCGCTGCAAAATGTCTGTCTCCAAAAAGTTCAGCACGCTCATGTTATACAAGGGCTCCAGATCAGACACACACACATCACCTCCTTTCAACAAAACCAGCCAGGGCTCATTCCAGTTCTCGCAGGACAAGTGAGGAGTACAAGAGCACACAAGCCCACCCGTGCTCTGACAAAGATGACTGGCTGCAGCTTCAAGACTGAAACTATCCCTGCAGATCTCCTCTGTTTGCACTACAATCCCCCCCCCTTATTTCTCTATCCCTCTCCTTCCAAGCCACCCCTGCGCCTCCTGTCCCCCCTCCCCTTCCACACACCCCCACTGCTTGCTTTTATATCTGAAGGTCACTTCACGACGGCTGGATGCAGCATGTGGTATCACTGTGCTCAACCACTACAGCCAGCTCCCACGAGACAAAAAGAAACTTGGCAAAATTTGGGAAATTCCTCTTTTGAAAAGAGCATATGTTCATTCAGAAGTCATGGATTCTGTTCAACTTAATTTTAATGGCAACACGGGAAAATAATGGACAATGGTTGTTTTGCTCGTGGTGGTGCTGACGGGTTGGGGTTTTTTCTTCATTTTACATAACAAAGTTGGCTTCTGGTACATGTAATTATTTCTATCTCCAGCCTGGCCAGTACAAGGTGATACAGCTAAACAAGAGGTCGTGATTGCTTGCAGATGGTTTCCAAAATAAAATACAGTGCTAAATGAAGCGAACTTACCAATGGAAATTACTAAAGCTGCTTGGACGCCCCAAAATGCTGAAGGCATTTTAAGGTTATGACATAGAGCTTTGTAGAGATGACCAAAGCCTCCAAGGAGTTGAGAGCTTCCCATGAGATGCCAGTGGAGCTGAAGGAGGCTCAATGTTTCACAGATCTTATAAATACACATATCGCAGCTTTAGCCAAGTATTGTTTTTTGCCAGGTTGTCAGAAATAGCTGCATGAGAGGGACATACAAGGTCTTACAAGGAGCTCCAACATATGCTGTAGAAGATTTTAGAGAAGAATCCTCTATTTTCTGAAGTTCACTTGAAAAAACACACACAGAGCTGATGCTGGGATGCTTTTAATCAAGATGCAGTGTTCACATTTGGGTTTTCTTCTTTCCAGTATATTGGCTGTTATTTCTATCAAAAAGTTTCTAAAAATTGTTTAGCAGAATTTGAGGACTAGAAGATGGGTGTTGAAGGCATCTCCGCAGCCCAGGCAGGGGCTGGGGTCTAATCCAGTCCTTCCTGGCAGCAGTGGGCCCAGACAGCTCTTCAGTTCAGACATGCAGGCAGCCTCACCAGGCTGCAGAAAATTAATTTTACTACTATGCAAGGTTTGACAAGGCATCTTTAGAGAATAAGATTTCCTCTAAATCCTTACCTGAACAGGTTCCCTTAGTAGAAGCCTTTCAAGTGAAGAACAACCACCTAAACCTCTGTAGCAACTCCCATCCTGTGGTGCAAGGCATCTGCCTGCTAGATGTCCTGCTAGGACAAAAAAACTAAGCACTGCAAAGTCCTGTCTCAGCCACCTTTTGGTGCCCCATCTGGCCCATGATATGGAAGTTCGAGCTGTTCTCTCTCCCACCAGCGCATGGTGGGGTTATATACATTAATTGTAAGAAACACAGACATGATAACAGGGGTTGGGAGACCCCAAGAAACTCTGAATTCATATCATTCAATTGTAAATGCATCCAAGCAATTTCCATGTCTTCACTTCTGCTACAGACTTTTAGGTGAATGCAAATCCTCCATTTATTAAATCTAGATATATTATGTATAATATTACCCTGGTATTTTTCCCTTACCTAAATCCCTGTATGTACGAATTACTAGGAATGTTAATTATAATTAGAATGGTTTTAGAGCAAGAAGAAATTACTTGACAACGCTGAAAATGGGAATAGTCTGCGTGCTATAAACCTTGGGAACTGCACTTCAGGGTGTGAATATTTCCATAAGAAAGCAATTGCATTGATGAAAGCTGACCAGTAAAATAGCCTGAATAATTTGTGCATGTGTGGGGAAGGGAGTTCAGAGATAGCTGACTCCAACAGGAACGAACATTATTATAGGAAGCAATCAGAAAGTGTTCATATATTTTTTTTAAGA
Source organism: Chroicocephalus ridibundus (assembly GCF_963924245.1). Lineage (NCBI taxonomy): Eukaryota > Metazoa > Chordata > Aves > Charadriiformes > Laridae > Chroicocephalus > Chroicocephalus ridibundus. The sequence continues at coordinate 77,699,875 of NC_086285.1, read as the reverse complement.
GTTTGATGCTGAGCTACAGGCTATCGCTGCTATAAAGAATGGCTTTGGTATCCAAGGCTGAGCTTTTTAAAAGTATTTGCTATTACAAAAAAAACCCCAAAAAGATAGGTGGACAAGGCCATGCGTAGTGTGATACCCTCTCTCTTCCCTAACTCTCTTAAGATTTGGCAACATTATAATGCCAGCATATTTTGCGACTTGAAAAATAAAAACCAAATGATTTTGTCATCGCTATATTTCTCCCAAGAGACACACGCCTCCTGTTCCTTCACCAGATACCAGCACATCTCAACTCTCTTCTGCTCATGCAGCTAATAGCAAGACCTGGCACACACGATCCCCACACAATGTGCCAAAGAAGCGGGAAGCCGAAGTTGCAGAGAGCAGAAAGACTGGCTTTTTATCAATGTGGCTTATATAGGAAGTGGCTTTACATTGCGGAGAAGGGCTTGGGGACAAAATCTGTGTGCTGCTCGTTTCTACTAGAATCACCAAAAGGTAATTAAAATTACATTTTCATGGCTAGGTTTCTGAAGAAACGCACCACTGAGATGGATGGCAGCACTTTGCATCCCTAGAGGGTTCTGCAGATCTGAGCATAGAGGATTTGTCCAGCTACAACAGGTTCACAGAGGAGAGGTCTTTTTTAGACACCTAAGAGCTGGAATTTTATTTCAGCTGCATTTTTCTTAAATGAGGAATGACTGGGTTGTTGTTGTGGGTTTTTTAAAATGCAATAAAGCGGCAATAACTGAATTCTGCGCCGTATTTCATGTCCCCAGAATATCAGGGTACCCGTTTAACTGTTTGCCGCAATGGAAAAAATGTCCACCTCTGAAATATGCAGGATAAAAATCCTGAGCATGCAACATCCAGGCCCCAAGGGCACCCTCAGCCCTGGCTGTCCCTGCCTGTCCCTGGGCTCCCCCCACCTGCCCACAGCCCAGGACCCCATGTCAGCCCCCAGGGCCATCATCCCCTGCCCCAGCAACACCACAGCGTGGCTGGTCTCCAGCTCCCCACAGCGGGGCCACGTCCCAGCATGTCATCAACCTGTCCCCAAGGAGGTGCCTGACGTCCAGGGCTGCCCCAGTGCCCCCAGTTCCCCGCTCCTGGCAGGGTGGTGGGACAGGCCCCAGCTGCCAACCCCTGCCCTGACGGCCCTACAGGGAGCCCCTGCCACCACTGGCCCTTGCAGCACCTTGACTTTGTTTATATACAACCATATAAATGGGCAGAACCTCCCCACACAGGCAGACATGCAACCAACCACAGACAAAAATGAAAGCAAATCCCCAAAGCAGAGAGATTTCAGGACAAATCCATTTCTCCAGACCTTTTTCCTTTTTTTTTTTTATCCCCCCAAGAAGTAGCTGCAAGAAGAAAGGAACATTTTTTTTGCAGTCACCAAGGTGAAATAAGAGGAAGTAGTTAAGATATGGGTTTAGGTATTTGCTTTGTTGAAAAATAAATTTTCTTCTATGAGGGGCTCTGTTGTGACACAAATCCTCTGGCATAAAAATTCCCCAAAAGGGCTGTTTTGAAGGAAAAAATGCATGCAAACCTCCAGCCCAACAGCCATTTGCAAGGCTGTTTTGGAAGAGAGTCAACCCAAAAGAAGACACACATTTGACCCACAGACTGAGTACTCGGGGTTCCACTACGCCATCTTTTGTTTGCTTCTGAGCACTTCATGGTTCATCTGTGGCAGGTACCCCAGGCCCAGGTCTCCTCTCACTCATGTGTAATGATGAGGACATTACCGGGGAAGCCAACAAAAGTGTCCCAAGCTCTGCAAGAACTGTTGGTGGGACACAGCAGAAGGTACCATGCCTGCTCCACAGTGGCCTTGTGCCCTCTGGCTCTGAGGGTGAACCATACGCCAGTCCAACCCCACAGAGTAATTCAGAGTATTATAAAACGTAAGCTGGAAAACCACTGGCCCAGAATAGAAGAATGACAATAACAGGGAATGACAAGAATGAACAATTCAGCTGTCGCCCTCCTTTTCCCAGCAGAGTGAGAATTGCACATACAGGCTCTCTGCTCCCCCCAGAATTCTCCAAGAAGGCCAGGTCCAACCTCTCATCCCTAACAGATAAGCTTAGGGCTATTTTATCTTTAATGAGTAATAAGGCTACATCTTAGTACACTATTCACAACTCACATACATTTGTAGTTGTGCATACTTTTTTACCTTATACCCGTTAGCCCTTTATCACATTATATTCAATGAGGAATACCTTTACTCTTTAGCAGTGGTTTAACCAACCACATTTTTAACCATGAGCTTTACAAAAAGGCCTGATTCTGCCTTGATGGCAAAACATTCCCTTCTGACTGCAGATTTTTCATAACTACCTATGTTTATACTGCTACACTACAGGCCTATCCTCTGGATCCAACATCCCTTTCACACCTAAAGTGTTCAGAACTACTGTATTAACCCATGTGCTGTTGTAAGTGACGCTCTCTATAATATTGCCATGACATGCTACCGAACACAATGGAAACTGAAGCACAATTGGAAAAGTTGAGCATTCTGCTCCATCAAAAGACAACACTTAACGGAATGATATCTGGACAATGAATTTAGACTATCTTCTTGAAGGATGTTACTAGTCTATAATTAGAGATAGTTGAAAAGAAAAAAAAATTCCCTGTGTTCCTTTTCAACCACGTGTTCAAACTAAGATAATTTTTTTTTGATCAACAGTAAGGTATCTGTACATATGAATCGTCCATATGCATAATTCATACTCTGAGCCTCTCCCAGTTGTAGAGACCTGATCCACATGAGAAAGCTGCAGTGATTTAACCAAAGAAGCGTTTTTTAATTGACTCTACGGACAAAGTAATACAGGTGGCCATTTGCATTCCTTTGATTTATCAAATAAACATATTTCAGCTAAGAGAAATAAATCACATGACATCACCTCTGGAAAACACTTCATCAAATGGCTTTTGAAAAATCCAAGCTAAACGGGTGCAACTTCTGTTTGTAGATTAGTTCCTTTGCATTAGACTTCCCATTCCCTGAAGACTTCACTGTGCATGCAGCTTAGCTGGTTTTCATACGGGGAATGTGGTTATACATTTAAAAAATTAACAGTACTGCTCTATTTATTTTTTAATCCATATATTTTAAAGTGCTTTAAAAAAAGGTAAGTAGTTATCATGTGCTTAAAAATTCCTAGGAAAATTCAAATGAACCAGGGCATGGTATTGCATCAAAAGTCAATGATATTTGGTGCTTTTCAAAATATTACTCAAGGAAAAAGCAAGGATAGAGAGATGAAGTAGAATTACCCAAAGCAACATGATAGGCTGACAGCAGAGCCGGGAACTGAAATGAAATATTCCAATTCCCAATCCAGTGTATGTGTTTACTAGATGCCATTTCTACTCTATCATGGTTAAGTGACAGAAGAGTTAAAACTAATGAGGGTAAAGCAAATAAACAAAAAACCTTCCCAATTCTAATTCAGAAGGCTGCAGAGATAGCCCTTCCATTCCAGAAATTTCACATATAAGAATTTGGTTTATCTTCAAAAAGAATAGCTTTCAGATTTGATTTCACTTATGGTCTTGAAAATGCAGAATTCCTCCACTGAACTGTGTGGTATCAAACCACATAAACCTAGACACAAGACCAACAGTCAGGCAGAGAGGTTTCACATGGGTATGCACCATATCTACAGTATGGGCAATGGGCGGAGCACAGAAAGAATTGCCAAAAGTCAGCATGTTTCCAAAACTACTAGAGAAAGAGAGATTTGGCATGGTTGGGAGAGTGTCCTAAAAGAAAAAAAAAAAAAAGGAAGCGGCTGCTTTAAGCTGCAGAACGTGTACTGAAGGTGAGTTATATTTTATTTCATTAAAATATATTTAAAAACATACTGTGTAAAAGAATTAGGATTCTCAATAATTTATTATTTACATTAGCAAATTCTGTTTGACTGTTATTCTATAGATAGAAATGAAAAGTCTGCAGAAGGGAGTCGTATCAACTTCTTCAGGACCAAGGAAACCCTTTTACCAAGAAACAATTCCAAAATGCATTCCTTCCCATTTCGATCCCTTCAAATTCATGTTTGCAAACAGATCGCAAAAAGCTCAATGACAGGTCACGATGGTAAGCATTGAGCGCTCACGGCGAGAGCCAGGATTTCAGAGCGCTCCGCAAGAGAGAGACCCCGAGGAGATTTTAATGTTGCACTACTCAGTAGTCAAGAGACTGCAGGGTCTGATCCCGCTCTTGCTCCCACTGTCTTGCCTCCACTGAAATCCATGGAATTACATGGCAACCAGGCCTGCACCCATCCCTGCTGGCATACCTCGGAAAGCTAGACAGGCTCCTTGAGCCAGGCTGGCAGGGGAGAGAGTGTTTTTCCTACCATTGTAGACACACTGTAGCTTATCATTCTTTTTCAGTCCAAACAAGATGTAAATCTCATTGCCTTCCTCCCCATCCTCTGGGGAGAAAGATGCATAGGGAATTATCTCTCTGATGTAAACAACTGTAAGCACCATTCACACTTTCTGGTCCACATGAAAAAATTTGTATCCAAGGGCCTGTTGTAGCCTTGGTCGTTCTTAGCAGGGGGCAGCTCAGCTTTCCCATCAGCTTTCCAGATCTCTGAAATCACACGGGTACCCAAACATCATGCACAGTCCATTGCAATGCCAGCTGCTGTCTGCTTTACTATTCCAGAAAAGAGTAGTCACCTCTTCAGTGATTATATTAAAAAAAGCATGTTTAAAAGAAGTAAAGCGGTCAGGTCATGTGTTGTTTCCTGGAGGCACTCAATGGTATTTCTGACATCTCGTGTAAGGCACCAGTCATCCGGTAGCTGAGCAAAATGTGATCCGCAAGACCTCCGTTAAGCAACCGCACTGGGAACTGACAAAATTCATCTGGTTTGCTCGCTTTCTCGCTTATGTAGCATAAAAAGAGTGGTCACGCCATCTGGGGAAGTTTCTGGTGGCATCCTAAAAGAGGAAGCCTCAACTTGCACTGCAAGCGAAGGAGCATGGGTGACAGCATACCACAGCACAAGTTTCTGATGTCTGCATCCCACAGACATAGCAGAGATTTCCTCAAGCCCCAGGATGCCTCTGCTGCCTTGCTTTCACAGAAAACGAGTTTGCTGTCAGCGGTGAAGCAGTTACCTCCTTACAAGATGTCTCCGTAACACAGAACGGAAGGCCAGACTACAAAACCAGCTTTGTGGCGTACTTGCTGCAACTTCTCCACTGTTGGTCTTGCCCGCACAGCCTTATTCACAGAGATGCAACGCCGGAGATAGCAGAGCCTATGGACGAAGAGGTCGGCTGGATGCTGGCTGACTGCATCACTGAGCGGCCTCAGTCCAGAATATCAGTCTCAAATGGGACCAGGTGGTAGTATGTCAAATTGGTGACATAAGCCGTTGGATCATCACTGTCTTCTAGCTCTGAGGTAAAGTCACTAACACTTTCAAACCTAAGGAGAAATAAAAAATAAAAAAAATTTAAAAAAAAACAAACATCAAAAGGCATTAAGTCATTAATGTTCTTTTAGAAAATCAAAGCTAAAGGAATTGGAAGAAAAGTACCAAGGGAGAGAGAGAAGCCTAGGATATCTTAAGACTGGCCCCTGGAAATTTTGAGAAAAGGCATTTGTGAGAGGTCTACTTGGAAAAAAGGGCTGCAGGCAAGAATTCTTCTGCTGGTACTGCAAGTTAAATTTCTGAGTAAATGTAGCACGTGGACTTGCTTCATACCAGTGCCGTGTTGCAGTAGTATTTCTACTGCTGGTTTTTCAGCTTCAGCTTTGTGAAGCTCAGTTTGCACAACAAAGATGTAGAGTCCCAACACTTTTTCCAAAGCTTCAGTATCTCACTCTCTCTCTCGGCAGCCTGAAATTTGGATTCATACTAGAAGTTGTCAAGGAAGGTACATGCTGATCAACTGTGAATAATGAAGCTACAGTTTCTCTGACATCGGCCTACATATCATTATGCCAGTGTAACCTACTGGAGACAGCAGCAATGGCATCTACTGTCACATTCATAAACCAAAATTCAACACTTCCTAGAGAGAGTTCAGAAGTAAATGTAAACCATTGCTTTCCATGTCCTTAAATAAACAGAAAACCCACTTCTTTATAACCTATGGAAATAAATGGACTGAAAAGTTTGCTTTCGGTAAAACAGGATGGCTATTCCTTTTTAAAACTATGCTAGAACTGTGCAGCATACTAGGAGAGCAAGTTCTCGACTCTTTAGATGGCAGTCTTCAGTAAAAGGGACTTCTATGACTCCTCTCTAATATGACACTGACTCTTCAGAGCACTTGTCATTATAATACCTGAAATTCATATCTCATGACACCTGGTTACCACACTGCATTTAAGATGAACCGGATCAAAAACATTATTCATTGGTTTTCATGCCCCAGGGCTCCCCTCCTACTAACAAATCAATGATTTCCTGGGACACAGCCAAGAATTGTCAGGCTGTCAGATACCTCTACAGTGAGATTTTTATGAGTCTAGAAGATCTTTCACCATGGCCTGGGAAAATCTTCACAGAAAGTACGCAGAGTCGATCCCATCCACACCTCTTCCTCCTCACACCCATGTGTATATGAATAAGCCACAGTCCAACGAGAACCACGGTGCATGCAAGCAAAGCATCTTGTCCTCCCTGATTTTCAGAGCTACTAGTGAGGAAGGAAGGAAGCAGCAAGTGAGCTCTGGAAGACTGAATCATGCAGCTGAGGTCCACATCCTTCCCTTCTATTCTCACAGCATGTGGCACCAACGCAAAATGCCTCAGTTCCCATACAATAATGGAAAGGAAACTGCCTTTGTTTCCCATCTGAAATCGGACTCTCACCCTTTCACTTCACAGGTACCTTCTCTGGGTTTGGCTTTTGTATGGGGCCAAATGTCTAAGACAAATAGGAAACAATGACTGCTGTGTCCTTCCTCCAGAGCCTCACTGTCTTCCCCACGGCACGAGATTTAGGTTTTGACACACAGAGAACAACCGAATATAAAGAGATTCACAAATTTAGCTTCATTTGTTTTCGTATTTTCCTTCCCACTTCCGAAGTCCTGTGTTATAATCTGAACTTTTGCAGGAACTGCCCACTGTCTCACACCTATTCTCAACCACAAGGCATGAACTTATTGAAACCTACACTTTCCTCAGTCACATACGTTCCCGTTCCAAGGAGGGTTGAATTTCTGCAGTAAGAAAACACTTTACTTCTTCCCAGATAGCCTAGCAGTTAAAGGCAGTCACTGCAGGCCAAGGATTAAGTCTCATCTCTGTTCAAGCAAGGGACTTGAAGAACTGTCAAGTTTCTTTTTCTCACACTCTCTTTAGTATGTTGAAAAAACTTGCATTCATTCTGATAGAGTGAAAAAAAATTTAAATAGAAACTTAAAAATTGCACAAGACAGATAGAAAAAGAAATCCTGACCTAGCTCTGACTATAGAACATGTCTCTAACACCTCTTTAGGCTGGTATACTTCAGCCCTCTGAATAGCAGATAAAGAGATGAAGCTTTAAATTAATTTGGTTTAAAGCCACATCTCACCTACACATGAAGTGGTTAGACTCCTTTAGTTAAGTGAGGCAACTGCAGACATCCCTCTAACTTCAGCCTAGAGAGCCCTAAGAATCAGGTATTTCAGAGGACCCGAAGGAGAATGGTGGATAAACAGATAGATCTCCCACTCCCATCTCTCCCCAAAACTTTCTTTAGAAGCATCACGGGTTATTGGATAGCATGGTCTGTGCATCCTGCAATGTATGAACACAGCTCTGTCTTCTCCACACTCTTACCTGGTCCTTCTCACCTCTTTTTTTAACTATGAGGACCACAAGGACCAGGAACTCATGGATTTTCTCCTGCAGTGCTGTTGCTATGGTCTTTACTTGCAACCAAATTGAAATGAGACTGAACTTTGAATGTTTATTACCCTCATTCCTTTACTCCCTCCAGGCTGTTTGCTTGCCTGCATGTGTGGGAACACGCACAGAAGGGAGTTGACTTGGTATCTTGCAAACACTTCACAGATCACATTGTTCTGTCTTACGGACTGCTAGTGATCCAGAAAAAACAGATTATGAAATACCAGCGGGGCAGACAGAACTAAGAAAGCAGAAGAGGAGTCAAGAAGGCTATTCAGACTCTGCGCTCCTCCTCTTGTCAGTTGTATAAAACTAGATTATTACGACTGGAAGGCCCCACAGATTTTGTGGTTCTTCAGCCTTACTGACCGGGTATTACGAGCAGCATGTGAGGTACAAAGCCGTGGCACCGTGTGCCGTGGTTATTGCTGAGAGCTTTCCTTGCCACCAGAAAGGAAGCGCAGGCACAGAAGTCCGCAAAGCACAGCAGTGCTCTGGGGCACTCACACAAACCCAAACTCAATAAGCCAGGCCTGTTTATTACGGCTAGCAGCTGTATAGGGCACCCAACAGTCCAAATGCTTTTGTGCTCTTACCAACATGTCTTTTTCCCCAAATAAAGTTTACGCTAACTCCACAAACTACTATGGACGTGCAGACTCCTAAATTCCCAAACTGCTGCTCTTGCTATTTTTTCCAAAACTACCTTGACAGACACAAGGACCTACTCCTTGTGCTGTAATACAACTGTCTTTATCATTTTAACTCCTGGTAATGCATTACAGTTACTGCTCACATTCGCCAGGAAGAAAAGGGAAACAAGTTACATAGAAGCTCATTAACTCACAGGAGCAACCCCTAGTGTAAACATGGTGTGAGACAACAATCCAGCTCCTCTCATCACCTTAGGTACGTGCAATACCTGAAGAGATCTCCTCCCACCTAAGACTAAAAAGCACAAGGGAAGCATTTTCTTTTCCTGTCAAGAGTAGGATTTAGTTTTCCTGCAAATATTCTGTATTTAACTTCACCACCTCTGTGCTGCTTGTGCATCGCCACCCATGAAAGTCTCTCCCATAGACCACAAGACACTTGTGACAACAGCAGTACCATCCTGAAAATGTATGTACTGGAGCGAATTTGCCAAAAAGGCAGCATGCCCAATGCCACAGCCTCTGCTGCTGGCCTAAAAGACAGAAGTGCAAACAGCCTTGGCAGGAGAAGGCACCTCTAATAAAATCAAAGCCTAAGTTATAATGCATTGATTTACCAGCTTTCCTTTCAAAAGGACTGTAGAATACTCAAAGAAACGCACATAAAAGGAGTATTTATGGCACATGGATGCTGAGCACGCTGAGTTCACAACATTTTGCAACAGTATGGTGTACTGCCAATTAAAATTAAAGAGAAAATGAAGGGAGTAGAAAGCAACTGCTTCAGAACAACAGAGTAAGCAACTCCAACTTGCAAAAATGCTCCAGTTTCATTTGCAGCAAGTATAAGACTTCTCAGCTGATGGCTCACGGGGTGGGTAGCGCTGCAGGTACAACAGCTAACCAGCGCAGCGGGACCTCCGGGAACGACTGCTACTTGCTGAAGCTCCAAGCGCTTCTCTCCAAAAAATACAGGTTTGCTTTGCAAAATGTCTGATTCAAATACATCGGCGGCCAAAACCCAAAAGCCATACAGAGTTTAATGTTGTTGAAAGGAAAAAGTTCCAATCTGAGGATATACAAGTCCACAAGGAATTAGCTCTGATTTAAGAACAGAAAACATCAGTCCCGTAAATCCAATTTTACAGATACCAAAAAGGAACTGCATAGGATTTTGAAAGACTTTAAAGCTTCCTTTCTGGACTACTAACCTACATTTAAAACAGCACTACAGAAAACTTCTGCTTTTAAAAAAAAGTTTAATTTTTACAAAACAGCTGCGTTACACAAGTGCCATTACATCTCGGCTGTAAAATACAGCTACAGGATCGGCAAATTTAGGGCACCATGTAAAACAGACATTTGAAATCTAGTAACTTCTTGATTCCTGATTTAACTTCCTTCATGAATGTTAAAATACAAATGCACAAAGCCAGGCTATTATTGTGATTTATTTCTTTCACCACAGTTTTTGGGAAAATGTGCCTACCATATAATTTTTATCATAGCAATATTTTCTGGCCTTAATATTCTGACTTCAGTGGGATGAAAATTATATGATGACACTTTCTGATCCCAGAACAGTAAGTTTTGCTTAGGCTGCAGCACATTTTTAAATCAAAGCTAGATTTTAAAAAATGAAAAAAATAAAAATCAAAATTGTTTACGGTAATCAAAACAAGGTAGAACAAGGCTTTCTTTGGTAATTTGCTCCTATTATTTGTCACTCTCAGTACTAAAAAGTGACCCACTCTGCACTATGACAACTTTAATTGCCAGACATTGGCCTTATAGAATTGCCTCCAGTGTGTCTCTTCAGACTCAATACAAGCTTACAGGCCTAAATACTGTTAGCAAGGTCAAGGTTCAAAACAGTAAGTAAGTTAATAGACAGGCTTCAAGAAATTACACTAGCGCCAGAGATCCACTCCAGCCCCTGACAAAATCTTGTCGAGCTCTAAGCCTTTTCACAGACTGGCGATGACCACATTTCGCATGTGGCAAGATGGAGCACTGCATTCAAAGATAAAGTTTCCATAAGGCTTTTAGTGCTGTGTTTCCATCATTTCAACTGCTCTAATGAAAAAGGAGGGCAATGTTTCTCATTAAAAATATTTAAATGCTTCACTACCTGAAGATCACTGAAATATCAATCACCCACCATGACAGAAATCTGTAGGAGCAGATTTCCATCAAAACCCATCTGTCAATACAGTCACTGAGTTAAGACCTACATGAAAGCCGCCCTGGTTACAGGCCTCTGACCCCAGAATACCTACATGCGTTAGGAGGCAGAATTTACAAATAAGACTAGTCTAACTTCCCTCTCCCCTAAAGAAAGAAACGTGCTTCACCAAGTCGCAACATGCCCCAGCTGCCTCCGAGGACGGTGTTTTGCTTCCCAAACAAAGCATACCCGTCATAGCAGGATATTCCATCTATAAGGATGCTTGAGTTTCCAAATTTGGAATCAAATCGGCTCTCATCACAGTCAGGAGAGAAAGAAAAATCTCCTCTATTCTCAGCTGGCAGGACCCCTACGACAACCACAGCTTTTTTCATACACAGAGGACTGAGCTCCTTGGGGTCAATAATTCTCACCGAGAATTATTTTAATGGAAAGAACTACGAAGCCTTAGCAATCAGGCCCAGTAATATTTAACACAGTCCAAATGACAACTGTACCAGTCTTGCTCCTAGACAGAGGGTAACTTTTTGCTGGTGGAAACAAAAAGGCTACAGTTTATCTGAGGCTGATAGCATTACTCCTGCACAAATCACACTTACAAGTGTTCTGCTGAATCTACGTCCAGGTGCTTCTCTTTTCCATTGGGTATACTGTGGTCAATGACTATTGTTTCAGTGTTGGCTAAACAAAATCCATTTGATCGCATGATTTCTGTTGGGAGAAGAAAGACAAAGAAGATGAAAAATCTAAAAAAAAACAGATGGAAAACAACTGCATATCATATGGAATTAACACGGTCATGAACCGGGATGTGTGCGTGACATTGAAAATCTGTACATGAAAGCAGGAATGAAGAGTTGGTTTCATAGCTTCTTACATCTGCAGACTGCCTGCGCTTAAGCAATTTTATTCACGTTATCAATTCATGATACGGCACGTTTGAAGCAAGGCCCAGTTTTAGTCCCGTTATTGCCAGTGGCAAAATTTTTGTCACCCTTAGCAGAATTGCAGCCCATCCATCATCCATTGCAACCTACCACTACCAAAACATAATTGTGATTTTCATAGATAGTCCCAGGCTTAAGCCAGTTAAGCAAAAACCAAAAGGATGGGAAAAAGGAAATAAAAAGTTACCTTCTGAGATAATTCAACCACCATCTTTAATTCATATAAAACAATATCATCTTCTACATTGCCTTCAACTCTGCTTATTTGTTTCTTACTGTGTAAGAAGCCTCCAATCCAGAATAGCTAAAATTTACACCTAATTCCACTGCCTTACTACCATAGGGAGAGTTTATAATTAAAGAAGAGTATTTGATATGAATGAGAAGTTAATCCATGTCCTTATTACATGGAAAGGCAAACCAGGCAAGTCGCAAGGATTTTTTCCAGTCACACAATCTTAGATGAAGCTAGGGCCACCACAAAATGAAAATATTGTGGCGTAAATCAGCAGTGACCTAAGTGGGACAACTCATGATTTGCCTCAAGGTAAGAGGACTCTGTGTTACACCTTTGCATTATCAGCACAAACAAAAGGAAATTAGTCCATGGCAGAAAATACTGTAGGCACAAAACATATGTACACGGAAGCCCTAAGACCTCGCCTCAAACAGACCAATTTCAACTATACAGTTCAAGTAATGACAGGAGAGGAGAAAGAAGAGAGATAATTTTTTTTAAAGTGTACATTTACATGTTCCTTCATTAAGGCAAAGCCAGAACTCACTTCCCTATTTTTCTTGAGAAATTAATCTTTGACTTATAGTCCACATTTTATTGCAACTCACTTTAGCAGAATATATTTGGGGGTGGTAAAAAACTGAACCCCGGTAGAAACACACCAGTCATGACTCATCTTAAACCAACATCATACTGCGGAATAAGATTTACACCACAAATTCAAATTCAGCTTTCATCTAAGAGGGTGGCCCTTTCTCTCTTCACCATCACCCACCGCTCTGAACAGGACCATATGGGGGACAGTTTGTTTTTTCAGAGAATACAAAATATTTTTGCCTGCTTTTCTAAATCTGCAAGCCATGTAGAAAGCTGCACTATGACTAACATGAATACCACGGTGTTTTCCTAGCGTCCTTGACAGGACGCAGGAGTTAAGAGCATTTCATTGCTGTGTGAACTGCTTCAGATGTTAACATTTGCTGCCATCTACTGACAACGCTGGCAGACACTGAAACCATGTCCAGTGAGCAGCATTCAGATGACTCAAATGTCAATTATCATCAAATTTCTGCCTATGCTCTTAAATTCTTTGCAGCAATCACTTAAATGATAAAACTAATTACCACAAGACGCTTTTGGACAGCTGCATAGTTAGGAAAATCTTCCTCCATTTAATTAGGTATGACTCATCGCTACCAAAATTAATACAGAATTAAACCAAAACATGTTATTATTCATCTAAGGTGGTTTCCACAGCTCCTCTACATAGAGGCTGGCAGGAGGGTTCCCTTTGCCTCTGCCCATCAGCCAGGCACCCTCACTCCAAATTTAGGTTCATCTTGACCATCTCTTTGTTGTACCCTCCATGTGACACACTCAGTCATGCACACACAGAGTGCGTGTGCCCCAACGGGCTACACAGCCTCACAAAAATTGTACAAAACCCTTCCAAAGAGCAAAAAGCCCCAAGCCAGAGCAATGCTGCACTTTCGAACCAGTGCAATTCCAAAGACCTTTATTCTTGATATTTGCCTGTTTGAAAAAGAATAAGGTATCACTGACAGCAGCCACCCTTTGGAACGTTTTTACAATTTGGGGATCCTTCATTTCATAATGGACAGGTGCTAGGACCCACTTTGCAGCTCTGGTCTCATGGAGCAGCACCATATTTCAGACAAAAACAGTGAATATGCTCTCAAGGGTCAGTGCTGAGAACACATCCTGGTGTTCAGGAGCAAAACAAGTAACCACGTTCAGCCTCCAGAAAATGACTCATGTCAGGAACATACACATGAGGAATTTTACCTGAGGTTTCCGTATCAACTCAAGGCATCATCCAAACCTCCCTAGCCACAGATGGGGCATGAGACACACATGTTGGCTCCCATCCCTCACTCCCAGGAAGCCAAATCTGCATCACCCCTCTTTGCAGTACGGCCCCGGGGGCTCTTCTTTACAATCCCTGTGCTGCAGCCTGGGCGTGAGGGGCAATACAAGAAGGCACCAGCACAGATGGCCTGGTAAGACCACAGTTCTCACTGAGGCCCTGTATCACACGGTACACTTCTAAAGAGTTATTGGTGGGCTCGTAAACTATTTACCAATACAAAGAATGTTTATTTAACTAGTTCGCTTCGAACCAGAGCTCAGGATCAATTACGAAAAATCTACCCTGTGTGTAAGATTGATCCTTAAGACACACCATTTACACCTTTAGCATGTTGAAACGCTGACTGGCCACTAACTGATATATTGTTAGTACCTCAAAAAAATGACACCAGTTTCACACTAAATACTTTATACACCTTGGAGGACTATGTAGTATTTCACTTTTATTTCATGCTCTGAAACAAACTCTTCTGGCAACACAAAACCAGCCGTTGCCAGTAGCCTCACGCAAAACATTTCAGTATAGAAATACAAAACCAGGCACGCCAAAAGTCCACAGACTTTTCAACAACAGTCAGTAGCAGATGGAGAGGTGAAAAGCTGAAAGAATAGGCAAGGACAGAGTAATACTGCTCTCTGTTTTACCCACTAGCAATCTGTGGTTTAGAAACTTCCTATGTCTCCACCTGTGACAGGTCTCAATGCACTTTTCCTCCACTCGCTTGTCTAATTCCTTTTTGAAGCCATTTATGCTTTCAGTTCCGCCATATCCTGTGACAATGAGTTCCACTTCTTAACTGTGCTCCGTATGGAAACAAAACAATATTATAACCTTTCTTTTGTTTGTTTAAAGCCTGTTGTCTGTCAACGTTATTGGATAACCTATAGCTCTTGTTTCATGAGAAGTACGGGGTAATTGACCTCCTTCTATTCACAGCTTTGTAGACCTCCAACATATCCCCACTCTGTCCTCTTCTCAAAGTTGAAGTGTCCTTCTTTATTTAACCTTTTTCTTAGAGAAGCTGTTCAACAATTTGAATCCTTGTCCTTTATTTGCATGCTTTTAAATTCTCTTATATCTTCTCTGAGACAGGGAACCCGGAGTTGGGCACACTGTATTTAAGATGGGGTGCTGCTCCTTTCTTCTGTTCTCCCCTCCTTTCCTAATAATATCTAATATTCTCACTGCTGGCTTTGCTCACTGCTTGGCACTGAGCTTACATTTTCACAGAACTGTATCAATAGCCTCAAAATCTTCCTTAGTGGTAACAGAACTATCATATGTGATGATAGCGAAGACTGCATTTTCCTCACATACACTTCTTTGCATTTATCAGCCTTAAATTTCACCTGCCACTCTTCGGCCTGAATGCAGTTCTTCGGCCTGAATGCATCGTATGTCAAGGCTAATTATATGCTCTATGTTATAAAGCAGACTATGGAGAATTATGTTTTGAATTGCTGGTGGGGAAAGAATAAGGGGAACAGCAAATAAATTCATTTTCATTTTGTAATTCTTGTGTCAAATGTAGGAAGCTAACAACTCTTACCTGATATTTTAACTGGACTTTGAAAGTTTGGCTGAATCTTATGGACATTGTCATTTTTTAGAACTTGGTCCAAAGGAGATCTCTCAAAGAACGTGAGGACAACTTCAGATCTTGAATACTTAAAAAGAGGAAAAGAAACAGACATCCTTTTTTACCAGAGGTTTGGCATGTCCCTCTTCTCCCTTTCCACCCCTTCATAGTATCACAGAAAGATGTATTATGAGCAACAGCCTGCAGTCATCATTACACGGTTCTGGCACTTAGCACTTCCCCAAGATACTCAATAAACAGGTGCTTCTTTTAGAGTTTGGCAAAGCCCATCACTTTCTAATCTGCATGAGAGTGCGTGTCACCATCCAGGAGGAGTCAAGCTGGGCTAAATGTGGAACTTGGCTTACTCACCTTCCAGGGCATGTTTATAATAGTCTTCAGAAGCTTTTCCACTTCATTAAGTCTGGCTTCTATATCATGGGCTTCTTTTATTGTGATGAGCCCTAGAAAGAAAGTAAACAGATCATGAGCATAGACAACAGCACACTTTCCACACACACTTCACCAGCCAGAAGCAGCTGCTCAAGAAGACGTGGAACAATCTCAAATATCATGCCTCCCAGAAATGTCTTTTAACCCAGACCAATGATAAAGCGTGTACCCCAAACTGAGGTGGGTGTAGTTACAAGCAGAGTTGCAAGCCTGACACAAATTCAGCTGTTTATGAGCATATTTAGGAGTTGCAAGACAAGCAGAAGCAGAACCACCTACTCCCTCACCCACTGTTTCACTACACAGCATTACCAGCAGTGATAATCAGCCTGTTTTCTGCTTCCAAGAACCGTGATTCATCCTTTTTTTTTCTGACAATAAAAAGCAAAAGAAAAACCAAGAAAACCAAAAAACACAACTCACAGATAAGAGGAAAAAACTAAACACAAGCTGAACAAAAGGCTTTGAGGGCAGTCCTGTATTTCTTGAATGTAAGCCCCAGTGAGCGGCCCAAGGAAGATTTCTCAGTATCGTGTTCTTCAAGTGCAAAACAACTTTTTGGATTTTTTTTTTTTTTAATAATCACTGAATTATCACAGTGCTGCAGAAGGGATTAAAATGGAAATTTTGCTGTCTGGTGTCCACAATGATGCATTACATTGCTTCTAATTTTGAATTGCTCAGTGTGGGGATCTTCAACTGTAATACCATATTTTGTATGTATAATCCGCAGGGCATCTGTAACTTCTCCCTCCTCTTGCAGACTCAGGGAAATATAGCACAGGTTATATGCATGCACAGGGAACATGAGGAGAAGTAAACCCCAAAATCTCACAGCCCTCTAGCAGCCCTTTTATTTCTGATCTTCGTAACCTGCTTTTTCTACCCCAATCATTGTTTCATCTCCATTTGTGCATTTTTTCCAAGGAGGAAGATACACACATGAAAATGAAATATCTAAGAGATTATTAAATTTAACAAAGTTGACTAGTAAAAAAAACCCCAACCAACCAAACAAAAAAAATAACAAAAAGCTGGAGCAGAAAAAGGCCCAATAAATCAAACCCATCAAAACAAAAAATCTGCAAAGCAGTCTGTGAGAAACAACTTCAATATATAAAAATTGTGTTAAACTAAGTGCATCTCCATCTCCCTATTCAAAAGACAAACACACAATCATCCAACACGCACAGTGTGGGGACAACATCCACAAAACCCTTCAGTCTGCATCAGTCCTTGTTTGTTACCCACGAGATATGATCCCATAGAAACTTTCCAGACAAAAGCGTGACTTTGCAGCTGTCAGCTCTCCTCCAATTACAGCCCTCAATAAAACAGAGACTGTCTCCGGAGCAACCAGGTTTACTTGACGGATGTCCCACAGAAGTAGCCTGGTTGCATAAGCCTTTCTACTGCTCGACAGTCCCTCATTTTGCCTGGTTTTGTCAGCATCGCCGCCACCTCACCCCGGTGCAGCTCGCTCCCTCTTCTGACAGCGGAGCAGAGGGTACCAGCAGGCACATAAGGCGGGCAGCTGTGTAGCCCACTTTGACCGGTGTACACTACAGTCAGGCAGCTTTGCATGGAAATTCTCTGAAAGGCTGTAAATGCAAATTAACTCGTCTGCATGGGTCCACGGGCTGCGTAATAGCTGGGTTGTGCTTGGTGTTACAGACCTGACCTGCAGACCAGCACCCTTCATCTTCCCACCTACTGGGTGTGTGAGCAGGCCTGGGTGAATCCGCTTCGCCCTCCCGCAAATATATCCCCATCCCACCTCTGAATGAAGTTCAAACCTTTCAAAAAAAAAGTGTTTTCATCCTCCCTAGAAAGAAGCTGCCAACGGCCCCATGGCCCAGACACCCACCTATGACATTAGAAACACGCTGTCGCCCTGCCGTAGCCCACATCAGAGAAACCAGAGGTAGCCATCCCAGTGCTGGCTACCGTGGGGGGGCCTCCGCGTCTCCTGCTGGTCTTGCTCCAAGTCTGGGGAAATATGGACACAGTCAAAGCAGAGACTGCCCGACTGCGGCTCCCACCTCGCAGGCAAACACCTCACCACTGATCCACTTGGGATCCGGCATTCCACTGCTCTCTCGCAACTCCACCGTCAACCTCAGACCTTTTCCTGAATAAGTATTTACTGCTGAAACCAGCATTTTACCAGGAAGAGGGATACTTTCAAACAAGTGGAGATATTCAGACCAGAGGGGGGAAAAAAAAGGGAAGAAAAAAAGAAAAAAAACCAACACCTCAGCAACAACACTGAGCTTTCATCCTATGAGGAAAACCAGCCAAGCAGTTAGGATTTTCTCTCATTAGTAATCAGGGAAAGCATCTGCAGCTCCACACAGCCTTTTTATGCTTCAGGAAGAGAAGTCGGACGAGGCCGTCAGTCTGTCGCACTGTCACAGATCACCCAGTGGGAGGTTTTACAGCTTCTTGCATTCACCAGGAATTCCCAGCCCTGCTCTATTCCTCCTTCCAGCTCTTGGAAAGTCACCAGCCATGCAAGCCCACACTCTGACTTGGAAACTGGCACAGACGACTTGTCACATCTGACACGATAAAAACCGTTTCTTACTGAAGCTTTTAGTAATATCAAAACCAAAAGGCAGACAGCGTAGGAAGGAGAGTAAGTGATACATCTGCCTGGACAACTTCCTATATATGTGCTTAATGATTACAGATGCACAGCTTTGGGGTGTAAAGCTGCTGACCTTACATGAATTCCCCACACAGGGAATTCAGTTTGGCTGAGCCAAAGCCTTCCTTTTCATACGTCTACAGTCTAAATACACAGAAACCACTTGACTGGCTATATATATATAGTGAACCCTGTAATTTCTCCTGCAATAGCCACAGAGTTTGTAAGGCCCTCATTTAGCTTAATTTTACACGTCTCTGTTTTTAAGAGTTAACAGATGCCCTCGTGGTTTTCAGCTAGTCGTAGCCTATGATGCCACAACCCAAGGGATGGCTCAGAGCCTGGAGCAAGGCGCTGCCTGCCCAGGCAGCCGGGAGGAGCGGATGCCCCAGTCCCTCCTTCCGCTCCCTTTCAGCGCTCGCTAACCGGCTGCTGTCATCAAACACAGCACCTACCTGCGTGAGGAACCCTGTGGTTTGATGACGTGAAGTCTCCGGTGGCAACACTGGTTTAAGGTGCTCTTGCCCTCCCCTGCAACTCATTTCCTCTCCCACAACGCAACACAGGGCTGCCTCTGCTGTGCCAGCACAATTAGGTGAGCAGCAGGGAATACCTCGAACCACTCTTGTCAAAGGCTTCACCTCAGGAAACCCCAGCAGGAGAAGCAAGAGACCGCAGGCTAGGATGCCCCATCCAAGCTCCTTTCTCACCCAGGCTCCCTTGTGTAAAGAAGGGTCACAGAACTGCACCCAAGCTTTCGGTCTCTATTTGTGGGGGTGTCTCCCCTGCTTGTCTTCTTTTTCCTTTTCCTAAGTTTTGACAAGGCACAGAAAAAGAAAAAAAGGGGGGGGGGGAAGCCAAGACTGGTGTAGGATCTCCAGACGCTGGAAACTCCTGAACAAATAGACGCACGCAGATGCCAGCTGCAGACAGAGCCAGCACCTCCACCATTCATTAACCCTGACACCAACGCACCACAAGCTGGGTGCACCTGGAGTGCACGGGACTCACTGGCTACGTATGCAGCATCCGTACGGCAGCTACAACACGTCCTGAAGCTGTTGTCTCTCTGCCCGTGGACCGTAAATATCTTTCTATCTGGGGCTTTTAGACCCCAAGAATCCTTATTCAGACAGTTTGCTATAAAATGAAAATAAGACACCAATAAAGCAACCAGTAGCCTGGAACCAGTTGCGCTTTCTTCCACTTGTTCAGTCATGCAACAGAGCTGCGCTCAGAGCTGGGAAATCTCTTCGTGAGGTCATGGTGAAAGGCTGTTCTCATGCCTTTTCCTCTGGCCTGGCCACTGTCTGACTGCTAATGGAAAACATGCGCAAACTCCTCCCAGGAAAACTTTGCTCTCTGTCTTGTTACCTATACTGTGCTTGGACAACCAACTATCTTTTCAAGTGATTTAAATGCTACAAACACCTTTGTTTATAGGACTTGAGGTAAACTGGAAACCCAGCAGCTCCTTTTTCACCACAAACCCTGCTGCCAAATACCACAAACCTCTAAGATTTCTTCACCCTGCGCACAAGGGAGCCCACGCGCTGGGTGACAGGAGGGACAATGCAGGCACGCTGCTTAACCCAGGGTGGCACTCGCGTGTACCTGGGATATTTGCTTTTAGCAGGGCTCCGCTGTGCGCACAAGCCCCGTCATCAGCGACCTCATTTTAAGGAAGGGGGAAGCAATCCCTTTTGCATCTTCTCTGCCCTTTTCCAGACCAAGAGCCCCAGGCAAGAGTCCTTAAGACTGGGTAGAAAAGGATTTGCCCGCAGTTTGAGACCAGGCGTACATAGCAGCTTTACGCACCATAGCAACACGTCCCTGGAAAAACACGGCACAAACAGCACCGGTGGCCTACAGCATCCTTCCTGCTCTGGGACCCTGGTGCTGGAGCAGCTGCAGGAGACCGAGAGAGCAGATGAGCAGCTGTGTACCTGGCACGCTGGCTCGCGGCGTGGGAGAGGGGCTCAGAGCTGCAAACGAGGAGGAAACGAGCTCACCAGAGGAGGAGGATGAACTGGGAGCCAATTCCTGATGTCAAATCCTGTTCCCTGGTAGGCCCGTCCTATTACTGCCACGTGAGCCACCAGATCTGCAACCGATGATATTCTGACAACCGCAGATAACGCGCTGCATGCGTCCACCAAATGAGGCGGACCAGGAATCGCAGCATGTGCTCCATGGCTTGTAATGCAATCACTATGGAGCCCTGGTGATGAGCACGTTGACTCAACAATCCTCTAGTGCCTTCCAAGGGAGAGTAAGTTCATGCCTATGTCAAGTATGTCTCATATGCCATCTCTCAATGATGACACAGAGAAGTCTGTTTTTCTGGAGATGTGTTGCTATGTACAAGTCGCTACGTAAACACAATCTCAAACTGTGGGCAAACCCTGTTTCTCCAATCTGAAAGACTCCACTTCAGGCTTGTGTTCAGGAGAGGAATGAAGAATGTCCAAGAGATCTCCTACTTTCTCAAAATCAGTTCAATATGTATAGGAGGCCAAGCAAGAGCAGAAGCCAAAGTGTACTTTCTGAAGATGTGTGCAAGATGGAATGGTGATACTCCTAAATGTTGTGTATTTTAGTATGTACACAAAGATTAAGATATTTCATTGGGCTCTCCTCACCCTACCTTCTCTCCATCCCCCATGGGAAGACTGGAGAGTAGTTATCAAAGTGAAAAAAGAAGCAGCAAATAAATCCAGGGAGAAATCTTACTGTGTTCTGCTAACCCACACTGCAAGAAAGATTTAAAGCCTATAGATTCAGGTCTTGAGCCCATCCTTCTCTCTTTGCACGAGCCCATGAGCAGCAGTTAGAGATATAAAACCTTTAGGGAAGACACATAAGCTGTCTTGAACAGAAGACTGCTACTCTGCTCTCTCCTCTCACCAGACTGTGTGGTTTCAACAGGAGATATGCTCCTTTCCCCTAGTAAGAGTATTCATTAACACTGCACTGCTCACTCTTTTTTATCCTGTGCCCTCATTCCCCCTTTCCCTCAGATATGTTCTAACCCATGCGTACATACACACAATTCAGGATGTAGATGGAGCAATAGGAGGAAGGTCCCAGACACAAGAGGAGGTATACAAATGTCCAATGGAAGAGATCAATCTGGTTCATCCAAAGAAGGGCCAAGTCCAAAGTAAGATCAGGCTGCTGGGAACCATGTTCAGTCGACTTCTGAATATCCCCACAGACAGATATTCCACAGTATCATGCAGGAACTGAAGCTACCCATCTGGGATGTGGATCGGGGCTGAAAGGTGGCAGCTCAGCCCAATGATTTCTGCTATTTTGCTCCTTTGCACTGCTTCCCATTTCCTCCCTCTGCTGAAGTAGGCTCTTCTCAATACCACTTCAGCTGGCATCTTTCCCTGCTTCATGGCCATGTCGCCTCTCCTCCCAGCAGCTGCCCTGGTAGCACCCCTCCTCCCCACAGACACACATTCCCTGAATCCCACGTCCTGGGAACTACAGCATTAGCCATCTTAGACTGCTCCCACTTACTGTTGCCTCCTCTCTGACAGAAAAGAAGAGAAAAGGTTGTTAGAAGGACAAAGGAATACTCAGTGGAATGTAAAGGCAGGAAATTCAAAAAAACCAGCAGATGGGAAAGCTTGTTTCACACAACTTTTCTTCAGTAACTCTGCAGAAATAACACTGAAGGAATCCCTTAGGTCCAAAGACTTGGTAAGATCCAGAGAAGGGCAGATAATTACAGGCAATCAGAGACATCAGATCTGCAATTACTAGAGACCAGGACTGTCACTTTTCCATTCTCTGCTGGTTATTTATGCTGACTTCTGGAGCATCTGGTTCTCATCACTAGGGACAGAATCCCAGAGCTAGCTACGGCACTGGTCTGACTTAGTCTGGCAGCTCTGGCAACTCCTCTTTGATGCCTCTTGCCTAATTCTACAACACCCCTCTCTTGGGGCAGACACACTTGCCCCTTCCCCTCATGGGGAAATTCATCCGTCTTGTATGACAAGAGCCACTACAGTCTCCAAAGTATTATTAAGAGATATGAGTACACAAAGTGCATCTAAGTCACTCCATATTTTTAGAAGTCCCACTAGGTAGCAATGAGCATATTGAAGGTACTGAGGGAAACCTGTTAGACGCAGAAGGAGAAGGAGCTTCCAAAACCCTGCCTGCACTGTGCACACCCAGCTCTAACACAGGCCATTTCTTCTTTTGCAGTTCATGCACAGCAGATGTGAAAATACAGTCAGAGCAAAGTCCTATCCAAACAACTGTCCAACTGAAATCCCCCAGAGCAGGAGGTGTGACCATGACCACCTGAGGACTCTGGCGCACCTGAATGCCTGTACAACACAAGGGGGCAAGTTAAAAGCTGAGAAGTCTAGATCCTAGACTAGGTTTTCCATACATGTATTATTAGTTATGGGATCTCCTGGGATCTCCGGAGGGGAGATAGCACCTCCTGGTGACACAAGTCAGCAGACAGGCCTGCCCTGCAGAGCTCCCTGTCTCGATGCCTGATGAGCCACAGGAGAGAAAAAGATGTCAAAGAAGCACAAGATAAAAGCAAACAAAGCAGTCAGAGCCTGATGAAAAATGCAAGCTCCTACAACCATGTTTAGCGGCTGGTTTCTTATCAGGTGAGAACTGTCACGAAAAAAACAACCTCATTTCCATTCCATTCCACCAAAAGCCTGTCAGACACATTGCCTCGGTCCACCACAAAAAGGCAACTTGTGCCTAGCTTTATAACAACACGGCGAGCTTCATTTATCTCCATCAGTACCAATGAACCATGAAATTCAGCTAATAAAAAACAAACCCAGGAGCCCCAAACTTAATTTTGGTTACACAGCGCTGCTAGAGCCTGATAACTAAGAGCCACATCCTTTGTCTGCCAGACAGAAGCTCTGAGCAAGCTCCACTAATGAACTGTTGACAATGTCAACAATGAAAAGAGCACAATAGATGCAGTGTATTTATCTGTATTGTCACAGCACCGAAACAGCTGCTGTCTGTGGAAACCACTACGCTGCTTCTCTAGCACTCCCTCTTCTCATAAATCACACTCCCAGATGGTCTTGTAAACAACAACACCACCACTATAATGCAGCATATAAGAAAACCGTAAGTTATGAATGCGACATTTGCAAGCAAACATAATGTTCCTGGGCCGGCTCTTCAGGAACTGCCTTCTGCTTTGTGCAAGTCCTTCCAACGGCAGCCCTGGGGGAGCGTCCCATGCGCTTCCTGGTGCACAGCCACTGGGACACAGAAAACAGCCGATCATCTGCTTCCCGCATGAGGCAACCACACCGGAGGGCAGGCACAAGCCTCAGAGCTACAGCTCAGCGTTAGTTATCTGGGATGGACTGCTCAGGGTCTGCTGCAGGTGAAGTGACCGCCTCTACGCTATGAGGGAAGCTACAGATGCAAAGTTTCTATAGGAAATCCCCACCTTTATGAAAGAGCTGCTATGGATGGACAGAGGTTGAGCGCCGGCAAGGCAGAAGGGAACAGAAAAGTTCTGGAGAGCCACAGGTAACCATGGATGGCAGCAAGCTGGTGAGGGAAACCTGGAGGCAAAGAAAGGGAACAGAATGCAGCCCAGGGAAAGCGACTTGGAGAAGCAGAGAGAAAATAACAGAAAGGAGAGCAAGGGGGGAAAAGGCCACGACAGAGCAGAATGAGTCAGAGGAAGGACGGAAAGAAGAAAGGGGGAGGCAAATGAGCACTTTGGGAAAAGAGAACCCGTCTAGTAAACAAAATAATCTCTAAGACTGAAGAGAGTTTCTGACTTGACGGCTCGGAGTCTCAGAGCAGGACCAGGCGCTACACGTAGGTGCCATAAGAACAGCAACACTGGAAGAGCATCTGAGCCTCCGTTCTGATGACAAAGACAACAAAACAGCAGCAGAAGAGGACTGCCAGAAACCACCCTGCCACTCCGAGGGCAAAACAAATCCCAGCCTTGAAAAGCTGCTGAGGTGCTCTTCGGGCTTTCCAGTCCTACACTTAAGGGGCTGATCCTGCCCAGGCTGAGGGCAGAGGCAGGTGTCTGCTGACTGCACTGAACCTGGATCAAGTTCTAAGATAAATCTTAGAAGAGAACCCCTTAGAAGTAATATTTAGAAGAAATAGAAGGGGGAAAAAAGAGTACTTTTCCAGGTTTATACTTCACTTACAGCGTCTGTTGGATCTGTTGCAACTATTTGTAAATCATCAATTTTAAGTTGGCTGTTAAGTCCATAGCGCTGCCTTTCTCATCAAAACTGATTTAAATACAAAAGCTGATTATTTTGCATATAGAAACAGACAGATTAGTAACATTAGGCTGTATTCTAGCTCTGCTAAGAGTGAACTAGCCTGTGTTTTTCTGTGATCCTCTTTTGTGCATTTGCCTGGAGCGAGGGATGGGTACATTTCAGACACAAATAAAATACTCGCAAGTTACTGGTAACATCACAGTGAATCACATTTAGTCACCCTGCAGGTATGCACATATCCAGCCTTGTTTACCAGCTTACTAGTAAGATGCCTAGTGTTGTTGAACGTCCTTGGCCCTTAGCATCATGGTACACTCCAGATGCAGAGAGTGTGCTTTGCCACGTGTTGTTATTAGTTATCAAAGACAAGATCAGATTGTGTGGATGCCGTACTCCCCCCTGGAGACCTCCCCTCCTTTCATATCAAAGAAAGGGTAAGATGAACAGTCAGTGCAGGAAACTGTACCTCCCATCCTCTCTTCTGTCATCTCAAAGCACTGTGCAGATCTGAGAAAGATGAAGAGGGAGAGAGTTGTGGAAGGCAGTCCAAGGGGAAGGGGAGTGGAAAAAAGAAAGGAGAGGGCTGTTTGCTGTTGCTGAGCAAGAAAAGAAGCACATTTCTGCTCAGTATGAGCTGTTTGCTGAAACCAGCAATAACGGTAACAACTAACTCTTTCTAATACTGCTGACATTTAAAAAAAAAATCTTCTTTAAAAAAATTAATAACATCAAATAGCTCAAGCTTTCACTCCTCAACCATATCCCTTAAATGTAATGTACTGCAGCTTGACTGAGTTGTAGGATAATGCTAGTCCTGTTAATGCTTCTTAGGCAAATCTGTAGGAACTCTGGAGTCCTTCAATGCAATGCAAATTTGGCTTGCAACATTTTACCACTTCCTCCAGATAAAAGGCACAGCTAATATTCACCTTCTTTCAGACAGCCTGAGATAAACACACACACATATACAAACTCACACACATAGGCAAATACACTTGTGGGTATATAAAAATACACACAACTGTATATGACTGAGTGCTAATACACAAAAGAGTCTTCTTATGTCAGGTGTTTTTGTTGGGTTAAATATATTGAGCTTTACTGTAGGCAGCAGGACATCTGCTTTTAAACCGGACATTAAGAAACCATGCTTACCCCAATAGTTTTCTAAAGACCAGACATGCCCCATGCAATCTCTTCTTACATCCAAAGCTTTGCATCAGTGTCACTTAGTTAAATAAGAATTTTATGTTTCAACTTAGTAAAGTTGCACAAGGCTGTGGCCAGTCACTTTAAAATGCTGGTATGATGACATGTTCCCTATGCAGAGAAGCACACTCTGCAAAGTAATTTTCTTTAGAGCAGGAGCAGCGTAATTTTAAAGAGTATTACTGAAATTGTGAAGCGCGCTGTGATTTTTATTCCATCTCTGTTGCACAGTTAACCCTCACCCCTTCACCAAGCTAAACAGATCATGATCTGCTTATATTGGGTTTCGATTTGTTCAAATCCTGGACTGATGCTTTGCTTATTCCTGATTCTACTGAAGTTGGTACACCTGTGCCTGAAATATGGGTAAGTGAAGGTTGCTGGCTCCAGGTCTCAGGCAGGAATTGAGCGTTGCAAGCTGAAGATGCTTACACTTTCCCAGCTGTTCATGCATTGATGGTGTATGTTACCTGGGACTGTCAAGTAAAGCCAGTGCAAGGGACTATAATCCCATCTGGACCCAACTGCACAAAGCTGTGATGGGTCTTGAGGCAGGAGAGGAACCACGCTTACTTGAGAGAGGTGCTGAGGAATGAGAATGGCTTTAAGGATGCGCAGGAGCTCCTATGCCTAAGCGATGGGAGGGAGCACACTGGGAAGGGCAGGAGGCCAGGGCCAGCAAGGACACAGTCCATCTCCAGCCAGACACAGCACACGCCCCAGACCGGCTGCCAAGCTACTCTTCAGAGCCCCATGAAGCCAACAAATAAAAGGACTACTGGCGCTCTGGGAAGTCGTATTTTAGTCACAGTGACCCTGGCAGGTGCTGTGCCCTGCAGGCCACAGGCAGGCTCACTTCAGACCTACCCAGTATCCTCAAAACCTGGAGCCCAGGTGCCACATAAAGGACATGTTATATAGAATTTACTGCCGCTCAGCACTACTAAAAATTACACTCCAAGTACTTTAGTTAGGGCACCTGCAATGGAGAATAAATTTTCTCAATATTTTAGATGCCTGGTCAGCAACCTAATTGCGTGAGACATGGTATAAGCATGCTGTGCTGGGCACACAGCAGGGCTGAGAGGTGGGGGGGGTGCAGGGATCTGCAGGAACAGCCAGAAGACTCCCCCATTCCCAGCCTGCACCCAAGTGGGGGGAGACAGCCCCCCCCCCGGCACCCAGCGCCCGCAAGCATCCCCTAGCCCGCTCCCCGCAGCGGGCAGCAAGGGGATGGGGGGGCTGCCGCCACCCCGGCAGCCCTGCGCCCATCCCCGCCGTCTGCAGAGGGCACTCGGGGCCCGCGAGTGGCGGCGGGTGTCCCCCGGCGCCGACGGAGCCGAGCTGCCACCTCCCCGCAGCGGGGAGGGGAAAAGCCCGGCGCCGGGGGACACCCGCCGGGGAGCGGGCTGCCGCTCCCGCCACCGAAAGAAGCTAAGGAGAGGGAAAGGCATAAGCATTTTTAAATGAGGGGCGACCCCCAACCTCCCCTACCAGAGGTTAGGGGTCTGGCAGGACAATAGAAAAAGACCTTTTTTTTTAAACACCCTTCAGGAAACATCCTCGGCGAGTCAGGCCGGGAGAGACCCTCTGGTGCTGTCCCCCCTTGCAGGCAGCAGAGCCCGCTGTCACACAGGTAGGGCCCAGAAATAAATCCCATGGATTTACACCACTATGCAGGGTGGAGAACCAGCCCCCAGAATCTCAAATGCCCCCTCTCCCCTCCCCACCCCCCCCCCGCAGACGGGGGTCACACTAGTAAGGTGAGAGGTGGCGTGAGAGCAGTGGAGAACTTCTCCAACCTCCCCCAGAGGAAAACACACAAAACGCCCTTTTTTTTCTCCCCCTTCCTGTTCAATCAAGTCATTTATGTGGTTACTCAGACGTCTGGGGACACTGGCAGTGCTATGCGCACATCCATTTTCGTATGAGCGGATGCTCCGCACCACCCTACACGCTTGAAATATTTCACAGCAAAGCACATCACTACATCTAAAAAATAACCCTAACGGTAAAAAAAATTAAAACCCAACCACAAGACGGCTTAACAGGTACATTCTGCTCTGCATGGGCAGCATCCCCCGAGTTGGGTTAATCCACTCCAGAAAGCAAAAGAGAAAACATGGCTCTAACCGCTGGTGCAATTCCCCTGTTCTGCAGAAGTTATGCGAGGAATTATGCCAGCTCCCAGAGTCACTCCGTCCACTGGCAAGCGCCGCAGCCTCTTTTTTTTTTTTCCCCTCCTCTCCTTGGGGCAAACAACATACCAACATGCGGAGATTTTTCAGCTACAGCCCTTCTCCTGCCAACAACCCCCCTCTCGGGAAGCCTCGGGGAGGCCGGAGGCAGCGGAGAGGGGCAGCGCCAAGAGGGACCCCTCTGCTCCTCAAGCCCAGCCCGGAGCCGGTTCCCGGCCGGTTCCCGGGCAGCCGGGCCAGCGGCGGGGCCGGGGTCTCCCTTCTGCGGGAGCCCGGAGCCCGCGGGGCACCCCTACCGTACACTTGCCAAAAAAATGTAACAGAAATCAACAGCCCGGGAGGAGTTTCCGACCGTAAAACGCCCCCGCAGCCTTCCAGCCCCCCCGCCGCGTCCGGTCCCGTAGAGGCTCCGGCTCCTCACCCCGCTTCCCTCCGCCCGGGGGACACCGCCCGACCCGCCACCGCCGCCCCGGGGGAAGCGGCAGCGGCTGAAAGCCCGCCCGCCCGCTCGTCAGCCAAGCGGGTCCGCGGAGGCAGCTCAAACCTTGGAGCAAAGGGGAGCGGGACAGCTCGGGCCGGTCCTCGGGGAAGGAGTCGAGGAGGCGCTTGAAGAGGCGGCCGAGGTCGGAGTAGCTGCGGTGCAGGTAGAGGATGTTGCGGTCCGACCACTCGGTGCGGATCTCGTAGAACTCCTCCTCGTCGCCCCGCCGGCTGATGATGAGCCGCCGGATCCCGTTCACCCAGCAGCCCCGCACGTACATGTTCACCAGCGAGGTGCCCTCAAACACGGCCGAGGCCATCCCGCCGCCGCCCGCGCATCCCCCGCCGCCGGCGGAGGGCGAAGCGCACCGCCCCGCGCCGCCGCGGCCAAGTTAAGAGGAGGAGGAGGAGGAAGAGGAGGAGGAGGAGGAAGAGAGAAGGGGGGTGCCACCCGCCGCACGGCCACCCCCTCGTCCCGGCCCTGCCCTGCCCGCCGGGGCTGAGCCGCCTCCCGGCGCTGGAGAGAGGGCCCGACGGCGCCTCATAGACGGCGGTCCGCAGCGAGGGGACGGCCCGGGCACCCCCTGTCCCCGCTCCGCCGAGACCCCGGCACCGACCAGAGCGGCTCTCACCCCCTCCCGGGGCGGGGAACGGGGTGGCTCGGCCCCTTCTTCCCCGGCAGAGCCCCTCCCGTCCAGGGCGGGGGGGAGCGGAGCTGCCCGCGGCCGCTGCGGGCCCCCCCCCGGCCCCGGCCCCCCAGCCAACGCCCGCCCCCTCCGCCAAACACCCGCGGTCCCCGCGGCGGGATCCTCCTCTTCCTTCTCGGGACGATTTCGCAGACGCCACAGACATGACGAGGAAATTTTTTCCCTTCCCAGTGACCCCAGAAGGTTTTTTTCTTTTTTTTTTTTTTTTTTTTTTTTTTTTTTTTTTTAAATAGAAAATTCCAACCCGGCGAGCTGGGGGAAGAAGGGAGGGAATTCTTTACGCCGCCTCCAGCTGTGGCATGCGAGGCTGGCAGCCCCGGGCACCGCTGAAAAAGCCTCCCTCTGTGCCCTGGGGAGCCTAAACGGAGACCCCCTGGTCCATTAGAGAGAGGAAAAGCAGGAGAAAGGGAGTACGCTGCTGGTGCCTGGGGCTCCTTTGGCCTTTTCTTAATAGTCTGGTGGGACACCATCCCTGAAGGAGCCTCCAGCAGCATCACATAGAGGGGGGGATGATGGGGAGGCCTGTGCTTGCAAATACTGCCCCTCTTTCCCACGGGGACCCCAAGCACCATCTTAACACAGAGAGCCAGGCACCGGAAGAGCTGTCGGGGGCTGCAGCAGTCAGAAGCAGTCACCTGGCAAAACCAAAGACACGCTGTAAAGCAAGGAAGTGTGTGGGAGATATACCTGGATGCCTGAAAATGCCTAGAAGCCGCAGGGTTAAAGATACATATACTGAAAGTGAAGTGAATGACAGCGCGGTGACATGGGACGCATCACCTGGGATGGGCCTCTGCTTGAAGGCAGTGGCATCCAGCATGGGGCTTTCTCCTGCAGAGGGGCTTGGTGGGGCAGAGGGAGGCAGTCGGCAACTTGGCAGGGTTATGCCGTGGCCCTGAGGGCAGGACAGACCCTTCCTGTTTGTATAATTTGGGGAGGTCAGAGGTCATTGCACTCACACAACCTATTATCAAATTTAAGCTGCTTTTCACCATCTGTGGCTCAGGAGGCCAGGAATTCACCCGGTAACACTTCGGGTGCTGTTTAACTGCTCAGGAAAATAAGCAGACCCCAGAGATGAGACGACTGTTACGAGTGTCAGCCAAAAAGTGATGCTTGGAGAACATTGCAGCTGCATCAGCTTCTGACAGCACAAATAAGCATGGCTGGGCAGGGGGAAACAAGAGGTGAAAAGATACTTAATAGTTCTCTGTAAAGTGCATAATTAAATAACTAAATCACACTCTTTTCAATAGAGAACATGTTGCTAGTAACTGCCTAAATCATTCCGGTGCCACACGTCTCTGTGGTAAATCAACTCCAATCCAACAAATGCAATGATGTCCCAATCTCCCTACTCAGATACATTATGTATATAATGCATATTTTCTTGATTTAACTTCTACACAGCAAAACTGGTTTTAGTTCACTTTGAAGCACAGTCACACGTAAAGAACGCAAACAACTGAGCCCCATCTCTCCAAACAGAAAGGCACGTGCCTGCTTACTGCAGCCTCGCTCTACAGCACCTGCGGACGTTCCTTTAGCGAAATCTGCATTTTTCAAAACCGAACGGGTGGTACTTGAGATGTCGGAGCGGATCCTGAGACACTCAGCACCGATTTGTACCAAACCAAGTTCATTGAGAACAGTGCTGGGCCCGTAGCTGCGACACAAAACCAGGCAAAGCAAACAACCTGAAGGCACACACTTTCCAAGGAGAGCTGTGTGCCCCTGCCTGGAGCAAAGCATGTGGCAGAGGCCCCCCCACTTCACCTTGGATCACCACAAAAAGGGTTTTCACATCACTGTTGGGCTAGACATCTCCCGAGCACCCCGTATTAGCTGTTCAGAGTATTCAGTGTGGCTTCATAGGAAAGGAATTGTTGTGAACCTTTGTACTGTAGGAAGATCTCCACACAGCTCCTTTTGTTTGGGCCAGGCTTTTGTAATTCCTCCTCTTGTTCCAGTACACGGTGGTCTTCCCGGTTCTTCTGTCTAAAAACAAAACAAGAAAATAAAATGCCTTCTCTTCTGACAGTTGCTGTGGTAACCCGAAATAGCCACATATCCTAAGGAAGCGAAACTTCTAGGAAGAGAACTGCGAGAGTAACCCCCCTTTTTTTAAAGATGTGAGCCTTGCGTTGCTTCTATTTAAGCAAGGAAAGCACTTGACTTCTGCTCATTCTGACTGGTATTTTCTGCCTTTGCAATAGAATGATTTTTGCTGTTGGCGGCAAAAACTGCCCACAAACTGCATGTCACTAAATCGACCTCCGAGATTCTCAACACTTTGTCAGACTCTGGCTTAGCTGGATTCTGCAAGGTCTTGGTTGGGGATCCTCATCTTATGCTGGGCTAAGGGTGGTGTGCACCATCCTGTAGGCTCGAGCATTAAAAGTTTGGTTTCATTTTTCTCTTTCAGTCTGACTGGTGCCACGTTTCCAACTTAATTAAAATATTCAAATCACGCAAAACCCTATGTGCCTGTCACTGCCTGCTGATGGAAAATGAGCCTATGCTGGAAGTTCTACATCTAAAGGGCTTGAAGCTGACGTACTGATGCCACATCCTGAATTTCAGGAGGATGAAAGGTAGAAGTATCCCTATGCCTAACACTACACATGCAGGATCAGTTCGCTATTCCCCCATGAGCACGATCCTGTTCCAGAAAAAGGAATCTTAATCCAGTAAATACAGAAGTACAACATCCCCTTTTTGGAGCGAAAAGTAAAACTGTGGCACAGCTTTAAATCCTGACACTGAGCACTTTTGGTGCGGCCGCCCATTGCCTGTGGGCGAGTCGGTAGCCCACCACAATTTAATCTTGTTCTCAGCTCAGGCGGCAGGACATGCATATATATGTCCTCTCAGCTCCCAGGTATGCTCCCAAGCATCCCTGTCACAGCAGGGTATTAAATCTGGGCACGACTGCTGTTCATGAAAGTTAGGTTAGCAATAATCGTCTGTGACTGTGGCTCCAGAGAAGTTTTGCAGGAAAATGCTCACACACAGAAAATAAACGCTTGCATTAGACTAGAGGTGTGCCGCGGAGGACGGCAGGCCTCACAAGATTTTCTGCAGCGAGGAATGTAAAGTGGATGTGCAGGAAGGACAGATAGTCCCAAAGGACACAGACATCTTCCAGATGAAAGTAGCTTTTATTGTCAGCACCTTTTATTGTTGCTTTACAAATTGTATCTGTCGTGCACTTTTAAAAGTACATAGAGGGTGGGCATTTGCATTTGACAAGTTTTTCATGTGTGTGCAGCATGGGCAGAGGCACTGCGTGGCAGCTGCTCTTCAGCAGAAAATGGGAAACATGTATTTGCCTTTCTCTAAAGAAAGGCTTTTATCAAAACACATTTTATTCCTTCTTGTGTGACATGTAGGGTTACTATTTTCCATATTTAAGTTTTGAGAGAAAAGTAATTAGAGGCAATCGCATCTTAGAGAATAAAGATGCCACCTGAGTATGTTTTATCCCCTTGCATTTTTGTGATCTTACTGTCTCATTGGAGTCATACAATATTACGGGAATGCATGTATTTTCTTGGCCACTTATTGGTTTGATTTCTACCTAATAATTTTCCAGTCTTGCATTTTACTTCCACAACCTGATAAACAATATCATTCATTTAAAATACATGCAGAGTACCTACCACATACTGTTAATCAGCTTGCTGAAAGGACTCAGGCCCTGTGAAGGTTACTCTGGCCCAAAATTCACTCTCAAGTCTTCAACTGATGCAAGCACAATCAAAGACATGCAGCAAAATTGCCTGAATTTGAGAAGAGGCCAGGGACAAATCACGGGCCTTCAGAAGCCCAAGGGCAGGTAACTCTTGCCTCTTACACTGGCGATGTAAACCATGGCTAGAAACACAAGTGAAGTTGAATGAGCCTGTGGTTCTAACCTTCTGCTGTACCACGACACCTGTCAGCCCTGTTGTTTCAGGTTTCTTCATCAATGTAGTGGAAATGATAGGGATACTTGCCTTCTATCATACACAAGCAGGCTATGAAGACTTCTGAAAGTTATTATTATCTACATTTTCTCCACATGTCCTACACCGTCCAGTCCACTGCAGCACCTTCTTTTGCCCTCACCAGTTATAGTACCCAACCATTATCGTCTCCTGGACTGCATCTGCATTTGGAAGGAACTTCATCTAAATGTCTAAGATCTCTCCCTGTTATTATTTGAATGTCATTTTAAGGCTCCCTTTCGCCATTATGCCTTCAACCCTCTTAGCAGAGAGGCACGATGATTCACCCTCTTCCTGTCCACATCTATGAACCATATACTTTGCAGGGTAGGAAGAGGCTTTTGTACTATATTTGTAGTTAAAGTCCTCATTTTTGGCAATAGGCATTATAGTAGGTAATAATGTGTATCCACTACTGCAAATAAGGGATGAAGAATGTAGTTTTCATCTTAGAGAAAAAATAGATGGCATCTTTTTGTGAGCGTGACCAGTGGAGCCAGCCCGTTTCACTACTTCAGTTTAGATCATTAACCTCTTTAAAGAAATAGCTTACTGAAATAGCAGCAGCCACTAACCAGACAACATGCATCTCCACTTGCAACAGAGGTGAGAGGTGTTGCAGAGTCCCTCTGGGGCAGGAACACCTAAAGGCGATGATTCTGGTGGAAGAGCCAAGTCGAAGCTCAAGGACAGAGGCAGGCTGTGGTCTGAAGGCAGCCTGGCTTTGGCAGCGCTTTTTAGAGTTATGTTTTCTCCACTGCAGTGACTACCTCTGCCAGGTGATCTGGACAAAACCCACAGTATTGTGGTACAGAGCAGGGGTTGAGAGGGGAGGTATTTCCCTTAGCTGATACTGCCACCAGAACTCAAGCGTTGGAAAACGCTGATCTGAGGAAGGAGTATGAATAGCTTTGGTGCATCATCCTGGAGAGAGTCTGAGAGGGGCAGGAGGGGGACGATGCCTGCCTTGGGATAAGAGGCTCTCTGGTTGTTCAAGTCTTCCTTTGGTCACGGAAGCTGATACATTCTTGTAAATAAGTGAAAATTGCATCCAAGGTGCCTGGCTCCACTAGTAATTGCTCCTTCTAACTATTCGAGACCCAGAGATTTCATCAAGCTGCTTAACACGTTCAAAAAGCAGTCACAGCTCCCAAGCCTAGAGTCACCAAAGACCTCTTGCCTGGTGAATTTTTAAAATCATTTCTGCCACGAAAACATGGACGGCCTGGACTGTACAGTGAAGAATAGAGTCACATTGCCAGCCTCAGCTATCAGATTTGTGAACATGGTAGACCAGAGCCTTTGCAAAGACGCTCAGTTAGCTCATTCTGCTCTGTCACCAATGCGGTGTTGGAATAAATAGAATGCTCACCTATTTCTCAACAGTACCAAAAATAAATTGGAAAGTAAGAGGGATTGAACCTTTATCCACTAACACGAACAATGAAAAGAAAATAATGCGCTTTAAAAAGCAGCCCACACCTCTGTAATACCTACAAACAACATGGAGCAGGCACTCTTTTTCTGTTCTCCCACGAAGTGCACCCTTCTGTTAAGTGGTTTGTTTTTTTTTTAAAATGTGCAATCTAAAGGCAAAGCAGCTCCTCCTGTTTCAGTCTTTAGTTCAAATGACAAGATCACCCCTCCTGAACACCTCTGGTGAGAGCGAGCCCTTGATGAAACGAGCTATTGACTGAAACATCCTTTCATGCTCCCGTGGGGTGGTTTGACTGCAAAAGGATTGCATGCACAGCCAGAGCACCGCTGGGACTGTCTTCTCACTTTGTTCTCCTCCTCTCTCCCCCGGGCTGATTCTGTGAAGTATTGAGCCCTCCTGGAGCCAATGGGAGTTAAAAAAGTGCTCAACATTCTTCCAGCTTTGGCTACCTCATAATATAGCCATTAATGTATGCACAACCTATTTTTAGAATCTGTAACATGTTTTCTGGGAAAAAAATGCTTGAAAGACCCCTTCCACTCCCTGAGAGTTGACATTGAATTTGATTTAATAGAAGAGCCTGAAATTCTTTCCATTAAAAAGTGTATTATAAATGCTCAAGGAGCTGTAACTGCAGTTGAAAGCTAGGTATATTCCTGCCAAAGGGTAAACTAGCTTCATCTAATAGGAGAATATTTCTAGTGGAACAATTTACCCTTTATATGCCTTTTTCCTGGAGATAGCATGGAAAGTATATCTTCACTATGTTTCCAGCAGAGCAAAATAAATTCAATATACCTGCAGGTTACTAAAAAAAAAACATTGGCATAAAAATATGCAAGACAAAATCTATCTGCGTTTTCAGACTCTTAGACTACTGCAACCAGCCAGTTGGGCAATAAAAGGTCCACAGTACTGGCCTTCAGTATGGTTTGTAATGATCCTTTGTATGGCCTAACACTGCAAATTTGTGTTGCACATCGAAATAGCAAGCCTTAAAGTGTTCAAAAAGATGAGCATTATTATTCTGAGTCTGCAGAAGGGGAGACAGAGCCACAGAGCAGAGAAAGCAGCTTGCCTAGGACTGCGGAAAGAGGTTGTCCTAAAGATTGAAATATTTGTAGCACTTGGCACGTGGACTTGTATACAACCCTTAGAGAACATACTGTTTTGCAGGGGAAAAAAAAATATCACATTGCATATGTCCACTAGAGCCATAAAATGGACAACAGAGCCATTTGCAGATGCTAAGAAATCTTAGCTTTTTTTTTTTTTTAAGGATGAAGCTGCTCCAATGTTTTTCCATTTTTTTTCTCATTATTGTGAAGAAAAATCACTCAGTTTAAAAATGGTAGGTGGAGGATAATAACTTCACTTTGGGGATTTTTTTGCTCCTGTTGTTAGTAATTGGAACAAATTCTTCCTTTGCCCTCACTACACTACCCCAGGATAAGCAATTGGCCTTGTTTTAGATGCTGAAAACCCTGTCTGTATCCTAACCAGTGGTAACACTCCCTTAAAACATCCAGGCAGCCCAGCATACCTGCAGTAGACTACTCGTGCTCTTAAAATTACGGGCACGCTAAGTGCTTAGCTATGTGAGTATGGAGCCCTTCAACATCTGCTCAAGGCAAGGAGAAGTTCTTAATGAAAGAAATACGCGAGGAAGTCACAGCAACAGGAATGCTGAGTATGGAAGACATGCAGGATTAGACCCTGAGCCTGACGAACGAGTATTACTGAATTGCATTCATTCACACAGCAGCATCCGTAAGATACAGCTCATCAGTGTTTGCTGCTTCAAATACTTCAAGTCAAAACAAGCGTGAGTGATTTGATGTGTCTACACGGCATAATTAGAGATGTAAACAATGACTGCCATTGCAGAAACTAGAGCAATATGGTAAGTAATTACCTGAGTTATTTCAGGCTGGTTATATTCTGCATCATTAGTATAATTACGGGAATTAAATTCAAGCCCATCATACCTTTGGTAGTTCAATTTGTGCACAACAACCTCATCCTCAATTTTTATGATGTCTCCTTGATCGCCAGGGTGGCCCATGCTCTCCTCCATTTTTTTTTGTTATCTGAGCCACAAAGGAAAGACCCATTAACGAAAACAAGGTTAATTATGCTTTCATCAGAATGGCTTCAGAAGGGATTCCTTCTGAGAAACAGCGGATTGGGGAGTCCATTCGTTCTGTTCCCTTCCTCCTTAAAAATAAAGTAAAACCACACAATGGATGTCTCTATTTACATTTCAGAGTTCTTTTCATGCCTAATATGCCCGTGTGAATGTACCAAACACGAGTGAAGCGTGAATAATATGTGACTATTTTTCCTTTTTTTTCCCCTATATTGCTCAGCACTCTATTTTTCTAACTCTTCCCAAGAGCAAGAAGGAAACAATTTCCCTGCCCCCTTCCTTTTTGTTTCTTTTTCTCCTTATTCAGGATGGGGCTTGTAGCGAATCTGTTAGGCCTATTGTGCTATATTCATCAGTTCTACTTGGCGCAGCTCATGTGTGAATCGAGGCTCTTTTCTCATAGAGAAAAGATATTTCCCTTTATAGTGTTCTAAGTCAATTACTGTGTTGGCCTTATGTATTTTTTCCCTTCCAGTCAGACATATGATAAGTATTTTCCCTAAAGTCCTTTTTTTTATTTGTCATATTATAAAGACCAGAGTAGCTTAAACATACATACGGTTTGGTTCATGTACACTTAACACACACTGAAAAAGGTCGTGAAAGGTAACATAGCACCTTCTTCTTATAAATAAAGGACAAGATCTGATGAACAGCTCTTATAACTCTAAGGAGGTTAACAAAGAACCCACAAATTTTTTCATGTTTGCATAGGACAGTGATAGTTTTTCCCTTAAACAAATAAAGTCAGTTACTTCAACCACGGGTTGACTCTCAACTGAATACACTGTGAAGCCTCAGAGGAACATGAAGAACGAAGCAAAACACATACAGTGGTTTTAGTACAGACTTCTAGAAAAACAATGTCTACCCATGTTAAAAATCTTTGGGCTTGATTGCATAGATGCTCCAAGCACAAAAATCCATCGGGTTTCAGCATTAACGATGCTTTGTTTGTTTTATTTGGGAGAAGATGGGATGTGAAGCCAGTGGGAGTTGTCTGGTTCTTGTTTCCATACAATCCAGGCATAAAGCCCATGGTATTCCACTGCTAATCCCACTGGACACCAACTTAAGTTTCAAGTGAGGTAAGGCCTGAATTAGACCAGCTAAAAAATCTACAAATCTACAAAATCTACAAATATGGTTTCAGCACACGTCCAGAGACAACAAACACTGCAACATGGTGCACCGACCCAACTCATCTTGTGGGAGAGGGAGGATCTTTATGGTCAACGTCAAAAGCACAAATCCTTAATTCTGCTGCAAGTGGAGGCTATGCAGCAGAAATTGCTGCAATATCCTACTGCAAGAACACTGTAAATGCAGTGCATGTTTTCTTTAGGCCTCCCCAGCACAGTTTTATCCCCTAGTCATCACTATAAGGGCCCTTAGTTGAAGACTGTCTCTTCTGTTGCTTCAGTGAAACTAATACAAATAGAAATTAATTGTATTAGAAGTTGGCAGTTGTGCATACAATCATTGACCAGAAAACAACTGGAAATTAAGAGAGTTCAAGGAGCTCTCCCCTAGAAGGACTAGGTTTTAATGGCAATAGTTAAAAAGAATTTGACTTAAAAAATTAAAGATACAATACAATGAGTAAGCAAAGAATGATGCAATACAGACTTCTTATGGAAAATGCATGTTCTTTAAGAAAAAACAAAAAATAACAAGAAATCGTAAATATCTAGAGCTAAAAGAAAAAGGGTTCTGAAAACTCTAGTAGGGAATTTACCCATAAGGGCTGAAAACCTTACTTAACTTCAGTTCAGAGAC
The DNA here is from genome assembly GCF_963924245.1 of Chroicocephalus ridibundus. Lineage (NCBI taxonomy): Eukaryota > Metazoa > Chordata > Aves > Charadriiformes > Laridae > Chroicocephalus > Chroicocephalus ridibundus. The sequence goes on along the minus strand of NC_086285.1, from coordinate 77,661,147 downwards.
TAACTGTCCAAGAGATTTTAACAACCTCTGTAGATGGGAACCTCTGCACGAACAGGGGTTCATTGCTGCAGGAACACCGTCTTGGTCCCAGACTCTTATGCCAGACCCTAATGGCGTCATCACTAACATTAAATGATTTAATTACATAAGGCAAAGAGACAGGATAACACAAACTTAATCTAAGTATGGTAAAAATTGTATCTACTGGCTAATTTGTTGATCAAGCTGCTTCTCTTCGGTTGTTGCCTGCAAAACACTGAGGCTTGTTTTTCCTCTCCCACTGCTTAGCTTTCTCAGTTGTCTCATTTCCCATTCAAACTGAGGTGACAAAAACTGCCTAGAATAGTTACTTGTAGCTGCTGAACTAGTACTCATATTTTTTCTCCTCCAATCTTTAGTGAATATCCTATGTTCTTATATTTTCTCATGGTAACTACTGCACTTAGGCCTACTGAAAAAGTTAAGATTAAATGAGGGATACATGCAGTGAGCTAGGTATTTCTTGTCCAAACAAGAGATGTACATTCCACTATTATGTGCAATTTTCTTTCAATTGTATTTATTTTTAGAAACCCTTTTGATGGTGTATATTCCCAGTGCATGCTCTGTTTCAAAAAAAAAAAAAGGGTAATGGTTTTGTGAGGATCTGTTTTATTTGCATTTCAATTGCTTTCTCATGGCATTTGTGATCAAAACCCCATAATGCTGCTTGTTCAGTGAACCTTCTGAACAAAATGATATAGAATTAAAAGCACTGTTAATATTATAAGGATACTGTTTGCTCACAGGATCCCAAACGCAAAGCAAGATTTGTTATTGCTGCAAGAAATTTCTAGTAATTCAGCTTGCAGGACTGGATGGGAATAGAGTGGGAACAGTCTTTGTGAGGACTAAAGGCAATGGGGGACGCCTTCTCCCTCAGCCCTAAAGATATTCCCCATAAGAACTGGAATTTTTTTCTGCCTCTAAACATTTGGAGTGACGTAATTACACAAGCACAGCTTCATCGGTGCAAATCACTAGGGAGCTCTGATTGCTCCCATGTACAACTATGTGTGAGCACAATTAAACACAGATGCCAATTAAACCCATGCAGAATTAAGCATAGAATTGGAGCTTTATAGCAAGATGCTTCAACGGGACCAGAATTTCAGTTTTCTTTTCCTTCCTAAAAGGAGTCACCAGGAAGGATCTAGAGAAGACAGAGGCATCTGCATAGATGAAAAAGAGATGGAAGACCTACAGGGAATAAGAAAACTGACAGTCTAAAGCTTCAAAAGCGCAGCAGCTTTCTTGTCTTTTAAGCTGCACAGAAAAATCAATGCTAGGGCCTTGTATCCTCCAATCCTGAAAGGAAATAAGAAAACACAAAGGCAAACCAGCATAAATATGAGCCATCTGCTTGGGGGGAGCTGCCAGTCGCATGGTTTCCTATAGGTGATGGACGGACGCAAGCCCGTCCTTCTGGCAGGTGGGGCAGCAGCAAGCTTTTGTTCCTGCCTTGCCTTGACTCACAAATGCCACCTTCTTTCGAGCAAGAAGCTGAGCAACTTCTCTCTTTAGAGTGGCTTGACTTCACCGCACACCAGAAAAAACTCTGTCTCCAACGTAAAGAACATAACTATTTTATATATAGCCAGCCCCTTGTGCAGCAGCTGAGTAAAACAAGGGAAACTCTTTTGACTTCCTCTTCTCCACAGTTTTAATTTTAAAAAAGTGTGTGTGTGTTGGTGTGTGTGCGTGCGTGTGTGTGCGTGTGTGTAGAGATTCAGCTGCCTCCTAATTGTTCCCTGGCTTCCAGTCAAAAAGGTCTGGACCTAAATCCCAGGAAACTTCTCACTCCCTGTCTGAGGCAGGACTCAGGAGAACAATAGCTGGCTACAATCAATGGTGCTGCAGCAGAGGCTTGTTAAAATACATGTTTGCATTGCTATCTTCTACTGAGAAGTGCCAGTATATAATTGCAGCACATAACATTTACAGCAGAAAAGTATTAGTAATTCTAAGTGCTGAAAATTGCCAACTAATTTATCTTTTAGCTTCTCTGACGATTGCTAACAAGAATTATCTCTCTTTAAAAAGAAAACCAGATGGATGGAATAAAAATATCTACAAAGAAATTTACCACAGTACAACCCAAAACCATGGCACAGTGTGGTTTAAAACTGAAGAGTTCATTTTTCCCAATGCCATCATTGTTCATCTTGATTTCAGTTCCAAGAATTGGTGATGCCATAGCACCTGAGATGGTGAAACAGTGGCCCTAGAGTCATTATTCTCCATATCCTTCTCAATGCTATATCCCAACCTTCAAAACTGATAAGCAGCTTCTTTCAATGTAAGCCTAAAAGCTATATATCCCATAGTAGTTTTCCAAAGCCATATTTGGTACTCAAATGAGTTGGCCTAATTTTCCCAGAAAAAGTATCTCCTCTTTGCCTCCTGGAGCAATGACAAAGTTGTCCAGCATGGAAGACAGAGCCTGATTAGCTACCCCTTCATCTGGTTGCCATTACCAGACAAGACACCCCAACACATGACTGAAGGAAATAAATATCAGAGTACGTAACAAGCTCTGTCCTTGTATAAAGTTGCCATTGTCTCCAGCTTGCTTCTTCCCACCATTGTCAGCATAAAACTATTAAAAACACGTAATGATTTCCAGGTTGCTTCAATACACGTGATAAGATCTCCCTTATAAAGGTCTTCCTCTTCAAATCCTGCTCGGATTTCCTGTGATAGCAGGGGATGTAAAAAACAAGCAGTAGATTTGAGGCTGGCTTCTTTGAGAAGAAGGTGAAGTGTTATCTCTTGTTTTTTCTCTTGCATTGCAGACACTCAGTTGAGTCTCCCACTCGGCACTGGGATCATCCAAGACATCAGCTCTTCCCACTGATTCGGAAACTTGAAAAACCAATTCTGAAAACAGTGAACAGGACCGGAGGCCCAAACCCTGTTTGTTTGGCTTTAAGGCAGAACCGCACAGTGAATCAGTCCTTCTTTCTGTGAGAAAGTACAAAGCATAAATGTGGTTGTATAAGCATCAGCGGCTTACTCGGGGAGAACCGGTCAGATAAATTAAGAGGCCAAGCGGAGCACAGCATCCTCTGTCCTGTTGAGAACCGGGAGGTTTGATGATCAAACTGTCTCAAAATCAGACTGGTTACTAGAAGCATCTCTGCATATGAATGTCTGATGCCTAGCCACAAACACTCAATCTTGACCAAGTCACACAGCCTAAAAATGTCAAGATCACTAAGGAAATTCTGTGAAAAAACAGGAATAAAACCCTTATTGTCCTATCACTACAAGGCTTGCTTTCTTCCTTTGTTACAGTAATTCATTTTGTACAGATTTAACAAGCTAAATCTTAAAGTCCTTCCTAAAATAGATTTGGATCCAAGCTGCCCTGCATACTAGCTGGCATAACCGAGGTCAGAATTCAGACTTACGTTCTTCTTCATTCCTTTCCAGGCAGCCCTCCCGCTCCTTCAAAATAAAGTGTAGATGCCAGTTACAGAATTAAGAGTTCATCTCTATGTAAGTAATTAGAAGTGCATTTTTTTGCCATACTTTTTGCCTTATTAATAGCACCATGGTATTTCTGGAAAGTAATGGTGGCTTTAACAACTAATGATCATTTTAGAAATAGAAGTAACACTTTGCTTTGCTTTCCCTAATAGGATTCAAGAAACACGGTGTGCAGTAGAAACCCCTGTTGTGCATCTCAGTCTCCCATGGAGATCATTGCCGGGGCACACGTGTTTAACAGAAGCTCCATCACCACCTTGCGGTTCCCGAGGAGAGGAAAGACTGCTGAAAGGAATTCGTTACAGTTATTAGCCCACAAGTTTCTTGTGCTCAGAAAGGATCACCAAGCAATTAACTCCTTAAAGAAATGGTCTTCAGAAAGCTCAAGGGCTTCCTTGTGTGCCAGGGAGGAATACTCTGAGGAACAACCCCTGGCTTCAGTGCCAACTAGGGGCTGCCTGGCCAGGGAGCAACACTGCTGGGGAGGACTTGGGGGGGTGGTGAGCAGTGACCTGGGCATCAGCCACAGCCTGCCTGGCAGCCAGGAAGGCCAGCAGCATCCTAGGCTGTACCGTCAGCATCATGGGCAGCAGATCAAGGGCAGCGATTATTTTCTTTTATTTGGCATTCATGAGACTGCACCTAGAATGTGACGTCCAGTTCCGGCCTCAGGCCAAGAATGAGGACAGTCACGTACAACAAGTCCAGGGGAGGGCCAAGGGCTGGCACACAGGTCTGTAAGGAGATCGTGAGGGACCAAGGCTTGTTCAGCATCAAGAAGGGATGGCTTTGGGGACCTGACAGCAGATGTCCATCACCTTTGAGAAGTGAAAAGGAAGGAAGTGTGCAGCAGAGAGACAATGGCCACAAATTGAAACAGGGATAGAAGGGCTAAAACTCCCCACCAGGACAGTCAGGCAGTGTCTCAGGTTGCCGAGAGAGGTTGTGCAACCTCTGTCCTTGGAGGATTTCAGGACCTGACTGGATAAAGCTCTGAGCAACCTCGTCTGATCTCATCGCTAGGTTGGAGGGTTTTGGGCAGGAGGTTGGACTTCAGACCTCCTGAGGTCCCTTCTAACCTAAATGATTCTATAAAAAATTACAAAGCAATAAAAGTTGCAAGATATCTACACACTCAAGTAAAAAAAATCCGCCCCTTGGCACAGTAGAACTGCAAAGTTTCAGGAAGCAAGATTTTTCAGATGCAATGTATAAAATCAAAACCAAACACCTCCCCTTTTCCTCAACAACATGTAATATTGAGCCATTATACTAAAATCTACTCCAGATATCATTATCTGACACTTATACTTTGTCCTGACCAGTCACTTCAGAGATAAATGAGTTTGGGATTCAGAAGAAAGAAATCCTTTCCTTTCTTCTGGCAGGAATTCACAGCAAAGTAAAGTAGGGAGTGTATTATTGAAGCTTAACTGCTGTTGAAGCTTTTGAAATAGGACTTTTGCCTGTTTCTTCCAAGACAATCCCTGCTCCCCTGCTCTACAAACATAAAACCAGACTAAATCCGCTAGTGTCATCCAGGGAGATTCTTATCCTGTTTATGCTGGCCCAAGTCTGAACAACTCCCCAGGAAAGAAATTCCTCTTGATCTACACCATGGGGACTGAGAAATGCACGCCCCACTGAATCTCAGCATAAACGACTGTACCAGACAAAACCCAATCAAGCTAGGTATTGCTTAAGAAGAATGAAAAGGCATCAAAAGAAAGCATTTAGTGCATATCGCTCTTTGCTGGCACAGGTAGGAAGCTGCGTAACACTCTCGGCTCCTGAACCTACACGCCATGTAAGTTGGCCAACGGGGCCCATGGGACCTGAGCAGGGAAGGCTGCTCTCCACCATCTGCACAAGGACTTCTAAAGTCCTCTCAGCTGTACGGGGATATGCATGAAATGTCCAGCGTGCTTATTGCGTGTCCCATCAAAGGGCCAGACAGGGTACCGCCTTCTCACAGAAATTAATGAGTCAGAAACCACTTGCAGCTCATACTGGTGCATTAGCTCTTTTAACATTGAAAACCATGGGCTTGGTTTAATTCTTCATAGTGACCTAGATTGGCAATGACCAACTTGAAAAAGATGTGCAGGATCAGGTTCCACACGAAGAAGAGTTTTTAACTAGATCCTGGGTGTATTATAGGTTTTTGATCTGGAAAGACCGTCTATATGGCAACTTATAGGGTGAAGAGTAAGCTCTGTGCTGAAAACCTACTTCATTCCATGCTTTGAAATGCTACACTCTGTTTTCAAATTAACTCCCATTCCTGCTTGGGTAATGCAAGTTTAAATACTCCTTCATATACATCTGTATTTTAAAACGCTTTCCAGAATGAACCCCCTCCACCCCAAGAAAAGTGCTTTGGGGAATTTGTAGGAGGATTAGAGCTTTAACAACAACATGCAGAATAAAATATTAAAATCATATAATGCCTTTTCAGAAACCAGCCTTTCAAAAAGTGGCATTTTCTTTGGCAGTTCTGTGGTAGCAAGCCCGGCCTATGAAAATTCTCTGCTTTGAAGTCTTAGCACTTTTGCAAAATAGAAAAAATTGAATCTGGAGCATAGGGACTGTAATTATACTCCATCATTCAAAATAAGGGGGAATAAAAAGCACATGCTTCCTCAAGCCTTAAAGCTGTAATGATCATGACCATGAAGGGGATGGTAGAGCCTCAGGATAAAATTCCAGCTTTGCTGAAGTTGACAAAGGCTCTACCAAAAGATTTCACTCCAAGGGCTTGAACCTGGTCCTGTGCTGGTGTAGGTCTCGTTTTAATGTTGACATGCAAGGACACACAACTCCCACATTTCAAAGGGAAAAACTCTGGGTGCAAAATTCTTCCTTTCCTCTGTTTCTCCCACACAAAAAGGAGCATTCAAGTCTTTATTTAAGTCAATAATAAAGGAATCTGTGATTCTGTGAATTTTCAACAAACAGAAAATAAATTTTTGTATGTTCAAGAAGAACACATTTCAGTTCTAGGTAATATTTAGCAGCCTGTAATTAAAAGAATTTTACAAAGCTTTTCCTTGCAAAACACAAGGTATAATTAAACTTTTTCCTTCAGAGCAAATATGATATCGTTCACTGTAACCAAAGCTATAAATGGGGCTAATGAGGAATTTTATTGTGTGTATGTACTGCATTTTTTTCAGGAGGGTGCTGTGTGTCTCCAACGTAGCCCTCTAGAGAGGGAAAGATGTTCCAGAAACAGATCTAGTGTTTATAATGGAGAAGAACGCCAATGATCACCAATGATTGTGTAAAACGAAGATTAAAAGTATTATTTTTACATTGTATATACGTCCTAGTAAAAGTTAAAAGGAACTATTAGCACTCAGACGGTTTAATTCTTCCCTTTTTTGTAACGTTTCCAGTGTGAATTTTTGGGGTTCCTACTAACAATCAGTGATAGAAAGAAAAATAAAGAATAACATTTAAAAAGGGAAATCCCATTGCTCAGTTTTGCTTGTCTGCAAAATGAAAACATATTGCACACAAAAGAAGACAAAGGAAGTCAAAAGAGAAAGCAACAGTTTCCCTTGTCATGGTGGGAAGCAGAAGACAACCTTGAAGAAAACCTTGAAGAAAAATTTCCTGGCAACCCCTCGCATACCATCCTGAAGCATGATGTAATAGCAGCTCTCAACTGCATTTAGGAGCAATTTCACCTTCACTACACTTGAAGTGAAAACTTTCATGAACGGTGCCTAATTACAACATACTGTCATGCCTATGGAGCATCATGTGTCATGCTGTATAGGCATGCCCATTGGTACACTATAAAGATCAGTGGTACAGGTCAGACATGGTAAGTATTTACCACTTGGTTTAAAAGGAAGCACATTTTAATGCTACTGCTCTCTAGTCTTATCACATGCATTTTGTTAATTGTTCATACCTTGCTTGCAAATTATGTTTTGCGTCATACTCGTAACCCTGTAATTCTGGTTGGATCAGATCACCCGCCGTGGATTGTTACCAAGACCTGCCCAGAAATGATATAGTTTTGGAAAGGGTTTTTTAGACGTCTCTCGGGTCATTCCTTCTTATCTCTCATCACTTCTGGTACAGGACTACAGCTACAACCCGAGAGACATGGATTGTTACCAAGACCTGCCCAGAAATGATATAGTTTTGGAAAGGGTTTTTTAGAAGTCTCTCAGGTCATTCCTTATCTCTCATCACTTCTAGTACAGGACTATAGCTACAACCTGAGAGCACGTGTTAATATAGTACATTGCACTTGGCATATAATTTACATACTCTTTTTGCAACAGGCAATAGGATGTTGTTATGTTTGATTGTGCCTTGAGTCAATCTCAGCAAGATATTACATTTCAATCTTAGATTTATTCTCAAAGTTGTTCTCCTTGGGTAGTTCTCATGCCCCATAATTTACCTTCATTTTAATCTGTTTTCAGGGATTAAACCTCAAATGTCCTTGCTGTACTCAAAGAGAATTAAACATACCGGAAATGCTAAAGCCTGTAATATCATCATCTTCTTTTCTGCCATGTTTATGGTCATTCCCTATCCTGTGATACATGGTGGGGTCATTCCCCTGAAAGCCAAAATGGGACAGTATAGAAGGAAACAGGTTCTCTTAAACTATCGCTATGCTTTAAATGACACACATATCTTACGGTCATTGACTGTTAGTAACAATGTAGTCATATAAGTGGCAAGAAGTCCTGGTTTTGGACTATGTTAACTCTTCTGGGGACATCTGGACTAATAAATGAAGTAAGACCTTTCCTTGACATCTGTTCTTCCCAAAAAAGAGAGATCAAATTATTCAAATTACTCCTTCCAGACCCATGCTATGCTGACCTCTCCCTTTGCTGCTCCAGTCCCCTCAGAAGTAAAGGGACCAAAAAACTTGGCTGCAAGATCTCCTGCTATGTAGAATACATCAGTCTTAAAGCTGATACCTGACAAAGGGTCAGAACTCGAGAACTTCAATAATATACTGTAGTTCAAAATTCAATAGTCCGTATACCACATAACAGCACAAAAATGTGGTCAAAAAGAAGATAGGGAAGAACAGTACCTACTGCATGCTCCATGTTGTCATTTTCATTAAGATCATGAGGATTTATTATTTGTCTTACTGTAGGTTTAGATATTCTAGGAAAAATAATAATAAAAACATCAGGGTCTAAAGAAAGAAAGAAAATAAAGTTCTATTTTGGTGTGCCTACTTAAACATAAACAAAATCCCTGATTAGGCATGCTCTTTCCTCATCTTTCTGACATCACTGGATTTTGGTTTATGTGCTTTTTAAATCACGCCTGAAGAAACACTTTCCTAACTGGGGTCTAAATAGTTCAGAAGGCAAAACGGAGGGCTAAAACACGAGACGATCATCAGCATTTTGCAGTTAAGGAAACAAGAAAAAATGAGAGAACAGCAAGGCTGAAGGTGCTCTGGAGCCCCAAAGCCCTCCACTGTGGTGTGCCCCCTACAAATACAACAGTATTTTTAGATCACGGGAATAGGGGAGCTTTTCTTCACCCCAAGTACTGAGTCTAGTCAGTTTATTTGTCCTTCTTTGCTTAGTCAGCCATAAATGCTGGAGTGGAAGATGGCAGGTTGGACCAGATTATCCTTGAGGTCCCTTCCAACCTGGTATTCTATGATCTGACTCACTTCCACAGTAATTGCTTGTGATTTCATAAAAGCGTCATTATGTTATTGATTCAGACAGAAGAAAATTGAAATAGATAAATAATAGTTAACAATTACACATATACCAACTATAATCACGCTATGTACTTGTAAAACCCTTCATTCAAGAAATCATACCACATCTGATTAAATATGATAGAAGATACATGGAAAGCATATGTAGTAATGTATTTTATCAGTGACAAGTGTTCCCACTCGCTAAGTAGTATAACACGGACAGACACTCTAAAAGGTTAATTCAGTATAAAACATCAAGCTAGGATCGAGGAGATCCACCTCCAATTCTCTCAAGCAATAGAATTTTCTCCTGGAACTTTTAACGAGTCACTTCTAATCAGCATTATCTGTGAAATTATTTTCTCTAGTTAAAGAAATTTCAGTATTTCAGTAACTTTCCTTAGTTTGTGTCAGTGCCATAGGCTCCTCACTGGGTTAGCAGAGACCAATCCTGAATGCCTTGATACAGATCAAGAATTCAAATGTGATCTTCTAAACTTCAGGACATTTTGTGGGGGTGCAAATGACTTTGCCTTTTGATAATTCTCTTTCATAATCAAAATTCTCATCCCAGTAACAGAATTCCGCTTATAACATTTCAGAAGTATGGGTAGTCAGAAATCACTCTTCAATTAAATTCCTCCAGAGGCAGGCAACATTTCTCGTAGTGTCTTTAAAACCCACAACACCATGAAGCATGTATTTAGCTTTGCCAAGGCAAAATGCCCCAGAAAACGGCATATTCAGGAACCCACGAATACAGTTCCCTTCAAGTGCCTGCAGAACAGAGCCCAGCTTAGTACATTATGGTCCTTTCTTGCACACATACAGCAGTTCATTAACCTCTAGGTCGTCCTGATCAAAATCCTTGTGAGACCAATCCAGACTGCAGGCTGGACCAAGTAAAAGAAGAAAGTCTTGGGTTTGTAAAAAATAACTAAATAAATAAATGGTGGTTTCACCTTTCTGGTTGCGTAGCATGGCCCCACAAGCAATTGCTCTGGCTTCTGCTTTGAAGAGGAGGGCAGCAGAAACAAACCACACTCAATTTCAAATTGGGCCGGTCCTGTATTCTAGTTTCATTTTAGTCAGCAGCAAATCTCACATTTACTTTATCAGATCTTAAGTTTATACATGTTTGCTTCTATTTGTCACTTCAAAAGCTCAGTTTGTCATAACTGGTTCCTACTCTGAGTTTCCCCTCGAGCACTTCAAATGCTCTCTGTCTAGACACTACTTCTATATATCAGGACAAAATTATTTTCTCAGTTGTTCTCAGCTCTGGGCAGTAACTCCCTCCTGTGTGGTCAATGCTACAAAGACCTTCCCCTTCAAAAACTGTAAGGAGGATAAAAGCAGTATTTTTCTCACATAGAAGTAGCCCTCCCCTCCCTTTGTAGACCCAAAGAAAAATGTTTAAAAATGAGTTTTCATTGAAACTCTTCCCACTTTCATTTGCCTATGTTTTCATTTTGAGATGCATTACAAAAAGGAGCAGAAAAACAAGTTTTTGTGTTTGTTTGGTTGTTTTTTCTCCTCAATTACATATCCAAAATGTTTTCCAGGAAAAAAACATAAAAAGTAATAGAAAGCAATGCCAGCTACTCCTCTCGCCACCAGGAATTAAAAAAAAAATAAAAGAGGAAATTATGGTCTCCCTACACACATATATACATTGACTCTTTTATCTTCTCCATTAGAAATCTAGGACATTTAAGAGCATTTTACTACCCTATTCATTTCCCTTCATGATTTTATTCATGTTTGCAGAAAATGAGGTCTATTTTCTGTCGGCACTCCATAACAGCACAAGCATTTTAAGAGCTCGTTTGGCAGAACACCTTATCGGAAGTTGCTCCTGTTCAGGGGAGTCAGACAAGGCATTCCCAGGCACGGCCCAACCCTGCTCTGTAAGCAGGTCCATAAAGAAAGAGAGATTCAACTTTTCTCATTACTTCTTTCTTCATAATATTATCTGAAGGGTTGAAATTTCAAGGGTTGGTATGTGTTCAGCCAAGACTAGTGAGTGATTTCTGCCTTCAGCAGCAAGGAGGTAACTCCACCCTCGCCGAGCGTGATAGTTACCGACATCAGAAAGGAGCCTGGAACACCTTCAAAGTCAGGCTCAGCCTTTACTTCAGAGATGCAAATCCAGAGCAATGCCATGTATCCCTGGAATTGCATTAACATCCCATGTTGGATGGACTTGGTCCATGCACATCAATAAAACTATTCTCAAACTGAATCTTGTTTACTGAGGACAACAGAGGTATTTGGGTACACCAGTACGGAACCAGCCTGGGCACACTGAAACATAATGGATGCCTCTGTGAGGAGGAGAGGAAAAGGGAATCCTTTGCACGTATACAAACCAGATTTTTATCACTTGAAAAGGGTTCTTTTAAGGACACTCCACAAGGACAGGTTCGGGTGTTTTTTTGATGGCTGCTATGTCACTTCCTTCTTGTCTAGCAAAAGATGAATTGATGCTTTTTGACAAACTCATACTCACAACTCAGATAATTCCTAGCCATCCATCGCATACCATACAATTTAAAACAGCATACAAATAAAATAATGTGGAAAGTTTGGAGTTTTTAATAACAACCTTTTACAATTTCAGCTTGAACTTGCTGCCATCAAAGACAGTTGGTGCTCTGGGGCTTGCAACAGTGGCAGACTTAGCTTTCAGCTCTGGACACTTGATCCAAAAAGAGCTTATTTTCAGGTCAGTTCTTCTGAAAGTCTAAGTCTAATGGTAGAGGACACTACCACTATACCATCATGTAAAGACCATTTGCAGTATAAGCTATTTTTTAATAGGAAATTCTGGACAAAATGTGCACTGGGCTTGCTGGTGTATATATTTGTGAGTCAGAACAAGGAAGAAAGATCTCCTTGTACTGCTGGATATTGGCCTATTGCTTTTGGGGAGTTCTGCAAAGCGCAGAACTGCAAACCCCATCAACTGCAAACCTGGACTTGGAGAACTTAGTAATGCAAGGGAGTATCAGATCTTACAATGTAGGAAAAAGGAGAGTCCTAGAACACAAGACGTGGAAGGTTAACACAAGCCGATGAAGGGGCATTTTTGGTATGTGAACATTCACCTACACTTTTATTGCAAACACAAATATCATAAGATACAAGAGGAAGACCATAGAAATGCCTTCTTTGAAAACTTTACTAACAGCACAGCATTTATTCTAATACACTCAGCATGTCCTCTTGAGATCTATTGTCCTTGTGCATTAAGTTCTTATTGCTGCTTTAAAACCGAAAGGGTCTCCATGAAGGCCCTGGATACCTTAAGTAATGGAGATGGACGAAGAGCTACTGATGCAGAAGGACCCACAGAAATGGTCTTCTCATGTTCAAGCTGATGTTCTTGGGCACGCTGTAACTTCCATCACTGCTGAATGCCATCAGTCCTAACACTGTAAGACAAGTTGAAAACATCTATGGGCAGAAACATATTGATCTGAATTGGAATGGCTTTAAGGTCCGCCCCCCCAAAAAGACGGGGAGATAAAGAATGGCTAGTACCTCGTTGGCAGCCTGGGCCACATCTGCAGCTGTGCAGATCACACAACGTCAGGCATTAATACTCCAATCTGCCTCTGCTCCCTCCTTCACCTTAGCTCTGCTTGTCTCCTGGCATGCTTTAAAAGGTGACACTCGGAAAGGCCAAACAGCATAGGGGAGAACTGGGTAGTTTGGGGCACATCAGAAACCCCTGGCAGGATGGAGCAGGGAAGGGAGGAAAGGAGCAGTGAGAGACACACACTGCTGTACAGCTCCTGCCAGGCACCTGCGGGACACGCACTCTGAAAAGGAGGATGGTAAGACACACGGAAAGTTTGTAGTCACAAAAAGTACTGCAATGCAAAAATCCTCCCAATTGCCATGAAATACAGCCTATGGGAGCAACAAAGCGTGTAACCTTGTAGTTCACATGCAAAACCAAGTTATGCCGGTTCTTAGTAGGTGACCTCTTAGATGTGTGTACGCATGCATAACAAGATGAGACAGTTGTGTGCAAAAGAAGAGCCAGCACCAGTGATCAGATATAAAACGACAAGCCTTTTTGAAATAATGCGTTTATTTCAGATAAGGTTTAGATTAACAGGCTTTTAGGGTAAGCTCCTGCAGTCCATCTAATCTCACAAAGGCCACAGAACTGTAGAGCTGGAAACCGAGGATTAAATCTGAATATGTTTCTAGATCAGTTTTCACATAAACTTTCAGAAAACTCTTCCGAGGTGGCAACAGCTGTGTCCAGGGCTGTGTCAAGGCTCCTCTCAGGTCAGACTCCAGCTCCAAGAGGAGGTGGGCCAATTTCTTAGAGTTTCAGATCCTACCTAGAACCACCATCTGCATCTGGGAATTGACATCTGGAAAATACATGCATATATGCAACAGGGGAGAAGTATAATGTGCAACTTGAATTTCTCTCCAGGGGAAAACAAAATAGCAGGAGGCAAGAACAATAAGAGATTCCATATAAAATAGGGAGGAGGTGGTTGCAATAAATGTATCAGCCCATGAACAGCACTTCCCAGTTTGGAGGGAACATAAGTGCAGTCATGAGCAAGATTCGAGGCATGACAGAAAAAGTCAGAGAGGTCAACTGCCAAGAAGAAAAACACCAGATGCTAAGCGCCAGCTCACAAAATCATGTGAGTTTTGCCACTGATTTCAGCGCAGCCAAGCCTTTGCTGCAGGTTTCTTTAAGGCAAGCTATGGTAATTTCCTTGACCTGCAAAGGAAAGCATGGAATTTCCTCTCTTTCCCTCCCTTGAGACATTTTCAAGTTTACTGAATAAAGTATAATGTGCAAAATATGCACATACTTTGCATATGCCAGGGTAAATCACAGCCTTTGTGTAACTTCCCCTGCATCTGCTGGAACAGTATTCGCACCAGGGTTAACTTTGGCTTGGTAACTTCAGTGGATGTCTTGGTCATGTTGGCAGTCCCTCATAGAGTTTGTTCCTGCTGCAATGTATTATCTAGAAATCTCAGGTGTCTGTTAAAGATTGATTTCCAAACATCTCTTATGTCAAATTCATTATGCTGCACCACAGTCCAGGACAGAAGACGAAAGCAGAACATCTAATTAGAATGACTAAATGCTACAGAATATGGCACTGACATTAATCTCTCCCAAACCCATAACAAATTTACATTTAGATGATGTGGAAGTCCTCAAAACAGAACCCAATGGTGCTACAAAAACAACCATGCCCATTTTAAGCCTCAACTCCATGCATCTATAATATGCAGCTCTGTTTCTGTGACTGCAGACTAAAGGAATCTTGTGGAAAAGGAAGCAGCATCCACCGGTATAGTCCCACTGCCCTTCTGAAACCCTCTTTGGTGCTGTGCCTCTTCAGCCACAGCAGGTAACCCATTTCTCTTCTGAGCTCTCTTTTGAGAAAGTCACCCACTATGTTCTACCTTCATATAGAATCATAAAATCATAGAATGCTTTAGGTTGGAAGGGACCTTAAACACCATCTAGTTCCAACCCCCCTGCCATGGGCAGGGACACCTCGACTAGACCAGGCTGCTCAAAGCCCCATCCAGCCTGGCCTTGAACACTTCCAGGGATGGGGCATCCACAACTTCCTTGAGCAACCTGTTCCAGTGTCTCATCACCCTCACAGTAAAGAATTTCTTCCTGATACCTAATCTAAATCTCCCCTCTTTCTGCTTAAAACGTTACCCTTCTCCTATCACTATGCTCCCTCATAAAGTGTCCCTCCTTATCTTTTCTGTAGGCCCCCTTTACGTACTGAAAGGCCACAATAAGGTCTCCCTGGAGCCTTCTCTTCTCCCTGGAGCCTTCTCTTCTCCAGGCTGAACAACCCCAACTCTCTCAGCCTGTCTTCATAGCAGAGGTGCTCCAGCCCTCTGATCATCTTCGTGGCCCTCCTCTGGACCCGCTCCAACAGGTCCATGTCCTTCCTGTGCTGAGGACTCCAAAGCTGGACACAATACTC
The DNA here is from genome assembly GCF_963924245.1 of Chroicocephalus ridibundus. Taxonomy (NCBI): domain Eukaryota; kingdom Metazoa; phylum Chordata; class Aves; order Charadriiformes; family Laridae; genus Chroicocephalus; species Chroicocephalus ridibundus. The sequence goes on along the minus strand of NC_086285.1, from coordinate 77,645,901 downwards.
CAGGTGGGGTCTCATCAGAGTGGAGTGGAGGGGCAGAACTCAAAAGGGTTGCCTTTCAAAACAACCTGCGAAGTCCACAAGAAGCCTTCCCGCTGTCTCTGGGCTCAATTCCACTTTGGTCCTCCATGGTCTAAAATGGCCCTCCCCAAGCAATGTAATCTCTTTAATAAACCTCCATTTCCTGCATAGCTCCCCTGGAGCTTTCCTGCATTGAGGTAGAAAAGGAAAGAGAAACTTCCATGTTTCTCTTGAGATCCTAGTTTGGAGCCTCTGAAACAGCACCAGTGCCTGCACCAGCATTTGTCTTTGTTGTACTAGCTTTTCCTCTTTGCAGGTTTTACACCACTGCAGGCTTCTTTCCCTTCCCCTCCTCGTCTGGCTTGCAGCCAGCCTTCTTGGATAATTTCACTGTTTATCACCCCTTGGGTCAAGGGCTGCAACATGCTTCTCCAGCAAGTTCTGCAGAGAAAGCCAAAAGAAACATATAGTGGACAGTCTTGCAACCAGCAGCCTTTGGCATATGCCCTCTGTCATGAGCCTCTGATCGGGCAGTCAAGATTATACCCTTCTCAAATCCTTTGCTTTGGGCTTGCTGAGGTGGTTCCTGTCTTGTGGACTCCTCCATGAGAACCAGATACCAGCCTGTCGACATCCTCATGATTCATTTATAAGCGCATTCAGATCAATACAGTTAACATTCAGGTAGTACGAACTTGCGTAAAGAAGTTTATGCAACATTCAGATTTTTGGTGAAACAAAACTGAGAAACAGATACCTGAGAATTAAACTCTGGAGAGACCTTAATTTTATTATTTGTTCCTTCCTTGCGTTCTTCTCTGCTTTCTCTCATGTTCTGCATGGTTTCAAAGCTCTTTCTTCTTTCATGGAAATATTCTCACCCTTGACTCCTGCCCGCCGTCCTCATGAGTTTTTCTGTTTTGCAGAGCCAGTGTGGGCCAGGGGAGGCAGGCGCTTCCGCTGGCAAAGGGCCACTGTATTTTCAGTAGTGACACAGCCCAAAATGAACCCCACAAGGTAGGGGCTGGGAGTGATGGGTTTCGTAGTCACGACACTGTACAGCCACGCTGTTTTTTGAACTGTCCTCTCCATAGTGTATGATCTGCACGGGGGAAAAGTGAGGTGTCACAGCCCCCAATTTTTATTGTTTCTCCCCTTTTAGCATCTTTAACTTCTGAGGACACTTTGCCTTCCGCTCCAGATTCAAGCCCCAAATCCCACGCTTTTTTCACAGGAAAATCAACAACTATTCCTTGCTCCTGAATAGCTTGCAAGACTCTGAACATTGCTTTTCCAACACAGACCGAGCAATATTTCCACAAGGGAGGAAAATAGTGGTCTGTATTAATACTTTGATTAATACTTAAGGATACCAAGCAACAAATAGCATCCAAAATTTTTCTAGGCAGAAATGAAATCTAAAAGAAATCTGTCATTCTGCCACCCACAGCTTCATAACCCAGGCACACGAGCAATGGCACAGAACTAGAAAGAGTTCCCACGGCCGCTACTGTGATATGAATTGTTGTCTCTTTCACAAAACACAGGATTAACTGCAGCCTGCATCTTCTCAGAAGACCTGTGAATTGCTTGTTTGCACTGCAGCAAGGGAGAGTAAGGGCTATGTTTGGGACCGTTGCCTTGACCAAACCTTTAATGTGCTGATTTTTTACTTCTTTAGTTAATTTGTTTGTTTGTTCAAAAACACTAATCTATAAGGAAAGGGGTTTGCTGGTTACCATTATATTATTTAGAGCACTGTCTACGGAGCATCTTACAATGTTGATAAATATGATGCTAGAGTAGCAGCAGCAATCCTGTAATTCAAAGAGTCATAAGGGACAACTATAATGAAAACTGGCAGCACAGACCCCTGGATTAGCTAGGATGAATTTCTTCAGCTTATAAGGGCTTTGGAAGACACTGCAGAAAGAATTCTGACATGTACTTTGTTTTAATTTCTCTACACATTGCCCAGAACTCAACTAAACCACTGCTAACAGCTGCTGGAAAACCCATGTAATGCAAAATTTCTTTTTAACCTGATCACTACAAACCTCCTCTGTGATTTTTTTGGTGCTTCCTGTGTCTCTCATCTGGACTTCATATAAGTTTCAAAGAATCCCAAACCTCACTTGAGGCTTGCAGGTGAGCAGAAAACATCATGTCCATGCTACTCGTCTTTGGGAAACAGCAGTCAAGTTAAGAAAAATATCTTCTGTTCTTAAATATTTTTCTCTGCCTGCTGTTTTCAATTGACAGCAGTAACTCATTGTCAAGTAATTAGTCTAGAAGGTTCATCAGGATGCAGCACTCACACCATAATTCTTAGGGGGAAAAAAAGAAGAACAAAAGAAATCAGAAAAGACCATCTCCAGTGAGTATTTTTGCTATGCAGTCAACAGCAGGGAGTCAAAGTGTCTGCTTCTTACCTGGAGGCTGTAATAATTGTATCGTGTGATCTTATTGGCATCTGCCAGCTTGATGAAATAATAACCCAGAGCTGCTCCTGCACCCCTCCATGTGCAAAACAAGAGCCGCCACGCAAGCTCTTGTTTTGATTCATGTGGAAGAGGGTTAGTGCCAGGCCCCATCCTCTGCACCGACCGCAAAGCAAAGGGAAAACAACGAGGTCTGAATGCATCACTCGCTAAAGACTGCCAGGGTTTCCTTTCACTTGAGGTTGCAGTGCTCCAAGTTAAGAAGTTTTATTGCTATCATGTCAACATGGGAAGCCTTTGGTCTGTGAAATCATTCATCCTCCCAGCAGTTCCCCTCCTGGATTTATGTCCTTCAGCCAAGCCAATCTTCCGAGTATTTCACAATGCTGCAATTATCACCATCTCTTAGCATCAAAGCAAGCACACGGTGAGGAAGCTTGCGTAGGTAACCACAGGAATGGCTCAGGAGAGGTGGGAGAGCCAAGTTTGGTGAGCAGTGCTGAGTGACATTACCTCCTGGAGGGGTTCAGCTGCCTTCCCAGCCTGTAGTAAACACATCTTCCCCTCTGGCAGAAAGGAGGAGCCATCAATAAGTGTTACCTACTCCTGCTGCTATTTGTGAGCCTAATACAAACTTTGAGGTAGTTTCATAATTTACACAGAGAACTTTATTAACTTCTAGTGGATCCAATTACAGGAGGGAGGGCTGGGCACAAAAGCAGAGGAAAGCATGACAGCTTCAATTTTTAAAGGTAATTAGGTAATATTTCCATGGCATTAAGAGCCCTAAATGTCATTTTCAAGAGTAACTTAGGCCTGTGGAGCAAAGTCTCAGTGATATGCAAGGGGATTTCTGTTGAGTCACAGCCTGAGGTGAACTCCAGGCATCCACACCACATAGGCCATGCAAAAAGTGGAAGGACACCCAATAACCTGTAAAATCCGAGCCTGGGCCCCCCATGCATTGACAGCACTATTAAACTTAGCAATCTACATTTTATTTATTTTCTAAGGGATGCACCTCTTTACTCTTCCATAGCAGAGGGAGCAAAGCACTGATTAAGTGATAAACATGCTAGAGGGTGCAGATACACTGTTGCTAATTATCTGGTGATCTACCAGATCCAATTTGTTTCAAAACACAAAGGCAGAGTGGTCTTTTCAAATAGCGAGCTAACTAGTAATAATACAAACTAGCTACTTTGGAGCTACAACTATTTGGAAAGGAAATTTGATTTATCTTTATATATCATTTAAATATTTGAAATACCCCTGTTGTCTCCAAAGACCCCTTCAAGAGCATTCCTTTATGTGTCTGGATCAAAGGAAAAAAGGGGCGCATGAGAAATAACAATCACTCAGGTGATCAGATTGTTCAACAGAACGTGAAGTCTGGAACAGAACATGAAGTAACATCAGGAGAGCTCTGCAGCATAAAGAAAGAACAAGTCTATTAAGAAAATGGTTGTAGGAAAAAAGAAATACTCCAAGGAACATCAACATATGGCCAAAGTATGTGATTTGTAGGAAAAGAATCTCAAAACTGTTTTGAGAAAGCATCTCTCTGAAAAGCTGAGACTGCAGAAAACTTGCTACCTCTGTGGAGGTATTTGGCCCTGATTTTCAGGGGCACTGCTTTCAGGAGAGTCACAATTTCATGACTTTTCTACTGTGGATGATACAGCTAGGCTTTTGTATAAAGGCCCAGGTCCTTTTCACGGCATCCTGTTACTTTAAGCACATGTCCAAAATCCCGATTAAAGGCCATTTGAGGCAATGATGCAGACCCTGGTAATGGCAGCGACACGAGGAAGAGGTACCATATGCCTTGGAAAGGAATAATTTTATCAGGAAATAGACAGCAAAAGCCAAACAATACCCATAAAATCAGAGACTGCCAGAATATAATTTATTTCCCTGGGAAAGGAACTTTTCATGAATGCTTAGAAGGTTCCATGTATTTTTGCAGCCCCACAACCGCTGTTTTCCATGTGGCACACGGGCCAGACCAAAATAATCAGTCACCTCTGCTCTGGTCCTGAACAAATCCTGGAAAAGTTAATCTGGGTGTGGACTTTCCCACATAAACCCTTCACCCGCAGTTTGCTTCATTTGCAGACCCCACGCATTTCTCGGGGTCAGATAAGACTGCCCCGCAACTTAGATCCAACTCCAAACGTGTCAGTAACTTGAATCAAATGCTTTTTCTCTAAACGATGGTCTTCTGGCTAGAGGCTGAAGGGGACCAGTGACTGTGTGGACCAGTGCATGCAGGGGAATGTCAGATCCACGGTGGGAATTGTGAGCAACCTGCTGCTGGGCAAGAAGGGACAGAGATAACCTAGGATGCCTCTGCCCATGTGGAGGTTATTTCTGCAGCTGGCAAAAAGGTTCTGGGAAAGCTTCAGAATGACAAAGATGCCAGATTCCTTCTTTGCAGAGAGCATCAGTCTACCACCACCATCTTGTGAAGAAAACTACTTAAGCAGCTGCCAAGCACCTGATAAAAGGTCCGTATTATTATAATAATCAAGGCTGCACTGGGGACACGAGTTTTGTAGGTTCAGAAGGCCTACAGTGTAGTTTTTATAGGAAGCACTGAATATTTTGGTGCCCGGAAGTTGTACTGAGCCAAGGAAAGTATGTGGGAGTCAGGAGCTTCACTGAAATTTCCAGCTCATTGCCTTTCAGATCCCTCTTTTGTAAACTGTGGATGAAGTTTCTCTAATTCACGGAAGTGTTTTGAGAACAAGCTGATGTCTATGAAATACTTTGAAAGTATTTCATAGAGTATTATTTTATTGCATTCATCTTCTCACTTCCTGGGAATCGTTGTCCCATAACAAGACCTCAAACACACTTAACTGTTTCTTTACATTCATGTACCTGCTCAAAATGGATGCATATACGAATTCATGCTCATAGAACTCATGCTGGTCAAGAAAGACGAAAAGTTGTAGATGGATCTTCATCTAGACCATTAAATGGCCACTATTTCAGGCAAAGATCTTGGGGCACCCACGTTCCTCTGTTATTTTAACTCATGGCCCAGACTGTGTCTGCTGACAGCATTGCAGCATGGGCACACAGGGCAGTAAAATCGTCCTCTGAATGTCCCTGGGAACAGACTGCAGAAGCAGCATGAACCAATGAAACACGCAAAAACCAAAAATACATCTGAGCCATTTCCCACAGATTTTCTTGGGTTCTCACATGGGCATTGCCATTAGAGAGAAGAATCTTAGGGCTGAGATATCTGAGCTGGTTGTCCAACCTCCAGGTTCAACCAGATGCCGCACATCATCCGTAGGAGGCAAAAACGGGCTCTCTAGGAATATACAGGGTGTCTAAAGGAGTTGTTGGAATGAAACTGAAGCTACCAATAGCTAACAAAAAAAAAAAGAACAATAATGCATTTACTAAATAAAAACTCAGACCAGAGGATATACATTATAGCCACCTACGACTGTCTGAGAGAAAGAGGCAAAACTCACTCGTCTGACTTAAAGGCCATTGCTTCTTGAATTTTTGCTGTGTATGTACCTAAATAGAAGATTTTTTCCTCTCCCACACACATAGATAATTAAAAATAGTCGTGGTGTTATGGAACATCTGTAATTGGCCTTGTGTGGAAGCTCTGTATTCCGCTGGTAATTACAATTATTCTCCCACTGTAGTCAACCTCAGCTTCACTAAATCAGCCATTTATTTTCTCAGCTGTCAGGGTCATGGCTGAAAACACAGGGACTATTCAACTTACATCCTCCTCTTTCACCCTGTGGTATACAAGAAACATCTACATATTCTTCAGTTTTCGTAAGACATTTTATTCCTTTAATCCAAGCAGGTTTCCTCCAATAATGTACGCATTCAAGGCAAAATTCAGCTCCTTTTGGATGGCAGGCTTCAAATGCAAAATAATTCTTTGCTTCTTTTTTTCCCCATAGTTATGTCTCTTCCTTCAAAGTGCTCTTAGACAAAACCCCAGGCTGTAACACATAACACCACTGAAAATGTCCAGATCCAACATCAACCCATAGTCTTAAATAGGGGCTGCACCTTCAGCCCATGTAAGAACTAGGTAGTTTCACATGAATTTCATAGGAACAATAGCTGGTGTCACTCTGCTTTTGAGGGACTTCCTTTGAAACAGATTTTGCAGATAGTTCCAAATTCGGTATCAGTGCAAGCCCACAAAGTTCATTAGAAATAGCTTTATTTACTATGCCTCATGGAGAAGAAAAAAGGCCTGGGACACTGGAAATCGGATCACTTGTAGGCAATGTGTCAAATTTTTAAAATTAAGAAGCAAGACAGTTGTTCCTGGGAGTTTCAGAGTGGATGATTTTGGTGAAGACAAATTACACATGGAGGCACGTATAGGAACCTGAATTCCTATTCAGGAAAGAGCGACTAAGGCAGGGGAATGACAATGCTGCTTGTTCATACCTGGATCTGGGCAGGCTTTGGGACTAACATAGCCTCTCTCTATATAAATATATATATATATTTGTATGTATATAACTATAATATGTTATATAATATAAAGCTTCACTGAAAAATGAAGTTTTGTGGAAGGGGGAAGCGACCTACCAATTTGCAACAAGATCGTAGAACAGTTTAAGTTAAAAGGAGAAAAACGCGGACAGCCAAAACAATTATTTTGACATCCTCAAATACATTATTTTCTGTTTTGAAAACTGACTAAATATAATTTTTAAAGGGAAAAATTGATTTGAACAAATGTAAATGCCTCAACAAAACTTGGATGCTGCCAAAGTATTTTGTCCAGTCAAAACAGTTTTGATTTGTTTATTATCCCAAGAAAAAGGGAAATGGGGAATTAATTGCTTTTATTTCTGCTTTCTGCATATGAAAATAAGCAATATGTGTGCTAGAGTCACCAGTCAATGTCACATCTTGTGACTTGACGTGACTAACCCACATGAGGTCTAGTGGTTTCTGACTGGCTGCTGCTGCAGTGGGAACGCTCACTCGTTCCCGCTGCAAACTCACTGAACTGTCCATGAAAAATCTAACTTCCCCCTCAGACATAAAGCTGTCCACTGCTGCAGCATCTCCCTCTTCAGCCTTATGCTCGCACCACTAGGCCTGCTGTAATCCGAACATGCACCTGCAGCAACAAAATATAAGGCTTTAATGAGGCTAGTTTTAAACACTCGACGTTCCTGAGATTTCCTCCCAGTGAATCGTGAGTTTATTTCGTGCCCCTGTGCCAGCCATGCCTGCCGCGGCACCACCAGGACTGCTAGGGGGAAGGGATTCGTGGGGACAGTCACCTCTCCTCCAGAACACATGACATTAGTTACCCGCTTTGCGCCACCCTTTTTCCTCTTGCTGAACCACGTCTTAAAGGCAAAAGAAAGAAACACGGCATCTGGGGCCGCTCACGGGCACCTGCAGACATGGCTTTGAATATAGCACAAGCACCGCTGACCTGGTGAGCAGCTCCTCCAAAAACCAGTAGGTGAGGGTGCTGTGGGAGGCAAAGGGATAAAATACAGTGACTTCCCCATTGGGCTTTCCTTCCGTGAGGACATTTGCCACCAGAGAGGGTCCCCGGCACCAAACAGCTTCCTAAAGCACGTTTCACAGGCAGGGCCAGAGAGCTCCCCTGGCCAAAATCAACACACTTCTGAGCATCCTCACCTGCCACAGCAGGCAACGACCAGAGCCCTGTGCCAGCCATGGCTGCCAGAAAAGCTTACTTTTGCAAACCAGAGCGCGCCGTCCACAAGCTGTCGCAGCCTCACCCCAAAAAGCGCAGCGCCCAGCAACCCGGGATGCTTGCTCCTTGCTGGCTGAGCTATTTCTTTACCTGTGCTATGATCATCACTGCTTGCTTCCACCCCTTCGCCTTCCTCCTGACTTGGTCCCATGGCTTTGCCAGTGACACTGGGAACTGACCTGCCCATCCCCGTCGCTGCGGCTGGTTCCCTTCCAGCAGCCCCAGCCGTGGCTTCGCTTTACGCACTGCTTGTGCCTATTGCAGATGAGGACAGTTAGGAAGGCATCACCTGGCAGAGGGGCAGTCTAACTGGCTACACCTCCCTTTTCCACACCTTTTCCTGCACTACACTCCCCCAGCGCAATAGAGAGAGCCTGGAAGAGTGGCAGCGTTACAGCAGAAGTGGCTGCGGCAGCCCCGGTGGGGTGCGCACCCTCAGCCCCGCGCTGGCACGATGTCCGTGCTTTGGCTTCACTGTCTCTAGAGCAGAGCTGAACACCTAGGTCACACCGCAGAGGCTAAAACTGGGCTTTTCCAGTCCTTTTGGCAAGAAGACCATAATGCAGGAAACAGAATCTATGTGGTTTTGTAAAATATTTTCTTAGTTTTGAGCCTATTGATTTAGAAATATATTTTTTTTCATCAGCTTGCCACAAGTTGTGACTTTTCAGATCACTATACTATGTCAGTAAAACATCATCACTAACATTAAGTATGTACATTCCTTAGAAACAGGGCACATTGGACAGGAATAACAGTACTGATGTCCATAAATTTATAAAAATCAAGTTTAAAAAACTATTTTGAAATCAGCACGTGCTTCATTTTGTTCCTCACCAATGTACTTCTGTTACTTTTACATTGGGACATGCTTCTTTCCAGGCGGTGCCACTGATTTTTAGTTTATTCTTTTATTGTAGCAGCTGCAGAGACAACCATTGTCCTGGGCACTGTCTACTGAGCCATAGCAATGTGCTGGATTTCAGACAGTCTTATCAGCTCTGCCACTGAGTGGTCCTTAAGCCAAATCCCCACTTTGAAAGGAAAATATGTCAACGCAAACATGCTGCCTTAGCATCTCAAGATTTTCCAGCTAATCTCTTATGAGGTATCAGAAGTAGAATCTTGAGAACCCAGGGATAAAGAATATCAGGTTGTGATGAGTGTCTGGCGGCTTCCTTTTCATTATCCTAGAAAATAGATAAATTCCTTGCTAGCTTTGTGCTTGCAGAGTTCACAGGAATTGTCACCTAGGTATAATTCCTGTTCTTAAGAAGGAAAAAAAGAAAATCCAGCCAAGCCAACCTGCATTGTCAATAAACTAAGAAACGTAAAGAAGATCAGACACTCCTTACAGGTTCTGTACTTTTTTATAGATGCATAATCACCTGTTTGGATGGCACTTTTCTTCAATACCTTCAGCTGTTTCCCTTGCTGTAATTTACACATCCGTATCTCCCACTTGACTTGTCATTACCAACAAACGTATGTCTAGTGCTATTTTGCAGGACGGCCAAGAAACCAAACTGCTTCTGCCTCTGAGCATCACTCCACAGCCCTTCTCACAGCAAGGGCTGCATTTTCCAAGGCCTGGGACGGGATGCCGAAGCACTGATGTCATTTGCCTGAACTGCCAGGCCCTTCTTTTCCTGTTTCTCTTCGCTCAACAAACTCCTGAATCATTCCAGCTCCACCATGTGACTCACAGCTTGTTCCATAAATAATTGGAAGTAGGAGGGAGCCGAGAGCAATAAAAACAGAACCTGAAAGTGCCGGAATGAGATCGGTTGCCTTGGTGTTGGCTTTTTTTTTTCCCCCCTTTCCATAGGGAAATCTGCTTTTTAAAAAGGAAAAAAAGAAAAAGTCATCTGCTTTGCTTAGCAGGAGTTAGCAATGCATGCCTTGTTCCCTGGAATGGGCCAAGCTGATCTCACCAGCAGCAGCTGGCTGATAAATATTTTTCTGTATAGCTTCATATATTCCTGAAACCCTTACACTGAAGCTGGGAAGAGAGGATTCCAAGATTATTTGCCTGAATGCAAACCAGAGGAATAAAGTTCCTCTAGTGGCTGCATTTTGTGCTGTTGTAGGTATTCATTAGCCACCAAATACCACACTTGGAACAGCGATAAAAACTTATAATCCCCTAGCATCTTCCAGGCAATACTTAGCAAATATTAATTACATTAAACTTCAAGCACTCCTGTGAAGTAAAGTAAAATCTTTGTCTATCTTACCTCTATTCTAAACGGAAAAAAACAAGACAATGGCAAGAATAGACATTTATGCCAAGATAGCCCGTAAATCTGCCTTAAAAGTGAGTAGAATAAAAGGACTGCATTTTCTTACCTGTCATATAATGCGTATTCAACTGGAAAGGTTAGGTGGATTGGATGAACTACACATAAACCAGTGTTTTCTAAGCATCAGGGGCAAGTAAAGGTATCATGGAGTTTTGACATACTATAAAGCTGCAAGGAAACAAACCAGCAAGGAAAGAAATTGTATTCAGGGCCAAATTTCTCACCAATCAACACAGTGCCTTCCAAAATAAGAATCATTTAGATCCGTGAGAAGAGACTCAGCTTGCCTATTTTCCACTCTGCACGACTGATCTACACAGCAGATATTAGCACAGATGTGAGGTTACTACACATTTGGGGCAGGGTGGGAGCTTTGAGAAGCCCCACACCACAAACTTCCAACTCATTTACAATAGGAAGGTTTTATTGATTATACGTTGATGTGACACACATACCCCAAATGGGCCAATATTGATTTCTTGGGGCACTCCTGATTTGTGTGATCACTATTTCTTCTGGACAATCCGCGTCTGAATGTATCATATAACCCATTTTGAACTACTGTTCTCTTACTAATTTCTGCGCTGCCAAATTGGATTAGCTGCCCCACGGCCCGTGGCGCATTTATGATACGCGCACCTGTGAAAACAGTTTCAAGTCTGGCAGGTCTGCATTTCTACAGCAGAATTGTCACCGTGGGAGCATCCTGTGCAAAGCAGCTGTGCTTGTGGGCAGCTGCACCTGAGGTGCCCATTTCCTTTTGAACACCTCCAAAACACCCCTGAGATTACTAACTCATCCACAATTGCAGCTCTGTTGCCCATTGCTACAGGTTCTGGAACAAAATGGGAACCGATGTCAGAGCGTGTCTAGTAAACCCCTGCTAGGAAAGAGCTCTCATCGAAGTGGTTGCAAGAAGAAAAAAGAAAAAATATAGGTCAAAATAATAATGGAGCAAGACCAAAAAAAAAATAGTAAAACTCCTCTAAAACTTGGCTTTATTTATCACAGCTGGCTATTCTTCAGTTATTTTGCCACTGAGTCTTTTAAGGCATTTCTTCCCCCTCCAGCCCCCCCCCATAGTTCAGGGGATCTGTCATACAGGTCTCTAGTGCCTCAGCTGCTCGTGGCTTGGGCATTACGCATGAGTTAGACCATCTCCATTCTCCACAGAAAGGCACTATCCTTTTCATATTCTAAGTCAGTTTTTCTGCCAAACTGTGGCACTGACACCCCCTGGGTGTGATACAGCCAATTTTCTCATCCACTTCAGTGAGCCTTGACTCTGCGTTAAGAGGATAATTTCTTCCCACAGCTTCTGGGAACAACAAATGAAATTGGACTGTCACTTACTGGACCTCATTTGTCTTGCTTTTAGGGCAGCCTAAGTCTCCAGTGTACTGGATCTTTCTTTTCATTTCTTTCAGCCTGTGTCAACCTACCCTTTTACCTCTGTTTTTCTTCCACAACACAAAATAATCTCCCTTGTCCTCATATATGGCTGGAAATTCACCAGCATGACTCAATCTGCTGGGGAAAAGGTCAACCCAAATTCCCCTTGTGTAGAAATCTTCACGTACACGGAAGAGCTGGTCTCACGAGGATGCTGCTGCCTGGGTCCTCTAACAATTCTGCTTGCTGAAAACCCATCAGGAAGATATCAGTGTTAGAGCAGGTAGGAATATCTGTTCAAATATCCAGGAATATCTGTTCACATTGTGAAGAAACCTGTTGTAGAATACACTGTTGTCCTTTAAAATTGTACCCACCACCTCGGCAGAGCAGATTCTCTGCCCCTGCAAAGCTATCCCAAGCAAGATGAACTGAAAAGTTTTGTGGGTTTCTCTCTCACAAAAAGCTTTATGGGATTCAGGTCCTGGGTTTGACTTCATTAGGATGTCTGTGGTGGGCCAGGGCCAAAAAAGCCTTCCCAGCTTGTATCAGGCCCATCTCTAGAAGTATTAGGATTTTTTTCCCTAAGGCAAACAGTCAAACCACGAAATGTTGTGACCCATAGCGAAAGAGAATTTAAAATTAGGAAGAGAAACCTCAGCGGAAGCAGGAAGAAATCTGCTGGATGTGTATCTCACTGTCATCACAGTATCATCTCCAAGACACTTTCTCAGCACAGTAACGGCAGGAAGACAAAACTCGCAGGCACCTGCCAGGTGATTCAGTCTAGCCCACTGCTAATACAAGCTCAGTGCTAATACAGATGCTCACACCGCCCTTTCCCATTCATAACTGCAGCAAGATCTGTCTTAAAAGCAGTCACAAATCCCACTTGTGGGGCTACTGTTCAAATGCCTGGAAACCATTTTCTAATTTCAAGCTTAAATTTATCCCTGGTCATTTGTATTCCAAGGCATCCATGGCTCCTTTTCTCCTCTCTGGTATTTACCTGCCTGATGCATTTCCAGACAGCAAACATATCCCATTTCTGCTTTTGTTTTGTGAGGTTAAACAAATCATTCCCTTCAATTTCCTACTGTAAAGCAGGATCCCTGTTCTGCTGATCTTTCGCACTGCCCTTTTCTGCATCTGCCAGTTCCAATTCACCTTTCTGCAAAGAGAGTGATCAGAACTATATGTGGTATTGGAGTTAAAATTAACTACCTCAAAATGGGGAGCAAAAGGATCACTTTTGAGGACCAGCTTAAAACTTCTAAAGAAAACCCCGATGACATTTATAGCATACTTTAGAACTGAACTCTTTACTCCTTATATCTGTGGAAGAAGACTTAACAGCAGTATGTGGCTGTTCTGTTTAAGCATTACATGGTTAATTGATCATCACTACTAATATCTTGTATAATTGTGTTGTAATTTGATCCCAGACACAAAAAGAGGCGGACAGAAAATAAATTGTATGGTTTGGGGGATGTCTACTGCGTAATGGCAACAATGCTTCTGTCCCTGAGCATGGGATTAAGGGCTTGAGGCAAGGACAGAGAACTCAAGTGAAAGCCTATGCGCTGATTTCAACGGGCAGAAAAACAGCTCCAGAGGAGTGATTTTCATATTTCTGAACCAACAGACCTCTGCAAGTCCACAGAATTTCCCTTCTTTAGGCAGGAGCAGACTGTGGTGCATGTCCTGCCAAACAGCTGTAAGGCCCTGTACATCCCTGCAGTCCCAGTGCTTGCCACCTTATGCGTCCCACATAAGCCCTGATGCAATCCCTGCAACCAGCCAAAACTATTTGCTGCAGCCTTCCGACCATGGAGGGTTTCTCTGGATCAGAGTTTATGCGGTGCTTCCCTAGGAGCATCCTTGGACATGCACAGAAGTTTTCAAAGATAGTTTATGAAAGACCATGGACACATTTTCTCAGGGCAGATATAGAAATAGCCTCATAATGAAAAGCAAATTAACTCTACCTGACAACCATTTCAGTAACTTTGTTTCTGCAGTCCCAGGAAGGATTCCTTCAGTTCTGAAGGTAGCACAATGCAACCACAGCAGATACTGTCAATTTGCCGCATTAGCAGTCCTTCCAGGGAAAAAGTGTGTCACCTGCTGGTACCATTCTGTCTTACATGGATGCATTCTCCAAGTGGGGAAAGGGGAAAGCCAAGAGATTCAAACTGCCATCTGCTTTCTGTCCTTTACACCTTGAAAATGTATGTTATGAACAAAAAAAAAGAAATATATGCAGGCACTGGAGCCATAGTGCCAGCAACATCCTCAGAGTATTGGCCAGACCTTCTTTGCCAGCTGTGTTTCAAGCCATCAAAAATAGAGGGATTTCTTCCATATTTAAAAAAGAAAAATGCCTCATGGCTATCTCAATCAACTGCTCCTCTTCAGCACTTACTGCTCCACAGTTCTCAAGAACAGTTATTGTCCTTATTGGGACAGGTTAATTCCAATTGCACACCTTTTGTAGATTAAATTTATGGAGACACACACCATTCCTCTACTCACATACAGCAGAGAGGAACAACATCCTTGGGTTTTAACATTTCCAACTTGCAGCCTTTCTAAGGTCTGCAGCGCATGCTTAGTTGGGTTCACACGGCAATGGGAACAAGAAATGTTTGTTTCTAGGTCTTTTCATTTGGAGATATTTGAAACACACATATTGTTTGTAGCACAAAAGATTTTTCGGGGTATCACATGGACATCAATGAAACACACTTTTGCCAGCATTGGTTGAAGTCACAGAAAAGTCATAACCTCAAAGAGGGTCAGTTGGGCAGGCAAGCCCTGGCTCTCATTCCTGCTCTGTTTTCTTGCAGGAGACTGTCTGTACACATACTTATTCATGGGAGGGAACCGTAACAGAAGCAGAAATCTAGTTGAGTTTTAAATTTGCTTACTAACATTTTCTTGACCTAAGGCCCAACATACTAGGAATTGCCAGAGAGAAAAACATTAAAGTAGCTGTAAATACAAAATTTCTTACGAAGGGATGAAAGCCAACTCAAAAGGCTGAGCCCTTCCCCCAAGAAGTCTATAGCAGGCTAGAACTAGGAAAGGATCCAGGACATCTAACAGTACTTAATGTCTCAGGAACAGGTCCTTAGACTGCATTCAAGTCTCCTTTTTTTCACCACAGGACTTATTAGCTCATCTGCCTTACAGCATAAAGCTTTACTAGTCAATTCAAGCATGCCCACAATGTGGCTATGCACTCCAACACCGTTGCCTATACTAATAAACTGTGAGAGAGTTCCCTGGCAAGAACATAGCCTCCTCCAATTGGTGCTTTCCCAAGCAACTTCTGGACCTGTTCTGGTCATGGGAGTGTGCCAGGAACACGCCCAAGCAGCAGTTTGCTTGCAGCCACCTCGCACAGGCAGAACCCAGTTCACCGGCACAGAGGCAGGCTGTCCCACGCCAGTTGGCTTCAATGGCTGGGAACATTCCCAGGCAGGTTTAATACAGTGGTATAAACCCAGGCTAAGTCCTTTAACAAAATTATGAAGTCAAATCAAATTGTAACTGAAAAGCTGTTATACATACGGTTTTAATAATGTAGTATTTTGCAAGTGTCTGGCATTTGCTGGGCTTGCTACACTAATAGTGTGCTCCAGTTATATACAGTTAACAGTGGAGTTGCTGTGATGCAGAACTCAAAAGCCTGAGATAAACTGGCCCTTTTGACTAGGATGGAAGAGCCAAAAAGAAGGCTTTCTAAGGTCAAGTTTGGCCATGACTTAGGTTGCTGCCTCTAAACCTTTTCTACATGTGACGATATCATAATTTTCTGCTGTGTCATTGCAATTGACTCCCATAGCCAGGCACCATCTGAAACAATCCCAAGAAAGCAACTCCTATGGCAAGAGCGAAGTTGGAAACACCGATCGACTGGAGGCCTGGCAAGCTCTAGAGTGTATTATTTTTAACTCCAATCCCAAGATCTAGAGTGTCCTATTAAATTACTGAAGTAAACATAATATCTTATTTTCTTCAAAACCAGCATGCAGTCATTCTGGTTGGAAGGGACTTTCAGAGGTCTCCGGTCCAGCCTCCTGCTCAAAGCAGATCCAGTTAAAGCAAGTTCCTCAGGGGCTTGTGCATCTGTGTTTTGAAGATCCCCAAAGCTGGAGAGTTTACAGTTTCTCTGTTCCAGTGTTTGACAACCTTCACAGTAAAAAAATTCCTTATGTGAAGTCAGAAGTGGTTCTTCTCATCTTGCCATGGTATGCCCGAGAAGTCTCTGTATCTTCTTTATATTGTCCTCTTAGGTAGTTGTAGACAGCAATAAGATGTCTCTTCAGCCTTCTCTTTCCCAGGTGGGACAGACACAGCTCTCAGCCTCTTTTCACACATCTTGTTCTCCAGGCCTATAATAATTTTGGTGGCCCTCCACTGAACTCATTCTGGTATGTCAATGCTTTTCTTGCACTGAGGAGCCCCAAACTGGACATAGAATCATAGGAGCTTCATGGTCGGAAAGGACCTTTGAGACATCGAGTCCAGCCATACACACACAAAAAACCCTCTACAATCTCTGCCACTAGAGCATGCCCTGAAGTGCCAAATCTAGCCGTTTCTTAAACACCTCTAGGGATGGTGACTCAACTACCTCCCTGGGCAGGCTGTTCCAGTGCCTGACCACTCTTTCAGTAAAGTAATTCTTCCTAATATCTAATCTAGACCTCCCCTGCCGCAACTTCAGACCATTTCCTCTGGTCCTGTCATTATTCATCTGTGAGAAGAGGCCAACACCCACCTCTCTAAAACCTCCTTTCAGGTAGTTGTAGAGGGCAATGAGGTCTCCCCTCAGCCTCCTCTTCTCCAAGCTAAACATGCCCAGCTCCCTCAGCCTCTCCTCATATGACCTGGTCTCCAGACCCCTCACCAGCCCGGTAGCTCTCCTCTGGGCACGTTCCAGCACTTCAATGTCCCTCTTGTACAGAGGGGCCCAGAACTGAACACAGTACTCGAGGTGAGGCCTCACCAGTGCCGAGTACATAGAACTCCACAGGCTATTTCACAAGTTTCTGTGATCTTCTCAGGGACTGAGGTGAGCCTGAGCAACCCATAGCTCTCTGGATCCTCCTTCCTCTTCTTGAATGCAGGTGTGATGCATTTTCCCAGTCATCAGGAACCTACCTCAGTCAGTATAAGCTTTCAAAAAGGATAGAGAGCAGCCTCACTGCGACATCAGTCAGCTCCTTTCACACCCTTGGATGCATCCGTGTGGTAACATGGACTTCAGTATGTCAGATTGTCTTAGTATCCCCTACTGTATCTACAGAAAGTATTAAGATTTGTATTCCCACAGACTCTGCTAGAAGGCTCAGGGAAGCAGGAAATTAAATTATTTTGGTTTCTATACCTTTTAGACATATATCTGGTCAGTCACATGCACTGAAATTGTAAGAGTCAACAAAGACTTTATTCTACTCTGTATGCCCAAATGGACCAAATTCGGCTTGCACTGTGACTTTAATTCATAGTCTTCTCAGTTTCCAAGGGTGAGATTTTAGTAATATTTTTTTTCCAATGCAGGATTTAGTATGTATTTTTAATATATTGCAGAATGCAAGATTGAATATGAAAAGTTCAACAGCTAAAAACCTACCCTTTACTCTGCCTCCCAGATTAGAGACAGACGACCAAGACCCAAACAGATTTTTTCCTCCTTGTGCTTCTATCTGTCTAGATGATGCCAGCTATGTAGATGAACCCCAATAAACGCTAATCAAAAGGTGCAGTATTCTTTACCAGAGGAGCTTTATGAGATATGATTTGGCCTTTAAAGTAATTGGTCCAGGCTTTTCATAATAAGGACAGCTGAGCTCAGTTTGGTTCACTATGATTGATGTTAATTTTGATTGTTTCCATTAGGAGGCTTGCTGTACTGTGAACAGTTGGGAAAAAACCCATCACTGCCTTCATTAGGAGAACTTCTATACCATTTAATAAAGGACAAACCCACCAGACCTGTGTGTCACAAAAGCTATCCTCCCCACTAAAGCACCGTGTTGGGTCAGGGCAGGAGATGGTGACACCATTCACTGAGCATTTAGGCCAGTGCCGGCACAACCCATAGCATGATTAGGCCCTAAAAGTGACATCAAGGATTAATTACAGGACAGTTTTTTCTAACAAAGGTTCAAAACCTTGTGACAGAAGATATGCTGTGCCCTGACTACTACTGAATTCAATCTGGTACGGATTGTCAGTGAACTTTGTTGTTTGGCCTCCATCTTTCGCAGTGACTCATGTTGTGACACATTTGTCAGGGGAATACTCGCCTATACAGAAATACACGCACAGGGCAAACAGGCACAGTATTCAAAGGGAGGTGAAATTATAGTTCCATTAACCTTGAGAGCATCTTTTTAAAAGGAGATGAAAAATAAAACAACAAACAACCAAACCTAACCTCCAGCTAAAAATAGGAGCTCTTCTGCTGAGCTCTTTTGTACCAGAGCAAATATTTATAGTTTGCTCAGAAATCCTGAATAATGGGCGGTTTAATGGAGACTGACAGGTTCTTAACTAAAACAGGGCTAACGGGTACCATGATAAGGATTCTCTACCCTTTACCACAGGGGCCATTGTGCTGGCAGTCTCTACAACCATGGATAATTCATGTTACACAATTAATGACTCCTCAGAGGAAAGCAAATGATCATTCCTGGAGCTTAAAGGCAAAGTAAGTGGGTAAATAAATAAATACAACCTACAGCTTCCAGATTTCTGTCACATCCCTCAGGAAAATCTCAGAATAAAATGCAGAGAAAGATCTGTTAAAGATAAGAAGCAAAACCAACAATAGCATGTTTATGACTGCCGTCCATCTGCTACTGGAAGCAATGAAGGATTTGGGGCACAGGGACAGTGCACTCAAATTTTTAAAATTGCATGCTTTTATTTAAGAATTTCCAGTGTTCATTTTTAAACTTTCCACTGGAAAATAAATGGCTCGTTGTAATGTCAAAAACTGTCGAGAAATAAGCGAGAGACCTGCAAAGTTCTTCATCCAGCCCCGGGCACTCTGGTGACAACAGACAACCCAGAGTGTGTTTAAATAACTCAGATGCTAAATCCCATGGAGGAACAGTGGGTTCTACTTGCTACCAGTAGCATTAATAAACAATTTCCTTTCCATTCCTTACAACCATGTCCTGACTCTTATTTAGGGCACAGGATTTTACAGGAGCCAGCAGGGTCATTCAGGTCTCAGTGTCAATCCAACAGACTGAGCGATTTTTCTCCAGAGCTTGGATTTGGCTAACTGTAGGAACAGGAGAAAGCAACAGGGACCAGAACCAAGGCTAAACCTGGGCATCTCTGGACTCAGCATGCCCACAGTTTGCAACTGGAGCATCCATTCACCTCCACAGCAGGACTGGAGAAGTTTAAACAGTTACAAACATGCAAGATCTGGTATTAATCCCTATGACTTTTATCCCTCCATTACAGAGTGACTTTGTTTATGACTCAATCACCAAGATAATTCTGGAAGCTTTTATTCTGGCGATCCCAAAGCATTCTTTTCCTCTTATGAAAACGTTAGTATTTCTTTGGGGTGTGGTATATAACTTGGATATAAATTTTGGCAGAGGGCTAAGGCTAACTAAGAAGAGTGGGAATGACATTTTTGCAAGAGATGAACCTTCTTAATTTCTTTCAGCCATTACTGTGAATACCTTAGGCACTTAATTTTGAAACAACATATACTAAAATGTATGTCAAAAGGCCAAAACATACATTGCAAAGTACTGATCCTTACAATACCGGATTTAGAAAAGTTCAGTGCAAGAAACTGGCTTCAAACCAGTAAATAAACAATGCCTCTTATTTTGTTTCAGATAGCTGGAGGGGGTGGCCAAATCACAGTTCAAAACCAGAAAAAATCAAGTCCAGCTTTTCTTATTTTGATAATAAAATAAACATATTTTCATCCTCTTGGGTGAACACTTTATAGTAATGATTGCTTAAGGAATTTGTTACCTTTAAACACAACACCTCGTTGACTTTGCATATCATTACAGTTTCTCTGAGTGCCAGTCATAGTAGCAGTACGTGCCAGCTACTGTCCTTTTCCTCATAAATGGCTGCCTTCCAACAACTTCGGCTATATATAGTTACTGGAGTGTTTGAGGAATTTGGAGAATGAAAAATCTCCAGCAGATTAATTTGCACAGGTCTGTAGTAGAAGTTTGAGACCTACTCCTGCATTTCCTAATTAATGGTAATTCAGGAATATCTATTTTGCTGGCCTCTGCAGAGCACATTACGTCTACAATCCACCCAGACCACGGCTCCTGCACGTCTCTATTAGTGACAGTACTCATGTGAACCTCCACCAGCTCCCATCCCCTTCACGGCTATTCATTTCCACTTCTTCACCACCCCCTCAGTGGTGCCAGGACACTTCCTGATTAGAAACTCGTGCTTGAACAAACCTCAGGTGGTATCACTTTGCTCTTAGGGAACATTTTTTCAGGGTGTGGTTACAAGCTACAACGTAGCTACAAACACCACGAGTTGAACTGATCAGGGAATTGCTCTAGTTTTTAAATCAGAATATTTTTAACCCAAATAAGTTACCTGATCTGATTCATCAGTGTAACTAATGAAGAATGAAACAGAAATGAGGAGACTGGTGGTGCTGAAGATGGCACTAGCATCAAGAGTATCCGTAGGTGTCTTAAACTCTCTTTCTATGCCCACAAGCCTCTACCAAACTGCTTTATGCCAAAGACTGATGGCTTTATCTCACCTGCTGATGGAGCATAGTGACACCCATGTAGGCCACGAATTAAACCCAAGAGCAGCTTCCCAAGCAAGAAGAGCATTCAGGAAGTTCATCCTTTGCCAGTGGTACTGGGTTCCAATGAAAACATGACGACCTGGAGGAGGTCTCTGTCTCCTCCTGTGCTCAGCATGTGCTAGCAGAGGGCCACCCCTCTGGCCAGAGGTGGTCAGGAACTGGATAAAATCAGTAGGAAGGACTTCAGAGCATATATCAGGATCCAGAACATCAGCTCATTTCAAGCATAAGATTCACGCTACCCAAGCTTAGACTGCTTGTATAGGGAACGGATGGAAGAAAGCTCCATCATTTAGGCTCTCTCAGTCACTCTCCAAAGGTCCCATTGGCTACACATGATGCCTGCAATTTTATTTTAGGCTCTTAAGCTAGATGAAGATAAAGCCAGCCAATGTGAATGCTCCATATATGTCTCTTCCTGTGTTTTTCGTCCTTTTGAGGGCTTAAGGAAATGAACAGGGGCTCTAACATTGCAGGCTGCTCAAATCCCAGAAGCCCTATTACAGATGTGTGTTTGCAAAAGCCATCAAACAGCAGTATGTAACAAATTGTTCTGAAGAAGAAAATCTTCAGTTAGCAGTTGAAAATTAGATCGTTTTTTTCACCATTCTCTTATTGCAGTTTCTCATACCATCACTCGACATTTGAAATTCTGTCTGGACACCCTTGTATGCAGAAGAATGATTTCCACCTTCTTTATTTTAACTCTGTACTTTGCGGTATACAGAGTTCATCTGGATCCCAGTGTGAATTTTGTGCCTCACATCTCTTTGTTAAGACTGCAGATGTAGCAGATGCAGCAGCAGGTATTAAAAGTTTCGGACCATCTACCAGAATGTCACAGTTCTGAAATCCTTCTTCCTTTTTTCCTCAGTCATATTTTGCATTCATTGCATAGAGTGAGGATTCCCTGTAAATACGCTTTATTTTCTTTTTCTTCAAAGATGCAGTAGGAAAATCAGCTTATTAAATGGCTGGGCAAGGCCAACGGTTTCAGCAGCTATCATTATGAGATGCAAGGTCAGAGGCCCTCACCTGCAGGACAGTGGGTACACCATCCCCACTACAGCTTTATAAACCACACTAAAATCTTTCTTCATTGTTCTGTCTTAACATTACCACGCATGGGCAGCATAACACAATGGAGCCAGCATGTGATTAAGAGGTACCATGTAACAAGCTTCCATAGATTTTGGGTGTTTTTAATGCCTAAATGCATTACAGAGTTCTTGTGCATTTATTTGTGTGCTTGTGCAGCAGCCCACAGTGAGGATTTTGCTGGCTGTCCCCCACATTCTCAGAGACAGGCGTGTGGCATCTTGGGCTGAAAATAAAAAGGAGAGTGTAGGAAAAAGTTACAGGATCTTAAAATGTTAATGGTCTTCTGCTTCTGTTTTTCAGTATATAACAACTAAATATACTCATCTGGTTAGTACAGGCTTAGTAATGAATAACCTAGGCTGTTCTGGTTTTGCATAGTATTGTTCTTCTAAATCTCCACTGCATTATACTTGCGTGCACACGTGCGCACACACTCCGCGACAACATTTTCTGCTGCGATCCCCCCAGCTAAAAAGCATTACAGCCACTACTGGTACCAGCAGAGAAGGGAAGGAGGTTCAGCGTATTTTTTAACAATGATGCTAAGCAAGCTAATAATTAGAATTTGCTGTGGTCAGCTTCATTCCGGAACACTTTATGGAAGGCACATTAGAAGTCTGTCCTTTCTAAAAGATTTTCTCCTGTAAGACTCACATTCATGCAGAAGGCAGATGTGCATCTTCCAATAAATAAGTTGCCCTCACAACTAAATTTTAACAACCAGGAGAATGTAGCAGATGAACCCAGCTTCTAAAAAAAACAAAAGAAATTCTCCTGCATCAAGGATGTCACACACAAAACTACTTGAACAGAACATCTGTTCTCTATAATCTGATAGTAGCCTAGGTTTTGTACTGCACAAAGAGATCCTAAAACACGGGCAGATGTGTGGTTAAAGCTGTGCACAGGATGGTCCTTATCCTGTGCTACACTCTCTCCTCAGATGGAAGAATAAAACCTCATGCCTACGAGAGCCCCGTCTCACTGTCAGCACACATTTGGACAGCCTGAGACCCTATGGCTTGTTTTATGGAGTACCAGCCTTGTATCAGTCAACCTGAGCCTTTGTCCTTGTGAAATCATGCCAAAAAGCTGCTCAGGCCAGGGGCAGATGTCCTTTGTTCCAGAACAGATGCGGCCTTGCTTTGTGCCCTTTCTTTCATGGCCTCCCAGCTGGGGCTGCAGTGGCACCCTGTCCCTTAAATTGCCGTGTCTGACATCTGCCGTCGCGGCACAGGGGACATCCCTGCCTCGGATGCTGAGCAGCTGCGTGAGTCGTAAGGGCGCTGCTGCTGCGCAACTGTGCGCAGTGGGTGGCTGTGTGTGTGTGGGTGTGTGTGCGCGCGCATGTGTGTGTGCTCGCCTCCCTGTCTGCGTTTCATGACTGCGGGAGGTGACACGTCTGTGACTGAGAGCGGTGACACCAGCGCTGAGGATGCAAAGCAGCAGGACGTGGGGAAGCACTGGAGTCGCTATGGCTGAGTCAGCAGCCCCAGCCACTCTCCCGCCTGTTTATCTTACAGCAGCCGGTGCAGCAACCTTCCC
This sequence comes from Chroicocephalus ridibundus, assembly GCF_963924245.1. NCBI lineage: Eukaryota > Metazoa > Chordata > Aves > Charadriiformes > Laridae > Chroicocephalus > Chroicocephalus ridibundus. The sequence continues at coordinate 77,622,504 of NC_086285.1, read as the reverse complement.
GCTGCACTACGCTTGCTCGGTAAATTAGAAAAGTGTGTTAGAATGGTCTCAGCTCTCCAAAAGTAGAACAAAATATGTGATTTTGCCTGGCTATTTCTGTTCTGGTCTTTGCAAGCAGAACATCACTTGCATTTCATCCTTCACAAGACCTCCATGACACTCCTACAGAACTCATTGATGGAGGCAAGGATAAAGACATTTAATTCTTCTTCCCCATGAAGTTCTGCTTCTTTACCATCATCAGAAGGAAATTCTCCATCTACAACTCTTGAAAAATCCCTATCCAACAGCAAGCGTAGAATCACTATGGCTGCGTCTAACTTGACTTTAAGCATACTTGCAGGATGCTGAATCACCCAGATATTCTGTCTTTGTAGATTGTCTCCCAACCTTTTCATTTCTGCCAGCAATAAGTAGTATAGCATCTGAAAAATAAACTACTTCAAGGAGCTTAAAATTAATTCCTTACTTTTTGTTAAACTCTTTTTTTGGCCAGATCAATTCCTTGAACCACTCCACTGCCTGATAACAGAACTACCTGGGGTGGGAGCGAGCAGGGACTGATGGCCAGCTGGATTTGGACTGGCTTCAGCCATGGTGAAACTGAGTCTGACTTCGAGAAGGGAGGCTTCAACCAAGGCATGACTCATGCAATGACCTGGAAGGTTTAAAAAAAGACGTGTTGAGTGATAACAGCAAAGCCTGAGGCAGAAAAAAATGGTGCATGAAGTAAGGCGGTGCACCGTCTGAGTGGCTGGCCCCTCGGTGGAGGGTGTAATGCCTCCCTTTTTCACACACACTGTTATATTGTTGCCTCATGGTTGAGGATTAAGCTACCTAATTTCTAATCACTGCCTGGTGTGGCAAGGACTTGATAGTACATCTTCTGGATGGTAATGCTATGAAGCTCATATCTATGAAGGTCAAATAGTGAAGTATCTTAAGACACTCAGAGGAAGAAAAGCTCCCTGTGAAACCTGAGACAGCTACAAGCGCTCATGGAACTGGAGGGGAGAAGATCTGAGTCTGCCTTGAAAGGGTGGGGAGAAAATATCACTATTTTCATAAAGTATCCCGATGTATTTTCAGTCATTGCAGGAATACCCTTGCAGTTGGAAACTGAAATGATTTAAAACTGTAGAGAAAAAAAAAATATCAAAGAGGCGTCCCCTGATGTCTCATGTTCTCCTCCTGAAGCACATATGGTAGTCATGGCTTTTGATGTTTAGTATCACATCTTTAATTTGTAGGGAAGTTTTCTGTAAATTGTGATACATAAGGGCAAGTGAAGACAATGTTCTCTGGCCCCTAGGGAATCTGAAATAACTTTTGTCTTGGAAAAAAAGAACCACTGAGTTGAAGTGCACAGGCTTCTTCAGAGGCCTCTCTTTACAGAACAAACTCCTTGGACCTTCTTGCCTGAAATGGTGACGGCAGGAGTTTCAAAAAGACTATACCATTATTTTCTGTAATAATTTTTCTCACTGAATTCAGAAATAGTTCCAACTCCAGCACAGTCATTGTACAAAACTGCGTCTTTCTTCCAGCAGTTGAAGAGGAACATGTGTCATATCATCAGCCTGGAAATTAGGGCCAGCAGATGAATGTCAAGGGTTATCCTGCAGTGAAACACTAAGCATCCCTCTCTTCTCAAGCATTGACACAGGCTTCATATCCCTCCCTCGGGACTAGCCATCTCCCAAAGATTATCTTTAATATACAACTTCTTTCAAGCAGACTAATCTCCCCCATTGTCTAGACGGCACAATACGGCCTTCAAACGAGAAGTGCAAATGAGGACATTTGTGTTCTCTCCTCATTCCTCCTACGTGGACAGCCAAGAGACCAACAGGGAATAGAGACTTGGATCTTGGATTCAGTTGACACACTGCAATAAAGTCACAATCCAAATTGTAATAATATGACAGGAGAAGGATTCCTTGGGTATATTCACAGACTCCACAGGCATTTCCTCAGAGATAGTCTTTGAAACTCAGGGCAAAGAGCTTCCTCCTCAGACAAAGGGTTTTCTATCTTTTCTAGATGACTTGTTGCAGAGGCCTTTCATTGGCTTGCTACTTGGACTCTGGTTTTCAGACACGACCTTTTTCTTTGAGAAACCCTCAGAAAGCCTTTGGTCTCGACCGTTCGTGGGAAAAACCTGTCAGTGCCAAGGAAGAGGAGCTGATGTTTATAATGTGCAACAATTGAGTGGCTCTCAGCCAACAAGAAGTGAGGTCCAAGGGTCATATATGCCCTGCTCTGCTGCCGATTCTGAATGAATACGAAAGATCCCTAAAAGACAGCTGTTGCTATAGACTTGTGCTGCAGGTTCTTTGTTGCCGTTTCAAGGATTTTACATTAAAAATTATTTTTTTCGCCACAGTTTCCATCTGTTTTCCCTAGAGTTGGTGGATGGTCAATTAACCAGAGTTTGGGGAAATCAGCAGTTTTTTGTTTGCAGTCACTCATGCAAATCTTTCTCTGCCTTCAGTCTGAGCTGATTTGCAAAGACAAACAGCTAAAATAAACATAGCTATAACACTGCCTGGTTCAGAGTCAACTGAATATTCAGCTCTGGAAGCACTGTGTGATTTTTAGGTAAAAGCATAAATCTATCCACATTTACTTTATGTTTGAAAGAGATCCATCGCCAGATGGGCCTGCCTTGGAGCCAGGGGCTAACAGAGTTAGACTGCGCTCACACTTCCTTTCCGGGACCAGCAGCAGCAATTTCAGTGGAAATACTCACAGATTAAAAGACGAACCCTGAGTTGGAGCCTCACACGTTAGTCTTTTGGGTTAACTCCAGTTCCTTGGCTTCTGCATTGACTGGTTGGGAGAAAACACCCTTCAAATAGCTCCTGGCTTATTTCCCTGACTTGCCTGCTCCTCAGCCCATGCTGTTTGTTTTCAGCTCTGCCAACACGGCTCTTTGCACGGCCAAATTGTGAAACCAATAAGGGGAAGGGTCCAGCTTAAAGAAAAGAGAATGGAAATTTGGGGGGAGGAAGGGAATATATATGTATAATATATATTACAACCAATTATAACCAAATTGGTTCCCTGATCCCATTTAGGGTGGGATCCCACAAGGCGCTGCGTTAGCCCAACCGAGTGGGGGGCCTGGAAAGGAAAAGGGGAAACAAGGGCAGGCAGAGATGGAGCAAATCTTGCTGCTGAGCACAACGGCTTGTGAAACCCCAACCTGACCTGACAGGGACAGGAGCTCCGTAAGCCACTGCTGCCGCTGCCGCAGCACCTGTCTGACTGTGCCACACCACGGGGCAGCCTGAGAAGCAGATTTAAATCCCTGTGGGCCTTCAAAGAAGACAAAAAATCTGGAGCTTTGTGGGGGAAAAAAGCAAAGGGTATGTTTCACTGCTCCTTGCCTTTTATGATTAGATACTCATCTAAAGCCCACTGAATTCATTTGAAAGACTGTTACTGAGTGCACTGTTTTGGATCAAGACTTCAGATCAAATATTTTAAAGACTTTATCAATTTTTCCACGGGCTACAAAGCACTGAGAAGGAAGCCTAGGAAAAGATACAAAAAGGAGAAAGAAATGCAAAGAGACAGAAACAGCTGTACACCATTGAAACAGGATGTTACTACGAGATGTAGTTTATAATAATTAGTTGATCAACATGCTAGGCAAGGGATTTTTTTTCCATTTTAACCAGTAGATGCACAGATGGGGTCTATAACAGAACTGGCATGTGTCTGGATTTTTTTTTTTTTTTTAAGGCTGCATAATTTTACAACCACTACTAACATTCACGTGTGTTGATACAATGGTAAGAGTACTCAAACTTCTGAGAATTAACATTGTCTAACTGGCTTCCCGCCCATCAGGTGACATTGAAATTGCAATAGTCCTTGTCTGGAGCAGCAGCAGTGGCTACAGCCAGATTGTGCAGATTCCACAAACTGCTCCTAAGTAGTAGGAGCAACATGATGAGAACTCATTCAAGAAATGTCATTTTCCCCATGTTTTCAGCCAGAGGCACAGTGACAGCCACCTTGATGAGGATCAAGCAATAGATCCACTTTTGAAGCAGAGTTAGAAATTAGCTCTTCCAACTCCTGTTCCAGTGCTTTTGCCACATATGATATGATTTCCACAGGAAAGAGAGCATCAGCACACACTATCCATTTAGGCCACATTGACAAACCATGTCCAAGAGCATTCCCAAGTGTTCCAACATGCTCCTCTCCACCGGATAACTACCTGAACGTCCTCTCTGTCACAAATTTACTACTTTCAGCCACACTCTCCTCAATCCATCACCAGACACGGTTTGGCAATTAGAATTGTCTAGGGACCTTTCCCAAGAGGTGGTTCACCTGTGACAAACCCATTCTGGAGGTGATGATAGCCCCCTTAGCCCAGAGGTGGGCTGTCCCACATATGCGGCCAACTGCTTGGGTTGTTTGTGGCCACAGCCACAGAAGCCACTTCACAAATACACCTTCTGATTGACAATTCAGGGGTTTAATAAGCGGACAGATTTTCTAAGGTAAGTTTGAGGAGGGATCATTACTCCTTCCTCATGCACCTGTATCAGTGAGAAGTGAAGAAAATTAATCAAATGACACCACTGGTAATAAAAAGCCTCAGAAAAAGAAATGTACGTCAAGAAATGTGTATTCTGCCTCTCTCCAAGGACAGCGTAAGGAGTACATTTTGTTCCGGGATTTCCACAAGGAAGCAATTAACTCTCGGAGATTAGCAAATAAATATGCGTCAAGATTTTAAAATTTGGATGTGTTAGAAAAGATCAGCACTAGGGAAACTCACACAAACACACTTTTAAAATTCCTCTAGTGCTATCAGTTCAGCTGAATGCCGCCAGTTCACATGAAATGCAGGGGCTCCTCTAAGCAACTCAGCACCTTTGAAATACTTATTTAAAAGTCCAGCAACAGCAGGAAAAGCCTTGCCTTAAGCTGTGTATCTATCAGAGACCCACACATAAAACATTACACGAAAAGAAGCTATTTCAGCATTTGGCCACTCCTAAGACTGGTCTAAACTATTCTGCAAAAATATTGGAGGATGTGCCCTGATCCCAGTTGTGATATAAGTCACAGCAGTCTTATTTGTCAGTGTTTTAAAAGAAAGGCCCATATAATGCTAATCTGATCAAACCACAAGCTCAGCGCTTAAGCAATAAAACTGCAGAGTTTTATTGGTCTTTATTACTGCACAAGTCTTAAAATATCTGACATGTAATACGACATCTAAAAGATTGTTGATGCCTACTTTTAAAAGCGTAGCTATCCTAGGCAGGAAATGAATAGTGTAAAAATGTAGTAATAATTGAAGTAACCATAATCCAACTACACTAGTAATCAAGAGCCCCTCTGAAGAGCGTCCTATCTTGGATGGGTTCTGCTGATCCCTTTAATTTCTTTGATTCTATCGGCAACATCAGTGAATCTACAGCCCCTAGAGCTGAGGCCAGTATAGGCAGCCACTGCATGGCACTGCACCAACATGAGCCTTACTGCTCCAAAATGAGTTGCAAATTCTAGGACAACAGGTGAACAAAACCCACCACCATCAAAAAACCAAAACTACATAATTCAAGCTCTGAAGCAGCCAGCATGAAGAAAGCAGTGCTGTGCCAGTAGAACTATAGATTTTTTCCAGTATGCTTGTCATTTGGATTACTGCCTCCTCAACTGCTGGTAGCTGAATTCCCATCTCACCAAAGCTTTTTGGAGGAAAATCCCTCAGAGATAGTCTACTTTCCCATTTTTTTTCTTCATTTCTTTAGCTCCGTGGAAGGCCCACCCACAGTTTTGGCTCCCTACTGCAGCTCTCTATTCTGTTTAAGTTCTTTTCTTACTCAGTTATTTGCAGCTTCCAATTAGAGCAAAATGTCTGCAGGGATCTTATTAATTAAAAAAAAAAAAAAAAAAAGAAAGAAAAATCTTCATTTCAGTGCTGAAACCACATTTGGAAAGCTACAAATATTTCAAAATACATTCCATCTTTTTTTTCCTTCGGTTGTTTTTTTGTTCTCTGTCCCAACTACCTCCAAAATTACTACTTACGATGGATAAACACAAGAAATGTACCATCACCTATAGCAGCAATTCTCAGTTTGAGATTTGTGAACCACCATATATCCATGATGCTTCTCCTCAAGAGATGCCAGAGTAGTCCTCGGAGGGAAATGGTTCCAGACACACTGAAGTGGTTGCAGCACAAACCATAAGGGCTGCATAACCACCTTTTTGGCATTATAAAATGCTTTTCTATAGAGTGGGAATTTTCACTTCAGTAACAAGGTACTGTGATAACTCATGAAAACACCTCCATAGCTCCATGAAAGCATATAACCAGAAATAACACTTGGATTCTAGGCTACCTTCTTCAGGTTCTGCCTGCAATTTGGACTACGTAAGCCTTCAGCTCTTTTTTGTAATACATGTTTCCTGGCTCCAATCCCCTGTCTGCTAGTGGTACGTGCATTAATTGATGTCTCATCATAATACTGTTACAGCAAAACAGTCTTCATTGCACTCCCATTTTATTTCGCTTAATGCAATTATAAAATAGCATATACATCTGTTAAATATTACTATTAGTGAAGTAATAAATTCCCTGTAGCACAAGCAATAAAATTTTTTATATAGAGCATATTTCTCTTTTGACATGTTAGTATATTGACTCATGAAAAATAGAAGCAATGCCCTCATTATTCCTCTAGTCCAACTTGAAGGATGCTCTAGCCAGTTCCTTCCAGGAAGAAAGGATGCTGAATATTTGATATATATGATTACTGAAGTCTGTAGTGACCTCTTCTAGTATTCTGCATTGTTAAAAATCATTGAACCTTACAGAGGAACGTTACGGGGGCTTTAAGAGTTGTCATGCATTTAAGATAGTTTCACAAAGCCATGAAGTTTCTTGACGGAAACAGGTAACTTAAACTGTTAAGGAACTTTAAACTAAACATAGGTAAATGTCACCATCCAAAACAAAAAAGGTCATGAGAAGCTGCTCAGGGGGTTGAATTCTGTGCCTGAGGGGGATTCCCTGGGTACTACTTTATGTTTGTTAGAGACAACGGGAACACCTCTGGATTTACCTCTCATTCTCAGTGTTAAAATTCCAAATTACTACAATAATCTTGGTTTTTCTATAGCTCAGTCCCTCAGCAAATCTGCTGGCTGCTAAAAACAACATATAAATGGACCCAAAAGGCAATGAGCTCTAGAGGCATCACCTCCACGACAGCCGAGATGCAGGCTCTTTCCATCCACACCCTAAAAGAATAAGAGTGCACAGTGCTCGTAAATGGGATTTGGGCTTGGGCTTTCCTCCAGTCTGAAAGGGTCAGGCAAAAAGAAATCAGTGCTCACATGAGCACAAGTGAGAAAGCTGGGATCATAACTCAGTACTAACTAAAGCACTAGGGTCACCCTTTCCCCCATGCCAGCACTGCCCTGTTCAGCCGGTGCCGGCTGCCTTTCCCCAGCACGCAGCAGCTCAGGGTCCCTCTCGCTGGCACATCCCAGCTCCGCCGTCGCTCTGGCAGATTGTGAAATTCACCCTCGCAGAGCAACCTTGGGGATGCAACTGCACCCCAACCTCTGCCAGCTCAAAAGCGCTTGGCGGTTTTGCTGCCGGGTACGACGAGGGAGGTGGCAGAGCGCAGAAGGGAAAATTCCAGCTGCGGTTGTGTTTTCCCTTCCCTCCCTTCCTGCCCCACAATAACTGCACTGTCAGGAACAACAACACGCTGCGCGATCGCACTCGTGCTGCTCCCCAAGTGCAGTTCCTGCCCATTTCAACCCCTCGTTGTAGAGAACGTTTTCTTAGGCACATTTAACTAGCTCCAAACCTCTATGTCTGTCTAAAAAACCAATATCAATTATTAATACATGATAATACATAATTAATAGCAATACTCAGAAGCAGTTCTGCTGGCTACTAGCCAATCGAGCTTTACACTGAAGCATGCTGGAAGATTACTTTTAATGCCATCCTATCATTTAAGGGATATTTCACCATATATTTCTAGAGTAACCAAAAGGGAACGAGTCTGGTTGGAGCAGAGTAACCAAAGAGTTAGTTATTTCTAGAGTAACCAAAAGGCAACAATTCATGGAGTCTGGTACTGGCCAGGTGTATTCATGATAAAAAGCATAAATAAATTTATTAGCCAATGACACAGAATATTGTATGAATTATACAACGTGGTCAGAGACAGACTTTCTCAGGGCTATAAATGGTCCAAGTGAGGGCTGAGCAATGTTAATGGGACAGCAGTGCACACATACACAAACTGCCTTTCACCTGTGGGTCTAGAATAACTGTCCGGCTGCTCCCTCTGTTCCCTCAGAGTGCTTTCCCAACGCGTGCCATTATGGCCAGCAGAGCCGTCCCCATTGTGTAGAGGAAGATGAGGCAGAGGCAGGTAGAGCAGCTGGCCAGCAGCTCACCCGCAGAGCCAGGAACAGCAGCCAAGTCCCTCAAGCTCTGCAGCCACGTCCTATCGAGTCAGCCACACGTGAGGGAGCACCTCGCTAAAACAGGGGGAACGTTGCCTTGGTAGAGCTTCTTACACAAGTATGGCGGGAAGAGACTTTGGGTCCCGGTCCACTCTGCTCAGGACCTTTCTCAAGCACTGCACTCGTTTCAGAAGAATCTACTGAAAGGATTTGTAATTCATTATCAGCCTTCGCGGCTTTCAGCATTAACGACTGCAGTTCACAAAACCTTGAAATAAATTGAATACAGATGAGCAAGACCAGAGCCACCGATAACAAAAGAGCCCAGCAGCAGACGAAAAGAGAGTTAAATAGAAAAGCGCTGTTCAGAGACAGAGACACTCAAGTCAAGTCAGTGCCCACTACAGAATGCCAGCAATGGCCTTCTTTAGGGGGTAGGAACTGTGCTCAGGGTGGCAGTTCACAGGGGAGCTGGTTTTTTTTTGTTAATTTGATTTTGTTTGGAGACTTTGAGTTTGACATCATATAATTTTCTGGAAGAAAGTCCCTTTTCAAATGTTGTGCGTATCAAAGCAGCTATTTAATCACTACAGTTTGCTTAATACGCATATTCCCCAATACCAAAGAGTAAGTAAGGGCCTGTTCCTACACTTGGCAGAAACGTACAGCAAAGGCACAGCAGAAATGCTGGTGAAGGCACCACACTGCATGGAACAGCAGTGATGCAGGCCTGGCTGATAGGTTTGCATGGACTTTAATCCTCGTTTGTCCTTCTGCTCCTTTCCCAGGCTACAACAGGGAAATATTTTGGCAGCACCACTATGTACCACTACCCTGCCCGTATTGTTCCACTTTTCTTGACTACTAGCTTTTTCTTGGAAAGGAAAGGATTTTTAGAGCATCACAAAAAATTCATCCGGGGCTTTTTACAGAACATGTTGTAGCCAAATTCTGACTCCTGCATAGCGATAGATGTACAACAACTTGTTTTGAAGTCAACTCTTGAATTTTTCAAAGCAGAAAAAGCATTTCCCTCTCCTGCTGAGAGTAAGGCTACATATTGCTGATCACAGTGACCTCTCACAGTGATCACTTCCAGAGGCAATAAAATAAACGGCATTTCAGCATTTGCTGACCATAAGGCTTTAACAGCTTCAGCCATAAGCAAGCAGCATATTTTCTTTTCTGTCATAGATGTGTGAATTTCAGTTGTAAACTCTTAGTAAGTACTTATTCATGTACCTTTTCCTGTTACATTTCTCAAATGCTTTGAGCAGAAAACTTACTTCTGTACTTCTACAGAGGATCCAAATGGCTTTAGAGCTCTCAACACACTTGTCACTTTTAAAACCTCATTTAACCATCCGGGCTCTTCCTATATGTCAAGACGCATCTGAATCCTGAGGCAGGCACTATAAATTTTTTGGAGATCCATTTCCACTAGAGTCAGACATGGCAGAAAACATTCTGCACTGGAATTAAGCTTACGAAGCTTCCTTGACTTCAGCCTCAGCAGCCTGCAATACCTCAGAGACATCTAAATGGTGCCGTTTTTTAAATTTCTGCACTGACAAACTTATGCAAAAATCTTGCCTCCTTTCTATCTTTCATTTTCTTTCTTGGAATAAATTGGCCAACTCACGGCTGCCTTCTGATGTGCCATATTAAAGGGAAGGAGTACTAGTACAGAGCTCCTTTCCGCATTAGGCAAAAAGAATCAGTGCGTATGTCATATATTTCTTGGAGTTTCTTTACCTTATAAAACAAGCATATTATTTTGCACACACACAACAGCCGTCCCAGACTTCTACTACTAATGACAGTGATCTGACCTGTGATCTTCATCCCAGTTACCTGTGAACTTACATATTCTAATCATCACCCTCCCTTTCCCCTGCTAACAGACACAACTAATATAGCCGCACTCATGCTTCTAGGTGCACCTTGCAAACCTGGGCTCCACGTCTGGCAGGAGCTTGTTCCCAGCAATGGCATGAGCCTCCAATGCAAAAGATACTTCAGAAGTCCCAGACGCACCACCCAAGCCCTGGAGAATATCTGGGGTTACGGTGGGTGGAATTTCAGTTTCTTCTTTTGCCACGTTGTAAAGCCATCGTCTACTCTGAAATGTACGGTACTTGCCAACTGCTTTTGCCAGGGGTTAAATAGCTTTTATTCAGAACACCACAAAGACTTCTCTGTGCAACAGTGCCAGAAACGTCTAGGAATTCTGCTTGGCTTCATTTATATCTCTCTGGATGTCATGCGTACTATATTTTCATACATTAAGGATCACTATAGAATTTATCATCGGCCATAATGGTTTCCAGGAGAATCGCTGGCTCAGCTTTAAGAGTGAATAGCTTCATCTTTAGTTTAGCACTTCTGTCAGGCTAGGATCAAATCCAGACACTTTCAATTTTTCTTTTAGTGGATCATCTACACTTAATCTTGGCCTCTGACAAACAGGATTAAGAAAACTCTCTATTTTTGTTCAAGGTCCCAAACCCATATATAAACACTGTAATTTACTACATAATGGCAGCTCTTTCAAGGCATAAGTATAAGTAGCAATAACAATCGTGCCTTTTTTGAGAAGTTCTTGTTTCCGGAGGTAAAAAACACACAGCTGAAGCGGGGTGTGCATGACCTTCACATGCCTGATCTCCACAACGCACTGAAAATCCTGCTGCAGATACAGGAGGATCAACGGTCCCTTCTCATCTGGAAAATTGAATGAGATTACATAGAACAGCAACAATTTCTCACCTGATCCCTCCCGCAAATGAGGTTTGCTAAATTGCCTTGGAGATTTCAGAGGGCAAATTCACCCACTGAGTTGCAAGAGTTACGGCAGGGCTCAGTCTGGTTTCAGTACAGTAAATGGCTGTTGAGTACTGCGGAGGTTACGGTGTGCGCAGAGGTAATGAGATGAAATCACAGATTAGGGAAGGCTTCATTTGCTAAGGAACTTTAACGACAATAGAATATTCCTAGAAGTCTAGTACATATTATTAGTTTAGCTGGTGAAAAAAAAAAACCCAAACCAAACCAACCAAAAAAAACCAAATTATTTTCCATGGAGACTTTATAAACAAGGCAAGGAAGGGGTTTCGGAAGTAAAACGGTTCCGTTTTAATTTAACAAACAAAAAGATTTTCTGCTGTAAAGACTTCTGAATGAAACATTTTCATTTTTAGTGAAAAATCCCTTTTTTGGCCAAAATTAAAATTCCAACTAAAAGAGGGGGAGGGGAAAGGGTTTTGAACAATTCCTGCAAATATGCCGGGGAAGCTTTGCCTTCTGGTACAGCCATGGCAGGCTAGAAAACAGCATACACTGGAAGTTTTAAAAAGCATACATTTAAATTTCCCTGTTCTTACTTCCTTTACTGCTGAGCTTGCAGAAACAGAGACCGAGGGGAGGAAAGACTCCTGTGAAGCACGTCTGTGCTCCTCGCGAGCCGGCTTAGTCCACATCTCCCCACTTGGACCCTGACACAGACTGCAGCAGCTCCAGAAAGATTCTCAGTCCTGGCACCGTGGTGGTTTTTCCTCCATGCTGAAATAACGACAATTTGTATACATCATTTTTTCTCTATTCCCCCACTGTACCTGCAAAGAGCGCAAACAGAACCTGTTTATCCGAGCACTGTGTTGGAAGTGTGAACACAGACCTAAAGGAAAGGGGGGAGGGAAAGGGCAATATTTTTTTGTTTGTTTGAAAAGCTGGGTGAACTCTGAAATGTAGAACGTACTCGTTATAATGATTTCTTTAGTACGTGAGATTTTATCCTAAGAAACTTTAAACAAATGAAGAGCTTTACACAGGGATAATAAGCCTCTGAATAATATTCCAGCAGGGAATACTTCAGTGAGCCACACAGAAATGAGCATAATAAGAGTTAAATTGCTCTTGCTCCAACAGCAGATTTTTCTTAAAATAAATGCAATGAAAGCACTGTCCCCTGAGTATCGTTTGGTACTCTGAAGCCAAAATCCTCTCTTATTTACGCATAAATCTAGGGGCCTTATTCACAGGGTACCAGTTGCCTTGACTCATTTCCCAAGACACGCTCTCTCCATCACCCCAGGTACAACCCAACATCTGCAGTCAGGCTGTGGATCTCAGTGGACATATTCCAGAGATATATCAGGATAACCACGTTCAGAGCTTAATTCTCATACTTACAGCTAATGAAAGCCCGATGTTGCAGAACTTTATGTACCAGCAGAGGCCGACAGTATCTGAACACGGGTAGCTTAAATTACCATCTACAACAGTGTTCAGACTCCTTTTACAGCAATAAGGAAAAAAAAAAGTCATTTGAATCTGACTCAAGAAAGGCAAGGTTATTACTCATATCCCAAGGAGATACGGTGTGCATGATGAACTGACAATGCTATTAGAGAAGAACAGATTCCTGTTATGATAGGCCAAGTAAGCGCTGGTTTCGCTGGTACACTGTTAATTACACATTCACTCTTTCACATAATGAAAAAATTCTCATGCAGTGTCTACAAAAGGGGCTTGCACATTTGCATATAATGAAACCAGCAATGACAAATGTCAGCAGTACCATACACTGATGCCATGAATAATGCATAACACAGAAATATGGAGCTAAAAGCAGAAAAATAATCAAAACCGTTGATCTTCCCCTACCTCCGCCCCCTCCCCCCCCAGTCTCTCTTTACAGGCAGATAAAGTCTAATTTTCTGAGCACTTCAAATCCAAATAGTTTCAAGGATTCTGTTTCAGACAGAGGAAACTGATGAACGGTCATGGCAGATTTCACTTTTAGAGCATCAGTTCAGGGCTGGTCAGTCAAGCATTATCTGTTGGTTCACGTATCTGCCTGTGGCACTACCTGGGACATTATTTGGCCATCCTCAGCAGAAGCCAGGATTTACCTGGTTACTTCCCACCAGGAGCAGTGTCCTCATAAAAACGGTGGGGCTGATGAGAGGAAATGTGAAGAGTCACCACTCCCTGGCTGCATTGACATTGGTTTCTAAGATGTTTCCATGTCAGCCGGAAGCCTCCTGAAAGGCTGGTTTAGAGCAATAACTGAGGATGGAGAAACAAATCCCATCTCCTGCTCATATTTATCCATGCTATATCCTCCAACAATGCCAGATGAGTTACTGAGCTGTGCTTTCTGACAGCCTGGCTGGGCAGATGGTACCCAAAAACTGCCAGGTCAGAAGTTAATGTTTCCCCACTGGCTATAGGAAGCACTGCAATTGCCCGAGATGAGGGTTTGCTTTGACAATTAAATAAGCAGATGCCCACTGACTTCAGAAGGCATCAGCGCATGCTCCTACGGAGGAGTCAGCACAACCCTCCCCCACAGGGGAGAAAGAGAAACACCCCACGGGGCAGGGGGACACTGCGGAAAGCTGGGGGAGAGAGGCATTGCCGGTCTGAGAGGATGTCTGGGAAGAGACTTCAGGTCGAGCAGTTCAGTAAAATTCTCTCCTCTGTCGCAACCAGTATTTAAACTGGAATTTGAACAAAATCTGACCTGAACGAGGCAGCACTGGTCTAATTCTCCACTGATAACACTTCACACCATCACACAAACAAGGAAGGTCAGCCCCGCTCCACAGCCGTCTCCAGACTAGAATAGGAGGGAGATCTCATTTTGTTCACAGCCAAAGCATGTTCACTTCATGGGAAGCTGTAAACTTTTTATTCAGCATCATCTTACACTGCTGGTTATCTCCATCACCTATGTTCTCCACTACACAGTTTTTTAATATATGTGCCAGCACGTATATATTATGTAGCTTTTAATTACTGGTTCACACTCCTAAGCAGAACTTGTCTCTTTCTACACAGAAATCCACATTAAGAGTCCCAACGGGATTTTTAATCATGTTTCCACTGCATTATACACTATGATAGACTACTTAGTCATTTGATCATGCGCTGTTTAATCCATAAGAACCTGGTCTTGTTCCCTGCACAGAAAAGATGTTGTCTGGAAATGCAGTAACATTTTAAAACAATTTAATTTCTTTGTGCTTCTGGGTGTCACAATGACACCTATCTTGCTGAAACCATTTGCTGCACAGATCTGTGTAATTTTGTCCCACCTGAACACTTCTTTCTGTAGAATTAAAGTGATGGATTTAAGTGAAAAAGATTGAACTATAACACACATAGCAAAGGGAGCATAAAAAAAAATTTTTTTAAACAAGGAAAGTAGGAAAGTCCAGGAAAGATGGCAGATTATTTTTAATACATATGAAACAGAGTATTGGGTCTAGAAAACCAAATCTCTTTGCTCAATGCAGTAAACAGGGAGACAGGGTCATTGGCAGCATGAGACAGGACATTCGCTCCAGGAAGCTTGCTTATTTCCACAATCATCATCACAGACAACATTAACGAGAGCCTTTATATATTAAAATGTAACATTCTTATGCATGCATGTGCAAACACAATGGAGTACTGAGAGATTGTCTATTCAATGGGCATTGCCATACTATTTATGTACGCATGCATGGGCAAAGCTAATGAAATGCAGAGACAACTTCGTTTATTGTATGACCAATAACAGTATATGCAAAAGAAATAGATTTTTAAGAGACTGTTAATTCAGTCCTCTGAGAACTTGTTTCTTCCTGGCACCGAAAGACATACCAGCTACCTAGAGAGAGCAGTCCAGTAAAAGATTCAAGCCTATGCTGAATTTCAGGTTTATGCCAGCGTGCTGCAATGTGCTCTACCCCAAACCAGAACATCCAGTTACAACCACAAACTAAAAATTCGGATGGTACTTAAGTATGTTTTCTTTAATGCGGACCTTGGTTTCTGTCAAACATATTTCCATTGTCTCTTGCTGAAGTCAAATATCAGTATAAAAATGCTACAAAGGCTTTCTTTTTTCTTTTTTTTTTTTTCCCCCTAGAGAAGAAAATCAAACACTTCTTCTTTCTTCTTGAAAAACTGTTAAACTTCCAGAGAGAAAGAAAAAAACCTGTTGATGTACCGAGAACAAGTGGTACAAGTATGAGCCAAAGAAGGAAATGCTGGATTGGACTATCTGAAGAGCGTGAAATGATGCTTAGCAACCAGCTGAGTACTTGCATCCTCCCAGATGCCAAAACAAACTGGCCCAGAACAGAATATTCATTTCCCACATTTCAGCAAATAACACTTTTACCATTCTTAGCTTTCAAATGTAAACTCTAAATTCCCTCCCCACTGCATAATTTTAAACAAATAAGTAATAGCAAAGAGCAAAAACATTGCAAAAAAATCTGCATTAAGCCTGGAGAACATGTAATTTAATATACACTGCACAGCAGTAAGGATGTGGAGTAATTCAATCTTTTAGCATAGTTCTATCATTCTGCTCTGCAGTAATTAAGTATTGTGCATATGTCTGCAAGGCAGAAAGAGCTCTCAAGAGAAGCTGAGGACTCATATATTTTGAGGACATGCTCATCACTTCAGAGGTTGGCGTTTAATACTGTGTGGCTCAGTTTTGACCACTAAGTTGTAAACCAACTTTCTTTCTAGAAAATGTATTACTTGCAATGGGGTCCACAAACTGTGCTATGGGTAGTACTGAAGGCACACAGGGCCCTTCAAAGTGGCCAACGGTCTGAAAGTAGAGGCACCATCGTCATTCTGCTACCACTGATGATGTATTTACGCTTTTACCTCACTTGGAAGCTGCTTGCTGTTTACTCTGGAATTGTTTCTTATCCAGACTACGTTGTTACAGGTTCAGCACAAATAAGCAAAAAGGGACTGACCAGAAATTAAACCCAAAATACTCAAAACTAACTTACGTTGCACCTCCTTGCAACTGCACTTACAACATCAACATGGGCAGGGAACTAAGCTGAGAGAGAACAGAAGCAAAGCTGCAGCAGCTCCTCATCTCTTTGGGTCCCTCCAGGCTTTGCTGCGTGGAGAGGCAGGTGTGTGTCACTCCCAAAGGCTTTGGGTCAGAAAGCCTGAGCTTGAAACTGAACTGCTTTAAATCCTGCCGTTCCAGGGTGATAATTCATACTGTGTTTTAGGTCAGGAAGTCAACTGGGCGCTGCATAGTACTTAAAATTTCTTTTTAAGATCAGGAGAAGAGTCAGTGAGGTGCTATTCATACAACCTTCTATTCTCATTAACCAAAAGGGAGAGCTAGGAAAGCCAGAGACATTCAAGTCCACATTGCTGTTGCCCTATGCTGCAGAGTCTTCTCCTGCACTGTTTTGCCTTGGTAGAACGTTGCCTGCTTACATGATGATAGATGCAGGTCAGCAAGGTCTCAGAGTTGCATCTACCCTGGCCTTCTAAGTCCATTGCCATACTTAGCCCAGTGCACCAGCAGCAGAACAAATGCCTCACACACACGTGGTGTGAAAATCGGTCTACTCTGACACAGCCTATCCTGCTGCCATGAATGGAGTGCTGCTGATGGAGTTGAAGCTTGGCATCCTGCTTTACTGACTTTGGGGGCAGAGTTTGGAAGCAGCACTGCTAGAGCGGCCATGAACACCTAGGGAATACAGTTTTGCTAATGCAAACTTACAAAAGCTAACAAGAACCCCCAAGATACGTCTTCCATTTGGCCTGCACAGCCACAGTGGATGCTCTGAAACTACTGCAGCTAGTTAGGTGCAGCTGGTGAGGTGCGTTCCTGATGTACCAGGAATAGCCCTCCAAGGAGAAACCCAGCAGAGCAATTATTACAAAGTCACTAAACATTATGAATGAACCATCAGGGGCCTTTCAGAGAGGTGGCTGTATCATGTCTGCCTCCGGCTTGCATTATCCATTTCTCAGGCTAATGAGAACGACAGAGTCCCTCCCACCAGAGTAATTCAGGAGTACATTGTACCTCTTAAGAAAATACGCGCTTCCAAATGCTGCAAGAATAGCTCAAACATCTGGACAAATCTTGTACCTTGAAAGCGAGTAAACCGGAGTGGCCTCCTGAACTTTCTTTAGGGGTGCCTTCCATTTCCAGGTGAGCTGGTCAGGTTTTTTCATCACGTCAGACCAGCACAAGCTTTGGCAGTTCTTTCTAAAAAAGTTTTTCCTGCTAGTTTTAAATCCTGTATCTTCTTTTGCTTGATGCAGTAAAAATTTCTCATCCTCACACAAAACTCCCCTGTCAGTTCCAGGTAGCTAGTTATTCCTCCTCTGTACTTTACATTTTCAGAGTCAACCTGGTTTTACGTCCCTCCATCAATGAGAAGGGAGGGAGTAAATTTGGTGATAAAAGGACTTACAAGGCTGCCATCTGGAAATCAGATTTTAGAGACTTCAACAGTAAAGAAAGAGATCTGCAACTTGTACAGTTATTTGAATTAATAAAACTCACCTGGATATCAAAACACCCCTCTCCTTTGGAGGGTTAAGTTCTCAAGCTCACTCCTCCACAAATCAGTGCTATCTGGAGGCAAGGGGCTGGTTGGTTGGTTTTTCATGCCAGGAAGGAAACAAATTCAACCTTTTACATGTAGACATTTTCAGCTGTTTATGAGTAAACTGTGAATTAAAGCCATATTTGTGCTGCAGGCCAAATCATATAATAGCTAACAAAACTACACTCTTTTCTCCAGGGCTTACTAAATGTAGCATGACAACCACATTGACCCACTGGTAAGAGTCAGGTGCAAGTCTGGAGTTTTCAAATGCAAAAACCCTTTCCTCAATAAGCGTGTGGAGTCACAACATTTTCTACAAAGCCCACCTGACATAATCAGAATTTGGGTTGCTTTTTTTTTTTTTTTTTTTTAAAGTGTACAGATCTCCCTCGCTCTCTTGAAGTCTGCTTGTTCGCCTCCTGTGATGAGCATGCAAAACAGTTCAGTGGTGCCAACCTGATCAGCAACACAACAGATACCAAACAATTTCAAAATCACTTTCCACTGGCTCTCACAGGAGACATTGTAACAGCAAATAGAAAACTTGAAGGGTAAAACCAGAATTCATCCCCCCAAAAGGCCATCTCCTTAAGAGATGCACGATAGAAATTCTATAGAAGATTCTTTTTAAAGCATAGCAGAGATGACAGTTTTGGATCAGTGAGAGGGGCTCCTAATCTTGCTACTACTTACCCTGAGTGTTATTAGCCGGCGTGCTTTCCTATGAAACATTTGGCCGTGCAGGGGATGATCTGTGGGAGTCCACCTGGAAAAAGTTCACTTTTCCTGTCTGCTTTTACTGGATAATATTGGAGAATGCTCACCGCAACGCTGGATCAGGCCTTAGGATCATTTACTGTTTGACACTAAAACTAACGTCTGAGCCTCATTTTCCACCCTTTTGCATTAAAAAGGGGTTCAAGCGTCCCAGATGTGCTGCAGAGCAACAGAGCCTCAAGGTTCTGCATTTGCCTACCAGAACCAGCTGTTCCACCACAGCTCTTCCCAGCAGTGTTGACTGCAGCAGTTTTCCTGGTGGTACTGGTGCAGAAGAACAGGGTGATCAGGCCCAGTCAGCATGGGTTCGTGAAGGGCAGGTCATGCCTATCAAACCTAATATCCTTCTATGATAAGGTGACCCACTTAGTGGATGAGGGAAAGGCTGTGGGTGTTATCTACTTGGATTTTTGCAAAGCTTTTGACACTGTTTCCCACAGCATTCTCCTGGAGAAACTAGCTGCTCATGGCCTGGGCAGGTGTACTCTTTGCTGGGTAAAAAACTGGCTGGATGGCCGTGCCCAGAGAGTGGTGGTAAATGGAGTTAAATCCAGTTGGCGTCCGGTCACAAGTGGTGTCCCCCAGGGCTCGGTGCTGGGGCCGGTTCTCTTTAGTATCTTTATCAATGATCTGGATGAAGGGATCGAATGCACCCTCAGTAAGTTCGCAGATGACACTAAACTGGGCAGGTGTGTTGATCTGCTTGAGGGTAGGTTGGCTCTGAGACCAACGGTATGAGGTTCAACAAGGCCAAGTGCCAGGTCCTGCACTTGGGACACAACAACCCCATGCAGCGCTACAGGATTGGGGCAGAGTGGCTCGAAAGCAGCCCGGCAGAAAAGGACTTGGGAGTGTTGGTTGACAGCCGGCTGAACAGGAGCCAGCAGTGTGCTCAGGTGGCCAAGAAGGCCAACAGCATCCTAGCCTGTATCAGGAATAGTGTGGTGAGCCGGACTAGGGAAGTGATCGTCCCCCTGTACTCGGCACTGGTGAGGCCCCACCTCGAGTACTACGTTCAGTTTTGGGCCCCTCGCTACAAGAAGGACATTGAGGTGTTGGAGTGTGTCCAGAGAAGGGCTACAAAGCTGGTGAGGGGTCCGGAGGACGAACCTTATGAAGAATGACTGAGCGAGATGGGGTTGTTTAGCCTGGAGAAGAGGAGGCTGAGGGGAGACCTTATCACCCTCTACAACTGCCTGAAAGGAGGTTGTAGAGAGATGGGGGCTGACCTCTTCTCCCTGGTGACAAGTGACAGGACAAGAGGAAACGGGTTCAAGTTAAGTCAGGGGAGGTTTAGATTGGATATTAGGAGACATTTTTTCACTGAAAGGGTTATTAAACATTGGAATAGGCTGCCCAGGGAGGTGGTGGATTCACCATCCCTGGAGGTGTTTAAAAAAAGGGTAGATGGGGCACTTAGGGACATGGTTTAGAAGTGGCTTTTGTCAGGGTAGGTTAAAGGTTGTACTTGATGATCTTAAAGGTCCCTTCCAACCTCAGCAATTCTATGATTCTATGATTCTACTTTGCTTCCCTAGTTCTCAGTCTCATTTCAGATCACACACACAGAAACTTCTTTCTCTTGCCCTTTGGCTCTAGAGGTTTTTTCCTTCTCTTCTGGTATTTTTCTGTGCCATATCTTAAGTTGGCAACATATTCAGATGCCTTAAGAAGTCAGCGTGAAGGGGCAGAATTAATAAAATTAACTTATGCAATAAGAGATATTTAAAAGGTTGCTTTATTACATGTTTCTGCAGAAGCCTGCTTCAAATTCTACTAGTAAATGGCTACAGTCATCAGATACATGCCCTAGCTGAATACTAAGAATCATTACAACCTACGTAATAAGAATTTATGCTGCATTGACTGGATTGTAACAAATCCCAGACACGTGGAGGCCATACTTGGAGGGAAGGGTTGTGAATCCTTCCAGGCACATATAAACTAGAGATTAATGCAAGTGCTAGTGTACACATAAGAACAAATTTGTCCTGTTTCCCCCATTCTGCCATTGGTATCAGTGCCTAGATTGTCCAAAATCGCAACAAATTACAGAGCACAAGAGTTACAACTCTCTAAGAATCTCTGTGCTGGAAGCATTACTGCAAATCACATTGCTAAAATAAAGCAAACAGCTAGAAAATGTTAGATTCTTTCTTTTTTTTTTTCCTGCTCTGAGGAAGCAGTTTGCTTATTTAATATTATTATTATTAGCCCTGTTTATTATTCATTTCTGGAACCCCATTTATTTTTAATTAGGCAAAAGATCACCAGCGCTTTTTCCAGGCCAGGAGAAAGGCTCCATAAATAAGGGTTCACGGATGGGCTCCAAAACCACTGGGAGTTAGGTTGCAGGGTAAACATCTATATTCAGACGAGATGCAGTACTGCTTCTCCTTCAGCACTCAAAACCAAACACTGTGTTATGCTTTTAAATCCCTGCAAAACATTTCTACTTCCCTTGGTATTATATATCATGTATTTTGGTAACTCTTGACAACAATCACCACAAAAAAAAAAAAAAAAGGAAACCTACAGGCTTATGAGTAAACCACCAATTTTCCTTCCATGTTGTGCTTGCAAGGGGTGACTGCAGTTACTGCTTCACAAGCGCCATGACACGCAGGCTGGATTTGGTAGCTTTAACCTGTCTTCCCCAGTTTGTTGAGAAACTCAGATTCCCCATTTTCCTAAAGCCCTGCTAATTATTAACTGCTGTGATAAAGAAGGCAGGTCTTAAAAGGTACGTATCTAAGCTATACTAATAGGACCTTTTCCTGGAGTAACTATTTCAGCCTATGCAGCAGCAGAGCATCCCTACTGTGGATGTAACTTAATAACAGCAGAACCACTGTATTTGGGGCAACCCTTCTGAAAGTCAGCCTATAACTATATCGGTGTAACTGCATTTGTATTAGGAGATTTTCCTAGCCTGGCTCCACTAGCCAGAGATCACACCTTTTCATGTCCCTTGGCTGATACTGCTGTGCCAACAGAAGTCTGCAACAGATCTCCCTGCTGTGTGGCTCTCCAAAGGGATTTTGTTCACGTCAAGCGACACGGCTATATTTACAGCACAGAAAGGGATTTATAAATTACCATCCTAACCTGACACCAGCCCTTATTAGAGAGGGAACTGCGATTCTGTAGAAGATGCCCAGACGCTCCAGTGGAAATCATCAGTCTCTTCACTTACACCAGTGCAGAAACAGTGCAAGCCCACTAATTTCTTTGGATATGACCCAAATTTACACCAGTGCAAGAGCAGAAGACAATTTGGCTTTAAATGCAATGCTGCTGCAGTCTTTGGTGCTGGTGATGTTGAATTCTGAATTACTTGCCATCAAAGAGGCTGGGGTGGATCGTTTGCAGCTGGACCTAAGCTACATCTTCATCTGAAGATGTGTTGGGTATTTTTACTTAAACTATGCAAGTGTTTAGGATTTTTGCCTCATGCTAATGAAGACAAATTGCTTTGCAGTTGCCATATGATTTAGAAAAATGAATTAAAGATTATGAGGGAAATTTGCATCAACATTTCTTTTCACTGTCCTGATTTATACCAGCTGCAGTCCTGACCTCAAAACCCCATACTGATGTACACAGTGCAAGTCAAACTGCACAACACAACGCTGCTTCTCACAGACTCAAACCTCCTTCTAGCAGCACTGGCTTTCTCATGCTCTCTTGGGAGGCTCATCAGCAACAAAGTTTGGGGTATAGATTAGTTTCCTATGATACTGTGGGCTTCCTACTACTTCTGCCACGTACTCACAGTGCTAGGATGAAACTGGTCCTGTACATTTGTTGTCAGCATTGAGGAAACCGCTAAGCCACATGGCTCTCACACTTCCCAGATTTGCTTAGTAGCTCCCAGGTTTTTTTTTCAGTTGTCACTGCTTGGGGAGGTGTTTAAAATTGTTCTCTCCTTTCCTGGACGGCAGCCAGAACAACATACAATTTCAGGCAGGGTCGATGCAGAGCCAACGCTCTGCCCAACAGTGTGAACGCATTTCATGAAAAGAAAATAAAATAAGAAGGAAATGACTCATTGCTATTGGCTTAATCCCTTCTGCTTTTTAGCAAATGACATCATATCCAAGCCCAGGACTGCATAAATCAGAAAGCAAAGCCAAAGAGAACCTGTGAGATTTACCTTTTGACATACACATATACACTTCATTCTGCTACTCAGCATGCAGAGGACAGCACCAGAGCTAATTATGTCATGACCTGAAGTGAGCAGAGAAAGATCCCGAGGGTGAAAGACGGGGCGTGGGATAGGGGGTGCGGGTGATGAAGGGTGCAGATCTACACTTCTCACAGCCTGAGCAATTTGCTTCAGCGTATGACTGCGTTGTCATTGTCTTACCCATGCCTGAGTCACAGCAGGGCTTATTTATTTTTATCCCTGGTCTGATTTAGTTAGAGCACCACATAGAAGACAGTGGGATTTGTGAAAAGGGTGAGATTATACAACTATCATCCTATAGAGATTTACCAATTCAGGTGACGTATAGTCACTCACTAAGGTCAGGCAAATTGCAAAGCTGGAATGATAAGCCTCTAAAAGATCTGGTTTTTTTCTTGGTGAGGAGAAAAACCAGAGCCTTCCAGCAAATCTACCCAAGGATGATTTGGCTCACTCACCAGTTCCCTGCTGGAATAATTTCCGTTTCTACTACACAGCTCTAAAGCGTCAACAGCTAGGTCTTCAACCAGTGCTTTTACTCGAATTCCACTTGTCATCTCAAACTCCTCTCCCAGGCACAAAGCAATTGAGTATTTCCCTCAAAAATCTCAAATGCTGTTAATGGCACCCCCAAGTAGCCACTAGTGAAGTACAGAAATGGAGCTCTCGGATGACAGCAGGATGTTTGCTATTCACTGAGGATTTTTCTACAGTAAGAAGAAACGTTGAAGAAGCATCACCCTTAGCTAACACGTTGAAGAATCCCTTGCCTAAAGAAGATACAGAGAATGTGCTTTTCACCTTGCTTTCTGCCAGCGCACATTACCTCACCTCACCCTCCTCACACAATCTGGACAAGACCCGAGATACTCATACCCTAGGTCGAACACAAATTGTGGAGTTAGATTTTATGTGATTTCAATTGGAAAAGAGCAAAATGTAGTTTTAACGGTAGACTAAAATTAAGCTCCCATTAGTTGCAACAACAGGGGCCAGGTTCCACCTTCTAGAGAAAGTTTTCAATGTCCAGCAACACAGGCAGACAGTGTTTCACCTGGGGACAGTCTGGGACACAGACAACGCACCTTACAGCCAGAATTTCCTCAATAAATTACACTCACTGTACTTAAACAGCTGACTTAACAGCCATATTCATATTTCTGACACTGCACCCCTATCCCTCCTCCACCAGCAATGTTCTAGGGCAGACTTAATAGTTTCAGAAAACTGACAAATCAGCTGCCACTTGCTGGCATCTGAACTTATACAGGGTTACAAGTAGCTGTGCTAGGGTCTCGTCCCTGTGTTTTTACTCAGCCAAGAGTCCCACAAAAGCCCACAGTTGACACAATACAACCTCGGTGACGAGACCCTCATTTCTTCTTTGCTGAAGATCTCTTGCAGACCCACAACTTTGTATCTGACTGTTCCCATTACTATTTTCCCTCACCATTATAATGATAAACTAAAAAAATACTTCGAGAACCCTAGAGAGAAACCACATGGTTCCAATCCAGAGTAATGTGTTTAAAGTTAATGTAAACACATTCTTAAGACTGCGCTTTTCTTGAGCTTATCATAATTTTTAAGGTGTCAAGCAGAGTTCATAAAGGAAGTCCTGCCCAAAACAGTGGTTTACCAGACATCACAGAGAAGTGTTCCTCTTGCTTCTGGTTGCTTACAAGCTCTGCAGAAAAGTGTTTTTCTAGAGCGTGTGCTTTCTCAAAAGAAGCACCAGCGAGAGAAAGAAGAGTTCTCAGAGCAAATGCTAACAGACATCACAATATAGAAAATAAGTCTGGAATTTGTGGCAAGAATTAGAAAACTACTCTATGGTAGGAGAGAATTAGAGCTCTGGAGCAGCTTTGCAATAGGTCGGGAAAATGACAACTCTTAAAATGAAATTTGATAAATTAATCAGAATTCATATAATTCTTGTGAGAAGAGGGATGAGACTCAATGACCCAAGAGATCCTTTGCAGCCCTGTATTTCAGAAGTGATAGTTTTGTGGTGATTTTAGCTGACCATTTTATAACTTAGTTGCACATATAGTTGAAATATATCAACGATGTCCACTCCTTTACATCGGGCATGTTTTCCTACTAACATCTTGCTCTAACGTGAGACAGGCAGGAAGTGACACTGGCTTCGCTCCTAAATGACTTTTACGGGATAGAAGATGAGTACATTTCTATGTAGGACTCCTGCCAGCAGTTCTGGAAGCTGGGGCTGTTGTCCTTATGCTTAGCAGTACAGATAGACAACACCACTTCATTTCACTGTAAGGAACATATGGTCTGTCTAGCACGCGCTTGAACCACTGCCATTTCATTCTAGCCTGGCTGTTTTGTAACAACAGAAGAATCTGATTTTCAACCCATCCATTTTGTCAGTAGCGTTGTCTTAAACCCGTACAACTCATCACCCAGCTAGAGGCACAGTTGCAGACAGCCACGTTTAACTTTGCTCCGTGAAGCACGGGAAAAAATGACCTGCCAGCACTTAATCGCTGAATGCAGAAGGTTAAAGTGTTACTAAAAAAAGGACGCTAGGACGCTCTGCATAATTAATGTTTAGCCATTAGGTGAAATGGTTAACTTGAATCTATTGATCACCCTCAGAGACTAAGGATTAAGCATATCACTGTGTCCGCGTGGAGCAGCCGCTGCTCCACAAGCAAGAGGGTTCAGCAGTCAACGAGATGACGCACCCATGCGTCAGGCAGGGGCAAGCAAACAACCCTGCTGCAAGTATTTACCCAACAAAAACACAATAGGATGACCACTATGGATAAAACTGAGACAAACTGCAAACTGTACCACATTTGTTTGTTACTGTAATTAAAAAAAATAAATAAAAAATTACTACTTCAAAAGGCATTTTTAAAAAGAGGACAATCTGGTCAAACACATACTCTTTCTGCTTACCGTTTTGATTCTTTTGTGATGCTAGTTTGTCAGACAAGTTAATATAACAGAACTGCCCTGATGCTTTCCCTGTGCAGGGCAAGGATTTGAATCAATCAGGATCGCTAACCACATGTGAAGAAATACACCGTACAAAGAAACAGCTGGCAATAATAAATTTCAATTGATCTTCATAGAGAGAAAAATGGAAACATGTTGTGATAGGCCAACATCTTCATGAATACACACAGTGCTCCGCTTCGAGCAGGGCATTTGAGGATCTCAAAGGAACAGCATGGTTCGACAAACGCTTGCTAATGAATGCAAGAGTTGTAAAAGGAAAACTAAAGATAGATAAAAAATGCAACTTCATAAATTAGCTGGTTTTACAGCTTGTACTGAACTAGCATCTTCACAGTAACATTGAAAAAAAGAAAAAAAACCCAACAGTTGGTGTTGCCATCTTTACATTATCAGATGTTTTTATTGTGCAAAGCAGATAGGAAACAGGGTATCACTCTCTGCAGGTTCTGTGCCAGCTAGAAAGCATACTATAGACAGAATCTGACAAGTAATTTATAAATTCTTTTTTGATCACACTGATTGCAATTACAGAGTGAAAAGAAGAGCCAGAGTAATATGAAGGCTAGAGAAAATGCCCTACCATAGGGGTCTAAAGAGTTCAATGTGCTTCATTTATCAAAAACAAAATCAAGAATAATCCAACTACAGCGCACACACACCTTCATGGTGAAAAACAGCTGGTCTCAGAGGGCTGTCTAGCCTAGCAGAGAAATGCATTGCACGAATCAACAGTAAAAAACTAAAGGTAAAAATAACAACACAAATTTAGAAATAAAATAAGCAACGTTTTAACTGTGACACATGGCTGAGAGAGATTATGAACAGAAGTAGTACATTTCTTTTTCAGTTTTAAATTATATAGTATTTTCACAGAACACAAGCCACCCCTTGTCTAGCGGGAGCTGGCACACAGAATTTCTGTGGAATGGACTACAGAGAACAGGCGAGACAGGAGATCTGACACAGGCACCTTTCTGTGCTTTTTGGGGCCAACCACAGTTTGAAATCAAGTAATTTCTCAATACTCTAACACATCACCACACCCCTCACTCTAAATTTGTGGCTAAGTTTCCTATGAAAACAAAACACGTGTCTTTGTGCTCTACATAGATGTGGGTCTGTCCACAGCCTCTTAGTAATTCCAGAACCCAGTGGCAAATTTTAACCAACTGTAACAGAAAGGTAGGGGGTTTCTAAAATACTAAACCCTTAAATAATTTGGGAAAATAGACAAAAGAGAGAGGATCTCATATTCCCCACAGAGGAACTGGCCACAGCATTAGACACCAGAGAATCCACACGGGAGGAGACGAGACAGGCATACACACATTTTGGAAACAAGGCTCCATTAGTTTTGCTGTTTGTGGAATTGCTTAAGTGGGAATATTACAAAACCAACTTTGTGCTATGGCTACTGACAGTTTATCTTCTGAGCTAAACAGAGTCTGTATGATAGCTGGGAGATATTGGTCTGATGCTCTCTTTTGGCCTTAAAAATCTATACTAACGTATTACTTTTTCTTCAAATCTGTCATATAGTAGGGGTCTTTTGCAAATCTTCATCTGAGGAGCTCTAAAACATAGTAGAAAAAAATATGATGAACAATACTGCTTTTCTTAACTCATCTGAATTCCACATTCAGCACTAGACTGCAGGAACCAGGTTTTTTTAAATGCCACTGCAATTTTCAGACAGATCCCAAACCCAAGTTTTAATAACCAGTTTGAGTACTGACAGCATTTCATTTCACTAAAAATCTAATCTGGAAAGATCCCTCTGCAGATCCTGTTGCAACATCAGGTTTGCAGAGAGCAGAGGCGCCAGCTGTCAGAACACTTCCTGCTGTGGCCACATCTGGGAAGCAACCACTTTGCTGCCCCACCACCCCCAATCAGCGTGGGATTAATTACTCCCAGGAAATAAATACTGCCTCCGCTTGCTGTAGAAGGAATCCAAGTGCCTAATTTTAGATGGAATGACTTCTTAGGCTACTAAAGTTTGGAAAGATCAATCACGCATCTGGCTCCAAGAGAGTTCAAAATTAATACAACATCAGGTTGGGAAGATTCAGTAGCAGCCAGCGTGACCCCTTTTAGCAGCGTGGGGAGTAAAGCCATTGCCTGCAGACATGGTGCATGAAATCCTGGCTTCGCTCTCAATAACATGACTACTACCAGCATTTAACCATATCTGTCATCTACAGGAAGTAAAATACAATAGGAGGAAGGGCCATGCAAAGTCCATCCTTAGGAAGCAGTTTTTTTGCCTGAAGAGATTTCCCCATATCTTTAACAGGACACGTTTGCCTCAGTTTTATTAGAGACAAGTTTCTATTAAATGACCTGTTTCTGCCTGTTCCTCCAGCAGTGACTAAGGCAGGTTTAATTGCATCCTGTGAAAGGTGTGCTGCGTTGCTCACTTTCTGTCAAGGAAAGAGAAATTAAAGCCGCCACATGAAAATGGAATTGCTGCACCTCCACACAGCGGCTGGCAAGTGAAGAAAAGGCATTCCAATCACCAAGACATCATTTCCGAAATTCAGACAATCAAACGCCTTGAGCCAGTCGCACCAACTAACGCTGAGGAAGTGATGCTTTCTGAGTATGTAAAAAGATTATATTAGGTTGTTATTTCCTTGTATTTGCGTATAACAAAGAGTAATGACAAACAGCAATGCAGCTATTTACCATTGCATGGCATTTTTCTAATCCTGTAACACTAACACTGGGCACACCCACTCCTAAAAACCAGGAGCCAAAGAGAGACACTGTCTCACAGCAAGCTCATCAGTAGCAAAAATCTGGGAATGACCAGAACAAGCAATCTGATTCTGGACAAGAGCTGCCAGTGCACATACCCCAGTGGCAGGGCCACTGGAGAGACAGGTGGGACGAGGAGTCACAAATTCTTGCCAACCCCTACTGGCAAGAAGACTAAACTTCTGGCCAAAGTATTCCTCATGACACAAAAGAGCGCTACAGATTCCTTTCCCCAGGGATAAGAATTACTAATAATTACAGCAGCACACTCTGTTCTCCAGCAAGACTTGAATCGACAAGGCTCTGAGCCCCACCTATAACGAGGAAAGCTCTGCTAACAGCTAGTAATCAGTACAATTCAGACCAGAGTAAATTAACAGCAATTAGATGCAGTCAGCACTTTCAGCAACAGCTTAGGGGCACACCTTCGAATATGCCTGGTTAGGAACACAAAAAGTGCTTCCTTCTGCCTGGGCTATAGTGGCTTGTCACTGCTGTATGACCATATCACTCACTGGGTGTGGAGTTATCAAGGCAATGACCCAAAGGAATGCTGAGTATCAGCTCATGGCATGGAACCTTCACCTACCCCATGTCTGTTGGTTCATCTTCACATGCCATCTCTTAGCACATGCTTTCTGTACCTAAAAGTCCATAGGCAGCTGCTTATTGTGAAAATAATCAATACACTGTAAATGAGGAAACATAATCCACAAATGTTTTTGAGATATTTTCTGCAGAAACTGCTGCTGTGTTTGTATGCAATTTATTTCTGTTCGTCTTTTACATTTCCTGGTATACAGAATGACCTTTGGAAAAAAAAAAAAAAAGAACGTCAAGTTAAAAACGTTTAGATTTTCAATAAACTTGAAAAATTATCCAACATGCTTTCAAGCAATGCAATCCAAGAATGTACATCATATACATTACTAAGCCCCACTTAGTTATGATCCAGAAAAGAATAATGTACTAACATAACGCACTGCCTTGCAGAACACAGAGTTAATCCTGGTCTTCCAACAAAAAAGATCAGGCTTTAACAATTGCATCTGAATCAGACTTCACTTTCCTACCTTTTCAGTTTTATTAGCTATCCCAAATTTGTTTTCAAGAAAAATCTTTTAGGAGAAGGGAAGGAAGTTACCTTTTGTCTCTTGTTTTCACTACTGTCCTACTAAGGACAGGTATATTTAAAAAGACTGACGCATAAGACAGAGGTATTCTTCCCTGCCTAACTTCTGCCCCTGACTTGCTTTGTAACCTCAGTAAAGGAAAAATTCAAAAAAGCTCTTCTGCCTGATGATATCCCCATCGCCCCTCAAGAAAGGGCCTGGACCATACAGCTAGATTGCTAGTGAAACCACTGCTTCACACACAGATTAATTCAGCCATTATTAGCCAACAGAAAAAGAAGGGAACGTCTGTACAACATGGCATTTAAGACATGCTACACGTAACGATAAAACCTAATCCCTGTTCCATTTAATACAAAAGATTTAAATATTTCCTGTAATAGAAACTAGAAGCCTCGTCTCCTCATGCATAAAGAACACTTTCATAGGAGCACTTGATAAACCCCATCTCCAAAAGGTTTTACCCTTCTGCACTCTCTTGAGAAACCGAATATGAAACCCTGTCCTCCCATGCAAAGGACTGCTCTGAACCGCCATGGGATATCTACACACAGGCAAATAAATCCAAGTAGGGGCTGCAGGACTTCCCTTGGTTGTGTTTTGTCAAACCAAACTCCAGCCATCAAACAAGGAGGTAAGAGTTCATGACTGAATCATGACCAGTCGCAGGTACCTAAGTTTGAAGACTAGGGGTAAACGTCAATCCTACGTTCAGTCTTGCCTCTTAACTCTTAAGGCTCCCTTCCTCAGTGTCACCATCTTCTGGATTGGACTCTGAGGCACCCAGCTCAGCTGCAGCTCAAGGCATACCCATGGTGGGACACTGGGTTGCTCTACGCACTCAAAGCTTGGCATGTGGTGTTCCTACAGTGTTCTCTGAAATAAGCCTTGAGTCACTTCTGGAAGGATTGCACATCGCTTAGGAGGTCTACACATTTAAAACCTATTTTTAATCCTAACTTCTACTTCTTAGAACCATTCTAGGTATATGTTGCTCAGACTTGTCCACAAACTGGAAGAGATTAGGATGCCCAAACTGGAAAGTAATAAAATTACACAGGGCCACCCCAAACTGCTTCCCCTTTTTTCTACAGTTCTGCAAGTGTGCACGGCGGGGGGAGGGGGAAGGTTAATTTACTATTTTAATATCTATAAACTACTAAAAAAATTGTGCAAGATTCATCTTGACACTGTTAAATGGGTTTAAAACAAGACTGGTAAATACATGCAAATAGAAATTAGCCAAATTAAAGCAAAGATCAATCTAGCCCAAAGCAAACAAATAGCTTTCATACAGATTTGTGTTCACACACTTATGCACCATTTAGGTAACTGTCGGACACCTTTACTGAAGTTGGCAGCACATTATGTTTAGAAGAGGCCTCAAGGTGCGGTTTTAAGCCAATTTAATTAAAACGGTACAAAAAGTTGTGCTCATCCTCTTAGATGCTTAGCGTTCCAGCTTCATGAATTAGCCAGGTATCATCTCAGCCACAGTAATTGTGCATGCAAGCCTAAACCTGTGGCTAACATCAGGCACAGTGTGATTAATCCCAGGGAATTCTGGCAAGAAATGAGAATGTTTATTATCTGCTTTTAAACTCATCCCCTATTAATAGTTAAATCTACTTTCAGTAGGTACGGTGCATGATCCTATTAATACTGACCAAGGGAAACGGAACCTAGAACACTTAACATCAGTAGGTACCCAGTCTTGTAATAGTGTTTTAGGCAATTTTCATAATATACAGTGATAGAAATTCCCAGATGATTAGCTAGATATGACATTTGTCTTAATTTATAGGAAGGAACTCACTAGCTCAGGTAATACTAATAAACACAACCAACCACAAATTTGGGGAACACAATCTGCCCCTAACAGATTACACTGAAATCAACGAGCCTGTAGAGACTGGTATTTCCATTTGCAGTTTCCAATTAAAACATGCATTATTTATAGCAGTAGAGCCTTTGCCTGAATATAATAAGACAGAGAGTCCTTTGTCAGCGCCGTTACAGCCCCCAACCTATGCTGAGGCTGCACTTTGTGGAACCACTGCTCTATGAAAGGTCTTTCCTGACAGCAAAGGGAAGTAAGAAGGAAAGGGAATGCAAGGGACAGTTTGTTCAAGAGGAAGCACAGTTAACAGCTTTGTAACAGTCACACAGGAAACTCACCCCAGCTTCCCCTCGGGCTCACGTAAGTTGACATTCATAAAACCACACGCATATCACTGTTTGCTAGTTTACACAGAAGAAAACCCAAGGCATACTAACTCAAATATTCCTAGAAAAATAGTACTTGGAGCTGGAAGCAGACTTCGAAGATTTCTAGTATCTGTGACAGCTGAAGAGAAACTAATTGTTTACTGATCTAACTATATTTCAAATATTTTATACTAATAAATGATAGGTTTATGTGATAGCCACATTAGTTTTCCATTGATTGCTACTCCTGAAAGACCAGGGCGTGTGGACTTTTAATAAAAGGCTAGTATTCCAAGATGTCTTACACAACAAAAAAGAAACGTGTCAGGATTACTAAGTTTCTGTACGTAGATTTTGTTCCTTTTCTAGAGAGCAAGAAAGTATTTCTGATAGACCGCGCCATATTCATGTTGAAAGATCACTTACAAGGACATACCAAAATCCTTCACTTTACTGCAGAATAACTGTACTGCCTGAGGCTGGTGTAAAGAACAGATTAAAATTTGGCTCTATAAATCATACCTTATATGTACAGAAACTGCTATCAGCAGTCAGTCTTTTCAGAAAACTAGCTAATGCTGACTATTTCTGCCTGCTTGTAATAGGGTGATAAATATACAAAAAAATGAAACAAAGCACTTATTTTATACTCAAGATCTCATTCTTATTTAACTTATCAAGCCTATTATACAGCCTGCACTAACAGCAGTGGGAAAAAAAATGGGGAGAAAAAACCCAACCCAGCACATTAAAAATTCTAGCGGGCGTGCAACTGCACCACGCTACGCCTGCAGCTCTGCTACTCCCAGCTCTACTCTTGCCTGCTCTCAAATGCTAAGTTTGAACTTGGTGCTTATATGAAAGATGCAAAAACAGGACAGAATGCTGCCAGAAGTAATGTCTAGTAATTACTAGTAATTTACTAAGTGGTATGCACCACCCTTCACAACATTATTGAATAAATTCCCTAGAAAAGTAGGTACTAGATTGCTTACACCACAATTGTCAAGGTGACATCAAAATGGAAGCTCAGTTCACTTACCAACTATTAGAAGTCCCCTAGCGCTTTTTGCAAGATTGGGACTGCTGATTTGAGTTTTGGCTGAATTCCAGTTTGGTTAATTAAATTCCACATGTCTACATCCCCTCCGCAGTTCACATCCTTTGCTACTGCTAAATGATATTAAATAACCAACACGTTAAGTCAATGTCCTCTGGGCCTAACATCAACAAGGATCAAAATATTTCCCCAATGCAAAGTTAGTGAAAAGCTGTTGGAATCCTTCAGAGTAAAGTACTGCTGTTGTCGTAAATGAGTACTTACCATTCAAGCAATTTCAAGTTAAAGAACCATCAGACTGTTGTACAAACAAGTTAAAATGCCGCAATGTAAATTGTATTAGGGACAGAAAATATTTCCCATTAGTAATTATGTACATGCTCAGTTGCAAACGTCCAACTATTATACTTCCAGATGAAGAGGAAACAAGTGTTTATGTTTGGCATGCATTCCGACCTTCTCTGTTCCAACTGTACAACAGGAAGACAAGGTCTGAGATGCTCATCATTTTCTAACAGTATAAGCATTTCCTTCTCTGAAAAAAGTTTCTCTAATTCTTTAATAAAGATTCTACCTACAATTTGCCAGTAGCTACTCTCCACATAAATCTTTTACTAACATTTTTCTGTAAATCAATAAATCTACAACTTACCTGAAGGGAAAATTTTACCCCAGAAGTTCCCCAATTCTTTACAATTGTGTTAAGAGAACAGTGTAGGCACACTTCGGTCACTATTTGCTTCTGTCTGGTAGGAAGTTGTGATATTAGGTTTTTTTATTTTTAGCAAGATTTACATGTCCTGAGTAACATTCATAGCTAATAACGGATGCCACAAAACCACCATAGTCAAAGAATGAATGTGAAGTCTTAGAGTAAAACCAGTCCTCTAATAGCCTAAAATTAGGAAGTATTTCATTCTTCTAATTTAATTTTATTTTTTTTTAAGTGAGCAATTTCTATTTGTCTAAATAAGGTACAGATGCATTTAATCACTGAATTTTAAGTCAAGTTTATTTAATATCATATTTCAATAGCTTATATTCTTACTTCAACATTGGATTAGTTCAAGATAATAGACATATTTTGTTATAAAAATAACCACAAATAAATTTAATGATTTTTTTTTTTTTACAACATTATGAGTGGTACAGCATCAGTAGGTTTTCTTGAATCATTTACCGTTTTATATAGAGAGCTGTATTAAAAGTGAGAGATGTAGTACAGAAACCACCTGTAGGGTTCACTGTCAGCTTTGGTACATTTTAACAGATTCTGCCTCGAAAAGTCAAACTCTTCACTTGTAACTACACGGAATACATCAACAAGAGGTCACCAGAACAAAAAAATCAACATGTCCACCCTTTGTGCAACAGAAACCTTCACATTCCTCTCAGGACACTGGAGTTAACACCTGCACCATAACGCAAGCAAAACTTTTTGGGAAGTCCATTCTAAGTGCTTTTAATTGCCATGTAAGGACTGCTTCTTTTCTTCTTCCACATAGCCCCTGGCTTTCAGCACAAAAGTCTGACAATGCCAACAGCTTCTTTATTTGCTGGGATGCTCTGGTGGAAATTTAAGCGTGAAGAACCCAGTGTTCCACAGAACTGATTTGAGGGTAAAGGTGAGCTGGGAATTGGATGGTTAATGAGGTTCCTGAACTCAGGTGATATTTCTTAATGTGTTTTCAGAGAAATTGTTTGTCAGGGGAAGAACAGCAGCAAAAACTACAGCCAAATGCCTCACTAGTGTGATGTCGGCATACATGAAGGTCCAAGCTCTTCTTCTGAATGCTGTAAAAAAATTAAAAATGCGTCAGACATTAATACCATCAGTATCAGTTAGCACTGCACGAACACAGGCAGTCAGTCTCTAGCTAGAGTGTTCACAAATCCACAATAGCCAAACAGTAGGTCAGGGGATGAGTCATTCCTAGCAAGATCTCATGGTTCTGTCCAGTGGCAGAACACAACTCTCCTGACTCCTAACCCAATGATTTCACTTACAGCTAGCTGTGTTCCCAAGTGAGAGTTCCTAGACCTAAAATGTCTCTCATTTTACACAAGCAAGATGACACTTTTCACCATTTTTTTTCCTACCACTGGAGTAAGTTAGTGGAGTTTTGCACCATGTTTTCAGCCATATTTCTATTTTAGTGTCAGTTGTGAACCTGTAGATCTATCTATTCCTTGAAAATAGAACCTCTGTGCAGGCAATAACAATCTAAACTCCTACAAGCACAAGTGTCCCAATTTACTTTTTAGTGTTAATAGGACCTATATGCATTTACACCCTTAGGATATAATTGCACCAGCATGCAGCCACACACACCAGAGATGTAGACATTTGCATGTGTATCTCCATGTAATTCCAGTTCAACGTAGTGAAAACTGCAAACCAGTCTGAATACACTGAAGTTTTGACCTTGCATTTGTCATTTAATTCTACCTACTTTGCATTATGACAGAGGGAAGTACCTCAAAATAAAGAACTTAACCATAACACAAATACTTTCAAGGATTCGTTCTATAGCAAAATGTGAGGTCTGCTGCACACTTACTATGGGTCTAAATCCTGGAATTATCATTTGATCCTAATCAAAACCTCAGTTCTTTTAGATTCAGGGAACACCAGATCTAGAATCTAAACCTTTGGATTTTGGCACTTCTCCCATAAAAGGACAACCTAGAATACAGCTGTATACAGGCTGTAAGAGAACCCAGACTGAGACTCAGCACTTGTTACCTAACATC
The DNA here is from genome assembly GCF_963924245.1 of Chroicocephalus ridibundus. Lineage (NCBI taxonomy): Eukaryota > Metazoa > Chordata > Aves > Charadriiformes > Laridae > Chroicocephalus > Chroicocephalus ridibundus. The sequence continues at coordinate 77,586,768 of NC_086285.1, read as the reverse complement.
AAACAATCAGATTTCAAAACCTGCCAGTTCATAACATAAGCTTCTCTGAATTTTAGGTTTCCCTTAAAGAGATATCAAGGATTTGTTTATTTTGGCAACAACTATTTGCAACCATATGAGCTAGGAAATTAAAACAATCACCCACAGTAGGATTCATCCCACATGTTACCCAACAGGCGTTTTATCTTCTAGATTTCCTCTGTAAAGTTAACTGCAGGCAGGCAGTAAGTAACCCTAACAGGGGTGAATTAGCCCACACATTTAAGTAATGTCTCTTATGACATTAAGAAGTCTTTTGGGAATGCCCATCATTCTCCATTGAGTATAGAAGGGGATCCACAAAGAGGTCAGCTTAAACTACTGAGGTGGCTAAAATTAATTCTTAGACTTAGCAATGTATACACCATACCAGTTTAAAAACCTCACGGTTGGTGCTGCAAATATTTACAGGTTTTCTATATTTGGGGTTGTGGTACTTAGGCAGTAGTGTTATTTATACGAATGCAACAAGCAAAAGACTCTAGACTTTCTTAAAGTATGCTTAATCAGAAAAGCATACCTTAATCCTCCTTTCCCCTCACACCTAACAAATAAAAATATATTGGTTGATCTGGCATGTAAGGAAGTATTTTACTACGCATGCATAGAAAAACTTGTATTTTCAAATTAAGATTTACACAAAAGATTAAACATTTTCCCATACATTCTTATTAAGCAGCACAGAACTCTCCCTACCTCTATTATCATCAGGAACATGCAATTTTCAGGAAATCCTCTAGCAGTCTTTGACAGCAAAACTACCAAAAACGTGAACCTGTCGGATTCTGTGCCATCAGAAGCAGTCATCTGACTCTTCCAAGTCACTAAGCAAGGCAGATATCTCAAGCAAATTTACATCTCTTCTTCTACATAGCTCTAAAGTCTTGATAAGACAAAAGCCTTAAAGTAAAAAGACTCTACCTGTTTAGCCCAGTTACATACACATTTTAAGTCTTGAGTTCATTATACATACACACAGAGATGCACTTTAAAGTTAAGTTGCAGTGTAATCCTGAATTTTGATGAGCAGTAGCCACTGCAGATTCCACTATATTGTTTTTCATTCAATGTATCTGGTAAGCTCAAAGCAGAAATAATCTTAATGGGTTAGAGCTTGAATAATGAAACTCTCTTCTAATTCAATATCAGTAAACAATATATATTTATTCATTAACTAAATCAGAATACTGGAAAAGTTTAGAGATGACATTTTTCTGTATATTTCATCACTGCAGTTATGCCATCCCTCGTCTTGCTTACACTCAGATCTGCGTGTGATTTCTACTCTTTACACCACACTTTTGAATACAGCCCACTGAATCAGTCAATGGGTTCTGTGTGGGTGTAAAGTATATGCTTGGGGACTGGAAAAGGGTTGGGTTTGCTTAGGGGTTTTTTTCTTTCCCCCCTTTTTTTTTTTCTTTAGCATCCCTACATTTTGTTGCATTTTTGATATAATTTCAGAAATAGAGCATGCACTTAAAAATCTTAAGGCTATTACAGATCTGAAATAGATTACTTAAGAAATAAAAACTAACTTAACTGTATTTACCCAATTCAGGCGAACTGTTTCATGAGTGGCAATTTCAAACATCCACACTGTTTAGGTCTGGAACACTGCGCAGGCATTTGCCACTATGCAGAGAGGAACTAAATATTTTGTAAGCATAGATTCTACACACAAGCAAAAAGTGCTTCCAGAGAGCGTTATCACTCTTACAGACACTGGTTAAAACATTCACTTCCTGATCTCATAGACCCTCATTATACAATAAGTTTTTAACTTATTAAAGAACAATTCTATTAATTTCAAATGTAACTAGTTCCACAGCAAAAGTTAAGCATGCAAGTGTTTATATTATGATGGTTAATGTGCATCTAACAAGGCAAAGTAGGCTGGTTAATTTGCAAGCAACAAAATCTTTGCTTCCTGTAAGTAGGGCTGACTTATTACAAATAAATTACTTGTAAAATAATACTGAACAGAGACAAAATACTATGACAGGCATTACAGAATGGTTTATTAAAAAAAAATAGATTTTTAGTAGTATAGGACTTAATGACATGTTCCCTGTCATGCTTACTCTATCCTTTAACTAAAGCTTTCTGACAGGAGACGGAACTGGATTTCTTGTGCCTAATACAGTAGTGCATAAAGACTAATAGGTTATCAGTGTTCCACTCTACAGGAGTTCACCACTACCACCCCTCTCAAATTTTCCAACCACTATTTTCTCCTTCATGTATTAGGACATACATGATACTTGCTAGAAAGTAAATATCTGTAAACAAATACATGTTGTCTTTGTAACAAGGCCAGTAAGCGACCATTCCATTACACAAATTTCCTTCATATTTTGTTACAACATTTTGATAAATGTTTACAATTCTGCATTTTTACACAGCTGCCACAAAAAATAGGAAAAGCGTTCTCCCCGTTATTCCATTACCAGGTACTGAAAAACTCTTGGTGAAGGAGGAACTTACTTTAAGCTCAAGGTATCTTATCACTTTTGAGATGCATTTCCAGATTTTAATTCTGACATCAAAAGACTCCCCAAAAGGAGCACTAGCTTTGTGATCAGAACTACCTAAAGAAACAGAGCAAATTAAGCTCTCCTCCACAGAAGTAACAAACCAAAATTTATGAAGCCATCTCTTCGCCAACCTCTGTATACCTCAAGAAGTGACTTGTGAACATCGGCTTATCTTAGTTTAAACCTTTCGAGTTTAAAAAAAAACTAAAGCAAACAGTACATCATTTAGTGTACAGAGTTTAAACACACAAGAATTTAACATTTAAACAGCCTCTAAGGATGCTAAGCACATACTTTTAACATGTACTTTGGCTTTACTAAGACTGCCTAATGCTCCCACTCATCGCATGACGCACTCTGCCAACACTGCAAAATGAAATGCATTAGCACTGTCAGAAATGTGATCATTTCCTCACTCAGTGGGGGTGGGAGGGTGGAATCAAAACACTACAAGCAAAGTTGCAGACAAAATCAGTGTGAAAAGCAGCATGGTGCACCTAATACAGCAAATTAAGACATACAGTAGTGAATGAACACATTTTTGCTTTTATACAAGTCACTACTGTTTGTCCCAGTACCCCCTTCACAGACACAGCTATCACCTTCTACCAGATATTTCTGGTTTAGGCACATTAATGTTCTATACACCTTCCATCAGTCTATGCAGTTATATACAGAAAGAGCTGTAAAGAGGGACAGAAAGCAATCCCTTTAAACAAAAAAGCCTTTGTAGAGCCAAGCTCCAATAGGAATATACGTAAATGCTTGATGAGGCTTTTACTAACAGGTAGGAGTGCACACCTTAAAGTGTGGGGTTTTGTTGGTTTTTTTTAAAAGCCAACAGATTTATAGAATTTGTCCAACAGAGGGACATTTCATATATTTACACTACATGAACAGAGTCAACATTTGTAGGGCCTCTCACTAGTGTGTGTTCGGAAGTGCTGTTGCTGAGAGCTTGCATCAGTGGAGGTGTAAGAGCAGATCTCACCTTTGAAAGGCTTCTCGCCTACGAGTAAATGGAAGCAAATATGAAGGAATCTTCTATGGGAACACAAAGTGTGTGTTGGAAATTCAAAAGAAAAGCAGTGGATTAGCATTTACAGCACATCCTCAAAGCCACAGCTCATCTTTCACATGATCTTGTTGCTAATGAAGCATGATCTTAGATAATGGTCTAGGCAATTAAAGGTTACAGTCCGTTTTACCAGTAGGAGATCCGCTGCATCTAAATTTGGCTTCCACCATAAGTCTAATCAAGAAAAACTGGCCAGAACCATTTCCAAATTTAGTTTTGATCTTTTTTTTCCTGAATCAAAGTTCAGAGGGCCAACTTTCAGCGTACTCTATGTCACCAATTAAAACCAACCAAACAAAATCCCTCAGAAAGGGGAAATGTAGCAGAACAGGAAACTGTCAAGAAGCAAATGGAAATGACATTAAGGGAAAGTCATTTTACACGTTAATGAAGAAAACACAAAGTATTTTCTGTAAAGACAGCAAGTACAACATTTAGGTCACAAATACAAAGGAAAACAATGACTTTCAGTAACGAAAATACTGAGAGGTACATTCTTAAAGGATCTACATTCCCACTGACAATTTCTGATTCACAGTATTTATCTTCATATTTTTCTGATGTACTAAAATTCTGAAATATTACAGTGGAGAACCTGAAATGAACCTAACCAGAAAGAAACCACCGACTGAAAAAAAAAAAAAACAAAAACAACCCAACAGCCAAGCACAAACAGAATCACAGAATGGTCAAGGTTGAATGGAATCTCTGGAAGTCACTTGGTCCAACCCCCAAACAGGCAAATCTATCTTCATTTTTGCAGCCAAAAAAACCAACCACAAACAAAATACATACATAAATTTGAGTTAAAAAATAATTAAAAGTGAATATATTTTAAGAATATAAGTCCTAACACCAACCCTGGTATAGTAATAATTCTCCTCAAGACAGCATTTCACACCAATGTTACTACAAGTAACTCTTCACTTCCAGTTTTACTAGTATTATCTTTTAAGAATTAATGCAGGGGATATTGCATTGCGTGGTCACTGCGTAGTCAATATGATGTGGAAATCAAAGCATTTTTTAATGTTCACCCCCAGTTGTCAATGGGGAAGCAAACAGGAAGAGGCTTATGACATTTGAGGAGCAGTTGTCAATGGCTTGATATCTAGATAACAAATTACATTTTCACAAGTAGTAAGAGCTTCTTAAAACTCATTAAATATGTTTGCTGTAGGTTACATAGCAGGTCAGCTGCAGAACAAGCAAAAGGACACTGTTCCTTCTGGATTTGCAATCCTTCTTCTAGACAGTGACTGACTTTGTTCATTTTTTGCAAAAGTTTCATTTATTTTGCATGGTTTTGGTCACTTGTCTACTTATGCACCAGAACATCATTAATAGCACCTGGTGACTCTGCCTAGACAGCCTCCTAGGAGAAGCTGGCTATCTCTTCTTTGGGTATCGCTCTCCTTTTCCTTTACCTTTTGAAGCCCTGTCAGTTGCCTTCTACAAAAGCTAAGAATTTTTAATAGAGCAAGTGTCTGTCTTCGAACATGGCATACTTGCTACCACAGAGATTGAGAACCATCTGTCCCAGTAGCATAAGACGTCTATCAGCCCTCTTCACACCTCTGTTTCCTGCCAGACATCTGCCTACTCCCCTCTGCTGCCGTGTGTGATGCCACGGCTCCAATGCTGCAGGATGGAGCACCACCCACGTCGCTCAAGTGTCCTGCACTCCTGCCAGGAGCACCGCATTCCTGCCAAACCACTGCAAGAGTATTTCATTTCTTCAACTGGCTGAAAAGTTAATTTTGCCAGTGTGGACAAAGGTGGATATTCGCTATTCACTATGCTGCCAGGTCCTACAGGACAAGATCTCCGCAAGCTGATTTATTTAAATATTATCACAAGGAGCTATTGGCTCCCCAATGTACTGTCCACTCACTCACTGCACACATCAAGGAGCAGGTTTCAGAAGGCCATTAACGCAACACAGCACGTTCCCATCCTATTCATTCAGTTACACTTATTTTCTAATCCTGTAAAATGCTCCGTTCAGAAGAAAGGAGAAAGGCTTCACTTTTTAAATACCAGCAAGATGGAGCAGATCCAACAGCTCCAACCAGACAGTGATACAAAGTACGTTCTTATGTGTAAATTCAGAATTTCTAATGCAAGTGCCTTTTTTGGCAGACTGACAGACTTAATATAACCATGGTAACACGAAGTCTATGTAAACAAATCACTTGACCAAGACAGAAAGAACCTCAGAGCATCAGTCACAGAGAGGCTGGGCCTTTGATAGAGGTTCAACATTGAACTTCAAGACAGAGAACTGAAGCAGGAAGCTTTCCAGAAAATGAAAGGGAACGTAGCCAAGGTAGACAAAACACAATAAATTAAAGAACTTGAAATATGCCAGTATGTGCAAGTTGATTTAAAAAGTTTTGAGCAGACATTCACATTCTTTCCTTGACATAGAGGAGTACCAGTATGGAACAAAAAATTAAGTACTGTCTGAAGCCTGCATCCATCTGAATCAGCAAAGGCATCCTCCTCAGTTAACATGCCAGGGACATAAGCTGTCCGTGTCTTTGCAATATCTATACTTTTACATAGGTGTCTTCTGAATATAAATCCTAAACCAGGATCTCTGTGAATATACTTATATTCAAAAAGGTAAATCAAACACATCATTAAAGATCAATATCCCTCAATGCCACAAAAAAAAAACACTTAAGTCAAAAATGTGCCTGTTTTGTTAAATCATGAGTCTTTGGTTTTTGCATATTCAATGCAAGAGGGAGAACTACCAATAGGCAAAAAAATACCCCTTTTCTCTAGAAATCCTTTCTGTGGCACAAAAGGAGCACTCCTACATAGCATTCAATATTCAATTGAATTCAACAGCACTTCTACCTGAGCAGTTTATCTAAGTAGTAACATAAAGAACACATACATGTAATCCACCAGTATGAAATAACACATGCTGTGTCAGTGAGGCCTCGAGCATTGTTTCATACTCACCCCTGTGTGTCTGCCAAACTAACCAAACTAACTATAAGAACACTTCCTGTCAGAAAGGAAATGAACCTTGTCACAGCTGGAAAATCATCATCTATTTTTCCTGTGTAAGTGCTCTGAAGGGATGACATTTCTCAGATACTGTTGTTAATTTAGGCTTTTAATGCCTTTTATCATGAGCGTTTAGAGCTATTAGTTAGGAAAGATTGATATCATTATGGGAGGGATGAGAGCACAAAGAGTCCTCTCAGACCTGTCTACAACCAAGTATTTCAGTTATTATTTTATTACCTTTCAACTATTTATTTATATTCCCAGAATGACATACTTTGCTGTGTTGAGAAATTTACTAGCAGACAATACTGCATAACACAACATGATTATAATAGATTGTTGCATTTTGATGTCTGAACAGTCCACCTAAGTCTTTTAGAATTTTTTTTGTCTGGATCAAAAGGACAGATTCTACTTTCTCAATTGCATGACATGCTGCTCTTTCAGGCCAGCAAGTGGAATTTATCTAGAAGGAACAATAATGCATATGAAAGTTATATGTGTGCTTATATCCAAAGAGAGGAACAAAACTGTAAAAGGCTTACACAGATCACAAATCTGCTGTTCCCAATTCCTTGATTTTCCAGATTCTTCCCTGCACCATGCTTAGAATACCTCAAAACCATTTAACTGTATGTCTCAAGCACTTAAAGTTCCTCAAAACTCAGCAACAACAGAGGAAGCCCTGGTTGGTCACAAATTCTAACACAAGTCTATAAAGCAGTAAAGTCACATCTTTAACAGACAATAATTTCAAAGGGACAAATACAAGCACAAAACAACTTTAAAATCCTTGTCTGGTGGAAGTCAATTACAGCAGATTTAAAACGTGCTTACATCTCTATCCCGATTATTGGTCAGCCCTCAGCAAAAGGAAACGGTGTACTTTCGAGTCATACCTGTAAATAATTAATACTAAGTAAATACTATTTCCAAATACATGCACTACATTCACATGTTAGATGTAATAAAAAGGATTACTCATTCTTTAAACACTATAATGAAAACGCAGCTATTTTCATGACACATTTGTGAAGGTAATTAAAGTCCTGCTGTTTTGAAGACAAAGTATTTTAGAAAAGAATGAAATTAGTTTGTATTACACTCAAGACTTCTACTGGTAAAAGTATTCCTGCTAATTCTAAATTAAGAGTGAATCATACAACTGCTATTTTATGCAATGGTATTCAAAACAAGAAAGATGCAGAAGGGGATTTAAGCCTCAATTATTTCTGTGGATTAACACTTTCTTGCACCAGAGAAAGCAAGCTTACATTGCTTAAAGAATAAATGCCCTTAACTTGCATGAGGGAACTTAAGTACTCAGGGGAGTTGCTGAAGTGGTGGATGGAAGAAGGTGTGCAAGCTAAAACAGTAATCTCAGTAGAACCAAAGGCCTATATGGAAAAATCTGGGACTTAAACAGCGGGCTTCAAGATGGAAGCCAACTCTGAGAGGCAAGCTGTGCCATTCTAAATAACTCTTTGTAATAGTTTTTCCCTTTTCCCTAAACATTTGTGATCTTTCAAGAGGACAAGCCACAACAAAAAAAAAAAAAAGTCAAAGATCTAGATTCTAAACTCCTACATGACATACTGAACTTTTTTAGAGCTATAAAACAGAGACCAAAAATGGAGAGGCTAATTTCTGCAATATCTGTGTGAATCCAAGCACAATATTTCAAAGGTAAGTTAATGCCGATTCACAGACTAGGAAAATGTTCTTTGTTACCATTTCTATTCATTGAAATCACAACTAAAATTGTACTTTTTATGCACTTAACGGACACGTCTTTCACAATGACATAACAAGTTTCCTTTGTTAGGTGATTAAATGCTTTGTAGAAAAGTAGAGCAATTTAGATTTTCTAGCTATTTGAATTACTCCTTAAAAAATGTGTGAGCATAGCTGCCTATCTCTAGCACATGTAATAGCTTTAAATGCAGATTCCAGAATTCTGATAATGTTGCAGGCAGTGCCTATCTTATGCAGTGCCTGTGGTGCAAACTCTCCACAAATACTCATGTGTTCTTTTTTCTTTAAGGAGAAAAGAAAGACAACATTGTTGCTAGGAGGGTTGGTTCAATCTTATAAATTTAAGGACTGAAAGTCCAAAGAAACATGGAATTGTAATACAGATTATTTAACCTTTCACCCTTCAGATATAAATTAGGTGTGTTTGAGACAGTAGGAAATTCTGACCCATTAAGACTTAAGGGTCTTGAGTACTCTTGATCAAGTTTTAGGCTCCATAAAGGTCCCACATGCATTTTAACTCTTCTGATTTTTAATGCAACAGTCAGGTATGACTATCAATAAATGAGTCTAGTTAGAAATCAGTTTCATTCTTCCCAGTTAGCTTTTGAACACTGATTATAGGCAGCTGATACTCACAGATGCCACTATGATTTTCCCTTCTTTATATGAACTTTTGGATAAAACTCAGCAACTGAAAAGGTTAGACTGCCCTCTCTCTGTGGCTTCTTGCTAACTACTTGATCTGTAACTTCATAAACAGAATTATGGCCAAACACTTTCAAGGAACTCATAATTGTAGGTATTAATCAGCATTTCCCCATACAGTCCTAAAAAAACTATACTACAAATCACTAATATGGTCTGCCTCCATACAGTTTGAGATGATAAAAACTGTACTTCATTGCCTAAATAAGAAAATAAAATTTGGTTATATTGTTTAGTATCACTAGTATTCCCTGTGAATTGAGGCCTTTAACTCACAAGCACTGTCAGCAGAATGCACAAGCCACCCTTGTACGTGAAGGTGTCAATTAATATGTGAATTAAAAGCATCATTATATTTAGTGTATTCTCAGTTTTATTTTCTGATGGGAGAAAAATGGCCATGAGAACATTATTTTGAATTGTAATAACACATTAATTTAACTTGAAATATAGAAAATAAATATTTGAAAAATGTAAGTCAGACCTAGTTGACATTAACTAATAATGGTTTGGTTGTTTGACTATTTTATTCTTTAAAATGTACACACCCCTAATGCCATAGTCACAAAAATCCTAAACCTTCATATAGACTGCCTTTTTCATAAACCTGAAACAGATTTTACTGAATAAATTCTACTGCCTAATACTGAAAAGAATTAGGACTTCCAATTCATACATTCCAGCTATCCTTGTGGCATATAAACAGGCAGAAATCATTAGGCAATCTATAGGTAGTCTGTTCTGAAGTTTACAGGCAAAGAGGAACACTGAAAAAGCATTTGAAAAGTAAAAGCCAGTGTGATGATGTTCATTTGCTGCCCCCTTCTGGGGAAAAACAAAACAAGCAAAAAAAAGCACCAAAAGAGCTAGGCAAACAACTGCTCCCTGCCTACTGTTACCTACATCTCTCTGATAACTGAACCGTGTGACAGCAAATCTTTTTAGGTTTAAGGGCTTTTTTTTTTTTAAAAGTTTTCATTTTAAAATATCAATAGACTCTAAAATATATTTCCCAAGCGAGTCTGTTAATCTAGGCATAATGAGAGATGATTCTGGGAAGAGAAAATGAGGCTACTTGCTTCGTCTCTCTGGACCTCTGTGTAGCAGCACAGACTGCGCACTTACCTACAGTCAGCATAGAAGAATTATCTTTACGCCATTCTGCCATCAGTTGTTCAACGTAAGCTGCGGGACACAACACTGAACTGGCTGCGGTTCACAACAGATTCTGTTCTGCCAGTCCCGCCACAGGGTCAGGACCTTCAGTGGAAAGAAGGGACAGCCACAGGCTGGTAATATAGCTAACTGCTAGTTTTGTTAGTTTGCCCTTCAAAAAGACTGTAATAAAGAAGCAGAGTTAACCTGAGGTTTGCTCTGCTGTACAGATAGCACACTAAAACTCAAGTCAGAACTAGGTATGAAAAATTCAAGTAAGTTCTTAATCTTTGCAGTAATTACAAGCATTGTTCCAGAGAGAGCTCCAGAGACCCAGTTCATAAATGTTCTTTTTACTTCCAAAACAGAGAGGTAACGCATTCACCAGATAACAACACATTTCATATGTAACCTCAGACTAAATTTGGATTGACATATTCCACTGGTTCAAAAATAACCGTCGTAATGATATAATGATGTAAAGTGCTTAAGCTTGTACTTCTCCAACTTCTTTAAAACTGAAGACAAGTATTTCAAAATACCTCACTGTGAACACGGGAGCACCTTGTCTACCTCCTTGGTTAATCTGTAATGACTGAACTGTGCTTTGACAATGACAAGGCTTGTTAACTGACTACTTAATTAAAAAAAAGACACAGATGCATATGTGAAAGTTATATCATCAGCATTATCAGCATGTCAGTCTACTTCCTACCTACTAGCAAAGCTGCTACTTCGCTACAAGTAATCAGGCCTTTGATTATCAAAACCTAAACTCCTTTTTTTTTTTCTTTTTATTACACCAATTTTAGCAAGCTACTAAAACATGCATTTATTTCTTTCCATGTGAGCAGTAACAACTTCAAACCAGGAAATCCAGATTCGGTATAGACAATTGGTTCAGTCCTAGAAAACAGCAGGGTAAAGAAGCTATTTGGGGAAAAAACTTTGATAATTTGAATTCATTAGACTATAATACAACTTTTAAAGTCAGAAAGTGATTAGTTAAACTGAAGGCACCTATTGTGAAAATGTTTTCTAATAACATAACAGACGTGTACGGCCATAAACAACAACAACAAAAGAACATCCCCAAAACAACACTCACGCACTTAGAAGAAACTTAGAGAAACAGAATGTACACTAACTTCTCTACCTACATACTAGGAAAGCTATCATTAGAATATTGTGTGATGCCTGCTCATGGATGGGTGGCTACCAGAGATCACTATCTTTATTAAAGAAAAAAACATATTTTCTGAATAACAGGAAAGCATCAAATGCAATCTCAAGTTCTCTTTGGAAGAGAGGATGCCCTTGAGGTCAGACAAAGTCTTAGTGTGAACTCTTAAAACTGCAGATAAGTGCATTTTTGCATTAGCTGATAAGATTGGTGCTGCAATAAACATGCCTCTTAGAAATACAGCCATGACTTCAAAGCAAGCTGTACATTGTCAGTTTTTTCATCTACTTTACATGCAGAATTCCAAGAAGTCTCATAGCACATCTCTTGGCTCTTCAAAGAGCACCTCAGTGGCTCTCCTTTGTTATTGCTTCTAAGAAAATGTAAGAGAAAGCCTTTAGAAACACCTTTTGATCTGCCCCTACTTACTTTATTCAAAAGACCAGTACTATCACAAACCAAGAAGAAAACTATTTGAATAGGATACTTTATTTTCGTTCAGGCTATCTGTGGGCAACTTTCTTGTAAAAATAGAAAAGTAAATAAATAAACAAATGTGCCACATTACCAATTGTTCTGCAATGAAGATCTACACAAGTACTTGGAGCATAACAAACAAAATGCAAGTTTTACTATAATACGGTCATACTTACCGTAGGTACTACATGTAAATTAACTTCAATCCTTCTTTCTAGTTGCTTTTGTGCTGGAGCACACAGGATTATCTTCAGCCTTCTTTCTTCTCTTTCATTTGTTTTTCGTTTGTGGGGGGTTTTTTTTTGGTTTTTTTTTTTTTTTCTGATGGATTTGTTTGTGATGCCCATTTATCTGATGTCTGGTTCAAAACCAGGTACCTCATTCCAAAATGAAGACAGAAGGGCTGTAGAAGTTTTGTGGTTTTCCATATGCTCTTTCAACTCTGCTCTAGATTGCCAATTAAGAAATAAGATAAGTATACTAATTCAAAAAGAAACCCAAAATACAGTATCAACCAATATTTTGCATTACCACCAGTGACTGAAAAGACTTGAGAATTTGAGATACTTCCAGCTGAAAGACAGAATTGTAGAGGGATTTTTGAGATAGCATAACCCTCATAATATAGTCAATCAACAGACAAAAAAAACACCTTGCCAATCATTCTGTGTTCTGTTTGTGAAATACACACACAAAAAAGGGGAAAAAATAGCTTCCCAAAAAAGCCAGACAAGCCATTTGTTTGGGTGGGGGTTTTTTTGTTTGTTTGTTTTGGGGTTGTGGGTTGGTTTTGGGGTTTTTTTGGTTTTTTTGTTTTGTTTTTTTTTTGTTTTGTTTTGTTTTTTTTTTGGTGGGGGGGAGTTGTGGGGTGGGTGTTTGGGTTTTTTTGTTTGTTTGGGTTTTTTTAACTGTTGGGCCAAATTAGATCCAAGTTGTTAAATATAGGTAATGTTGAGGAAAGAAGTATTCTATTTTACTTTTGCACATATTGTAAATACAATGAATATGCAGATGACTTACAGCAATGTTTAACTGCCATTCACACCCACCCTAGAAGTACAGATTATCAATCTTGGATGCATACTTTCATTATAAAATTGCCACAGTGCTGCTCAGCACAAAGAGAAAACCAAAGTGGAATATGCACAAATTATAATGACAGGCTGGCCATCACAATAAATACCCCTGTTTTTTTAAAAGTGACAAAGGAGGAAGGAGAATCATGATTTTCAGGAATCTCATGTGACCTGAATCCCTTGGGTTTACCAGATTACAATGTACCTATCATACAAAAGCTTCATCTAACAATGCACATTTTAAACAATTGTCTTTTCTAAGTTTCCTCAGCTAAACTTCCAATGTAGAAGATTATACACGAAGATAAAGAACAAGCTACATATTTACATAATGTAACTACTACGTTGCAAGGAAGTGATTTATTTTTGTTAGGAATATCCAAATACTAAGTTCCCTTTCTCATGCTGCTGTTAAAATAGCATAAAACTCTAATTACATTATTAAGATTAATATCAAGACCAGTGAAATGACAGCCATTTCCAACGTAAAATATAAGTTTAAAAAACACAGTGCTGCATACACTTTTAAATATATAGCATATTTTGTAAGACTAGGAAAAAAAATTGAATAAACCCATGAGACAATCAAGAAGATTGCCAGTATTCATTTCAGAGCAAGGGGAATACTTTCATCCACAGAAAATATCATTTGGCACAGAGTCACTTAATTTGACTCAATCTTTTTGGTCCTGACATAATTTGCATATTACTGCTTTTGTAGGATTTAATTATTTTAGAAACAGAGTACCAAAATTTCTCTTTTTGCTTGCCTGTCTCCCTCCCCCCTGCCTACAAACAAGATATGAAAGGTGATATTACTTTTTATGTAAATGATTTAATCTTAAAACAGTTGCACCAACTCTGAAGGTGACTTGTAAAATCCATCAACTTAAGCAGTATGTATCAAATGTTCCATGCAAGGGCTTGGTAATGTAAGACATTTCAGTACACTATTGTTTACAAATCCTGTTGTGTTATGGAGCCAATTTTAGGACCACTTACAGATTAAAGAAAAAAAGTAAATAGCTTTTTTGAGATTGTACATTCAAGACAGCATTATGAATAAACAAACACTTACCTGATCCTCCATTCAGTATGTACCAGCTCCATGCTTCAGTGTGGTTTGACGGTCAATATATCACCACCAACACAGTATATGTTAGGACGTCATGATGGAGCTGAAGCCAGCGACCCTAAAGGGTCTAGATGTCACAGGACCTAAGGAAGAAATATGTGAAATTTTATACACAACATACTGTACAGTCTCACAGCCTAGTAACTATGAACACGCAGCACATACTGCTAAAGATTATAACATTTTTGGTAATTTATTTTAGTATGTTAAGGTAGATTCCCAGCATATTTCCCACAACACAAAATAAATACTATATTAAAAAAACCTCCTTAAGGTCCCTAAGCCAAAAACCAAAAATTAGGAATTACCAAAATTAAAGTTGCCTTGGTAACCCTAATTTCATTGCTTTTGTGTATATACGCTATGCCCACTAAACAATAAACCAAGGTTAATAAAGCACTACCCATTCTATACACGGAATTTTAGAAGGATCACGGGGTGGGGTGGTGGGAATAAAAATTTGTATACAGTCAAGTCAGGCAACAGAAGATTTTGCAAGGGTACCTACCCACATAGATGAGTGTTTGACTTTGCTACCTTTACTGTGAGTTTTCTTCAATTTTTGTGGGGTTTTAAAAACACGTTTAACATGATTTAGGCTTTGGTTTTGAAAAAAAATACCTATGAGGTTAAAACATAAATTCCAGAATTCACAATGGGGAATTATATTTGGGCTGACCGGCACTGCTGAAACCCTTAGATACACCAGAAACTTCTGATGCTAGAACTAATTGCCATTTGAGTAATGACAGCAATAGCAAATGGAAGTGGTTTCGGACCCTGTTACATTAATGGCGGTTCACGTATCTGAGACTCTAAATCCTTTCTGTCCACTTCAGGACAATGTGTTGCCCAAGTTATTTTCAGTGTCCGAGGCTCCCCACTATTTTATTCTCTGCCCACTACCAGTAGCAGTTTCCTAACATGACCAATTCTGCTTGAGTTCTCCTCCTCCTCTCATCACGTCCTCCAGCAAATTCTCATGGGTTTTCCAGCCCCACTGGTCTTTAGTATCCAACTTTTTTTTATATGCTCTCTTATGAAAGAATTAAATACTTTTGCAGCCAGGTACCAAGAAATCTGATAAGTTTTCTATATTCCTGTCCCTGCCTCCCTAAAACAGTCTGTCACAATTAGTTTCCTGCAGTGAGGTATCTTGACTGTTAACTGCATTTTTCAGAGGCTGTAAAGAGGTGAAATCTCAACAGACTTTTGCATCAGGAGTTTGCCTTTCATTTATTGTAACAGAAGACAGTATCTGAAAATTGCTTAGATCTTTCCTGCAAGCCATGGACCATTAGGACTTTTTAAATAAAAGGTATCCACAGTCTTACTGGTTCCATTTGAAAACATGAACAGAAAGTTTTCTCCCAAACACATTCTAGAAAATTTGTTAAATCATTTTGGTTGATTTGCTTTAAAAGGGAGAGCGTCAGTTAGAGGCAAAGAACCAACATAAAAAATTTCAGCCAGTATAGTTTAAACAAACAAAAAAGCAAGGCAGGTGAGCAAGTGAAAATGGTATCTTTTAAATAAACAGCAACATTGGTAACAAAGCAGAGCATCTACAGCAGTAAAAAAAATGCAGTGCACTTTTATAACACTAAAAATTAAGTAAGCAGTTGAAGTATAAAAGAAGTGAGAGACAGGCAGGTGTATATCATAAATTCATTTAATCTCTGTTTTCAGAGGAAGGGGACTTCTTTAACATAATCTCGGGGAAAGTTTATTTATCAGCATGAAGAGGAACTGCTGCTAGAGATGTACAGCCTCTACCACTACTAAAAAATAAATTTCAAAATCAAATTTGATGGCTTAAGAATTCACAGCCCCCGCCCCTCCTTTTGTTCACCCTGCAAGAGACAAAGCCAGATAGAGTCCTTTGAAAGTTGCTTTAGGATTTAAGAAGCGTTGAAGTTAGCTATAAGTATTGCTCATTTGATGGAACTAAAGTAAATATATACTGATTGATGAGCCGCTATACATTTACCCACCAGATTCACCCTGCTTCAGTTAACAAGATTATCTGAAGACAGCAGACAGAAATCAGAGACAGAGGGGCAAGCCTCCACATAGGTCTGTTCTAACCACAAGTCTAGCACTTTGTAGGTCAAGGTCTGAGGAATTGGAACTGCAAACAGTATGAACTGTGACATGCGCTTTTGACATCATTAAGTGTCAGAAAAAGGAATCAGAAAGAGATTAAACACTTTGTCAAAAAAAGATCTAGACTGTAGATTGAACCTGGCTGGCCATCATTCAGAGTATCTGTTTCACAAAGCTAAAGTCAGAAAAGCTTCAGACATGAAGCATCCTTCAGCTGTGACATTTTAAGCAGTATAGTATCCCCCTGCCTCCCAAGTCAAGGGTCTAGTTTGAACACAAAAAAACCCAACAAAACAGTGAGGTAATACAGTGTCTTCCTTATACAAAGCAAGATGGAAATAAAGCTCTTGCCAAGTAAGACAGCAAAATTGATGAAAGAAGATAAACTTGCCGCTACTAACTTAACGAAGAATTTCCTTTTAAATTAACAGACAAGTGGTTATCCGACCAAGCAATTATCAATTGCCAAAATAAGCCCATCAAAAACTCAAATCAACATAAAACGTACCCAAACACCAAGCATGTTTATAGTATTTACAAAGCATTTGTTGCATTTTCTTTTTTTTTTTTAACTGTTTATTTTATAAAGAGACCTACTGAATGGAGGGAGAGAGGAATAAAAAAATAACAACAAAAAAATCCATCTATATTTGGAAAAAAGGTCTCTCACATCTCTCACATTCAGTACATGGATGCAGTTTGAAACTGTAACTATGGTTGCGCAGATGCTTGTAGACCTTGATCCATTCCTTGGCTGTATTAAAAGCCACAGTTTGTTATAATAGGTTAAAATTGGATTAAATACGTTAATTTATAATATAAGACATTGCTCCATGTTAAACAATTGTTAATGTAAAAATTCAAACTTAACTCCTATGTAGTTTTAAAGTGGTTTTTTTGCTTATTTAAACGATGTGAGGCTGAATTTGGCTGAGATACGCAGCATTTTAGAAGAAAGAGCGATTATTAATTATGAAGAAAAAATTTGACCACAGGGGCTCTGGTGGCAAAAGCAAGGTTAGCTCAGCTCTAAGAATGCTCAATGCACTCCTCTTCCCCAATCTCAAAACAAAAAAAAAAAAAACCAAAAAAAAAACAAACAAAAAAAACCCAGGATAACAAGCAGTTCTCAAAGATTTCAAACCACAATTTAAAATGGCTTAGCAAAATACACACTTGCAGTGGAGTTATTTTGATGTGACTTATTGGGCATACGAAAAACATTGAAGGAAATAATACTTAGGAAACATCAACATACCCAAGCTTCAAAGGATTATTTTTAGTGGTGAGGATGCAACACACATGTCCATTTTCTTCTAAGCACATCTGCTGACAGTCTAAATTTGGTCTGGAGAAAGTACTGGTCAGAGGTTGTGGGTTTTGCACAGAGGATTTCTGTTTAATGGGAAACGCAATCAAGATCACTAAGCCTTTCCTGTAAAGGTTTTGATACAAAATCACTCAACTTTGCAGCAACTTCTGGACTCTTTTCTAAAGCTCAACATTCAAAGACACAATATGAGGACAGGCAGTGTGATTAGTCTTTCAGGTCTTTTGCCTCTTTATCCCTAATGCAGATGGTAAACCGTCACTACACAGCCTATACAGATATCAACAACTGTTTTAACTTAGACAAGTAAACAAGAAATAACATTCCATAATCACATACAAGAATCTCTCAGAATGACAGACTGATAGCTTTGCCCTAACTAAGAAATTAAGAAGAAACTTCAGTATACTCCACTGAAGTATTTTAGCAATTTGTACGCTGTTTTCCCACTAACCAGTTAGGCTTTCATGTAGGCTAACAGTTTTAACAGATATAAAAGTTATACTGTAGCAAATAATGTCAGCAATTAGAACTAAAACTTGGCACTAAACATAAGCATGATGCTAGGAAGCTACAGTTAAAACTGACTTCAAAAGCTATCCTCATAGCAAGCATACCCTTTGTGTCAGGTCCACAAGCATAATAAATGGGCAGACAACAGTTCTTTGTAATGTTATAGTAAAACTCCCTTCAAGGGAATGAAACATCTGAAAAATACCAGCAAGCTGAAGACTTCTCATAATTTTTTTAATGTTTCTTCTCCACCTCAAAAATGTATAGAAATTAGCACAGTGTTAAAAAGATATTTAGAAAGGCTTCCTTTGTTTACATTTATCACAAAAATGCAAACAATATTCAAAACAAATGTAAAATATTTACAATTCTATAATACTGCCAAGGGCTTAAAAAGTTATTAAGTATTTAACCTACTAAATTTCTCAACAGAAAAATAAAATTAAGTAAACTTCCTGCATATGTTAACAGTGAATAGTAAGTTATAATCTTCAAAATTCATTGCCTCCAGACATGATAGAAATTGTCAAAATAGTACCCCAAAAACCTAGACACAGGTTGTTTTCTCACTACAGTTGTAAGGGACATAAGTTTTTTAATTTTTTTTCTCCCCCCTAAAAAAGGAAGAAAATTACTCATTCAAGAGACAACTTATAATTTGTCAATACAAAACAGTTCTCCTTTTACTTAAGACAACATTACTTGCATAAGCACTCATAAATCTTTTCACTGTTGTAGTCATAGCTATTTTGAAATATTGTGGATTTCAGCTGTCTTTCTATGTGCGCTCCTTCACAATCTCTTAAGAGAACAAGTTAGACTGGACCACAGCCTTGACGGCAGCTTACAGTCACATACAATTAAGTGGAGACACTGTATGTCATTGGGAAGTACAAAAATACTCATTTTGCTTTTAGTTCTAAAAATAACTCTTTTTTTAGTTACTTTTCCTGCAGGACTTCTGCAATAATCTTCTATCAAAATTCTATCTCCTGCCCTTTTAAGCAGTAAAGCCTCTGAACAACCCCACCTGTCCCAAAGATGATTTCAAAATTAGACTACACAACACATATTCAATCTAAACCCTTCAAAACCTACACTGCAACATAGATACAATGCCCAGCCTGGGTACAATCACAAGAATCAGACCACTACCACAAACTCCAGAGCATTCCTGTGACCCATCACCTTATTTCCACATAAATTACCTGGTTTTGCACTGGCCTCACTGAACAATCAGAACTAAACCAGCAGTTCAACCCAGATGGCAAAAATTTGGTTTATATTAGCAGTAGCAGCCATAGAAACCTTGCTAAAAATCAATCAATCACCTGCAACACCAAATGGTTAAACAGAGAAACACCCTGACTAGTTTTATGCGCAAATCCTTCAAGATTTTACCTGCACACTTGAAGATAAGCACTAAAGACGTTCTTTTATTGAGGATAAAACACTTGCAACTAGTAACAGAAACACTTTTGTTTTTTCCCCTTCTTGCTTAAATGAAGTACAATTGGTACAAAACCAATATTTGTAGTCAATACAAAGGCGAAGGACCACTGAAATACCGGAATTATGTCCTTTTGTGATTTAGGAGACACAGGTTATGTTACTCTACCAAGGTCCTCCATTGTCAGGGTGTAAACGGAGAGCACATTTAGCTAGCAGCAGCATCACAAAGCTTCGAAATAAAACGAATGAACCTTGATAGACGTACCTTCACAATAACGTTAAAGAGCCACTAAAATGCTAGTAAAGTTGAAATTATTGGAATATGAGGGTTAACTACCCCTAGAAATATTCAGAATCCACAACATAAAGCGAGACCAGGCTTTGCAGAACGAAGAAACAACACCAAAAACTGAACGCTTACAACGCTTTTTAGAATTTTTGCAATCCTCACGTTTTCTTTGTTTAAACCACGAAGATGTTTCACGGCAGCATTTACAGCTCGTGCCGAAACCCCCTCGTACATCTAGCATCGACCAGAGTCATGCGCCACAGAGAAGTTTATCGCTGAGGCAAACTGCACGAGAATAAAAAAAATAATAAAATTTCACTTACCTGTAAAATCCCTGTGCAGATGTTTAAGCATATCCCGAGAACAGCAACCTACGCGAAGATTTCTTAGCAGCGGGAGCACCACCAGCCTCCGCCGCCAGCGCCCCCGTAGAGGGAAATGGTGGCACTTCCGCTCCGTTCCCCGCCCAGCACGCGGGGTTCACTTCCGCCGGCGGCCGCCCCCGCCTCAACCCGCCCCCTCACCTGACGGCGCCTGCGCCGCGGCCCCGCGTCTCCCCAGCGGCAGCGAAGGAGTTTGGAAGTTCAAAATGGCCGCCGCGGCGGAGCCCGAGCTGCGAGCCCCCGAGTAAGAGACGGGTTGGGGAAGGCTCCTCCCTGCGTGGCGCCTCGGGGAGGCAGAGGGAGATAAACGCGGGCGAGGGGAGGACGAGCAGCGGCCCGGGTGGAGGTGGGGGGAGGAGGGAGGGTGATGGGGGGAAGGCGGCCGCTCTGAGGGAGAGGGGTTGCTATAGGAGTCGCTCGCCCCGCCGTGAGGCGGCCCAGCGGGGCCGGGGCTCCAGAGCCGCCGCCTCCCGCCGGCCGGTGACCGAGAAAGCGGCGGCGGCGGGGAGAGGGGATGGGGGGGACACGGGCGCGCGCAGGAGGCCGCGCGCCGGCCGGCCCGTTGGGGGCGGGGGGAGGGGAGGGGAAGCGGAGCCGGGACCTGCGGGCGCGTGTCCTCGGTTCCGCGTGCGCCTTCCCGCCTCGGGGCGGGCGGGGGATGGACCGGGACGGGGGGGATGCTCCGGCGCTGCTCTCCCCGCCCCGGCACCTCCCGCCCCTCCCGGGGAAGTAGGGGGCGGGGGGGGGGATCCTTGTTCTCTGCACGGCTGGGAGGCCGATGCCCTCCCGGGGCGGGTGGGTGCCCGGTGGAGCTCGGGCATCCCTGAAGATGGGCCGGCGCTGCCCGGGATCTCCCCCGCCCCACGCACATGCACTGCGGCTCTGTGTCCGAGACGGGCCTCCCCCGGTGCCTCGGGGCTGCCCCTCCGCCTTGCCCGCCGAGCCGCTGCCCGCCCGCACGCCCTGCGGCGAGCCCACCTCCCCCGAGTCCCCGGCGCTCTCGCGGTATAAAATTTCCCTGCGCTGGTGGAAGCGAAAAAGCGATTTGTTGCCGGCGGCCCCTCCTTCCAGCCCGCCAAATGACTGGCAACTCCCGGCTGCCGTGTGGAAGCGGAGATGGAGCTGCCGCTTCCCCCCCCGCCCCGACCGAGGCTTCGGGGGTGCGTTTTCCTGGCACCCGCCTTAGCGTCGTGAGATTTGAGGTTTGTCGACGCTCACAAGCTCCTGAACGCTTTCTTCTCTGGAACTTTTGCCCGCAGTTGACAACCTAATGCTTACTTTTTTGCTGCTCTTCACTATACAAACGTTTTAGCCATATAAACTGCTTTCTGTATTTTTTCTCTCTCTTTAAAAGTAGCGATTTGAGGGTTTTGTTGTTGTTTTTAATTGTGGGAGTAGAAAACAGGTAAGGAAAAGCAGTGCCTGTACACGTGAGATGTGTAAAACACATGAGCACATGAAGAAGAGTATTTAGTATTGTATAGAGAAACATAACTAAGAGCAATAAGGTAAAATCTGCTGATAGGAAGCCTGAATGTAGGAAAAGATGGGTGAAATCTTTTCACAGATCTTCATGAGCTTCCTATTGTTCTTCTCCGTGAATTCAGAAGTAAGAAAAAGCTGGGCTATAATAAGATCATGTCACAATTCCTCCATAGTTAAAGCCATTAGCACCTAAACATGTACTTACCGATCTGTCGCATCACCTTCTGAAATCTTCTTAAAAGGTTTCTCATCCATGTCACTGCACCTCTGAAGCATTTAAATGAAGTAAAAGTTTAGCCATGTTTTGATGTAGTTACAGGAAGTTAATAGGTTTTTGTATGTGAATCAACTCTGAAATATTTCATGCGTGTTAACGAATTTAATAGTAATTTTATAGTTGAGGTACCAATGCAAAGAAAGCTGGCAGTCATATTAGTGGTCTGTAGCAGCCTGAGATACTGCTGTGGTGCTGTATCTCATCTGGCGCCTCCACTACCAGCTTGCTTTTATGGAATGTAAGGTGGGGTTATTACATAAGATTAAAACACGTACGATAACAAAATAACTTCCTTATAAATTTCGATGTCACTTTCTGCTATTAAGAGGAGGAAGACTTAATCCGGAGCAGCTTGAATGGATATGATTTTTGTTGCTCTGTAATATTTTTGTAACATGTTGAAGTACTATTAATGTGTTACTGGGGACTTGTACAGCATCCTGTATCCAAATAAAAGAAATCTTGAAAGATGCACAGTTCCCTTAAAATTATCCTTGTGACATTTCTCTGCCCTTTAGCCAGTTTATATCACTGACATGCTTGCTCTGGATTGCAAATCCAAGTTGAAAAAGTTTTCCATGTAATACTTTTTCCTTTTTTTCATGTCTTTTGTACCAAATGCAACAGGGAGAAAAGTCATTTCAAGGCAGTTTGTCCTCTTTCTGTTACTCTGTTGTCATAATGGTGTGTAGTGTTGGGAAAAGCAATTAAGAAAAACATCCTTCTTTATGCTTTGAGTAAGCAGAAGTAGTGGGAAAGATATAGTAGAAAAAGCATACAGCGTTTTGACTCAAGTCTCCGAGTATTGCATATTTTTAACTCAAATGGTCTGTTCCTCAAGAAGTTTCTCATTTCAGAGCACTGTAGTGTTGATGGTTTTAGCAAATAATTTTAATGTATGTTGCAGAAAAGTCTGCATTATTTAGTAGTGCTAGAATTTGCATTAACTCAAGCAGGAGAGAATCAGTAACTGTGCACTGTTTGAAGATCGTATCTTTAATTAGGAAGAAGCTAATCAGATTTGTAGTGAAGTGCCATCCTTTATGCCTGGCTTAGAATACCTCTGATGTATTTATTCTATTGGATTGTTGATCATATTCTTCAGAAACATCTGTTGTACGAAACTAGTAGAGTTCGGAAGATATCTCGACATTTCTGTGTACATCCCCCACCGCTCCTGACCATCATGTTTAGGGAATTTTTTTTCCGTGCATGAGGCTTGGGATACAGAAAGTTATTAGAGAGTTATCTAGTAGATTCCGAAACATTAGCTTAGGTGGGGTGAGTTTGTAGAAAGGTGAACTCTGGCATCTGTAATGTGCAGCAACAGATTTCAAAAGGCAAATATCCGTCTTACCACAGACAGTAAATTAATTGATATTCTGCAGATCAGGAGGTGTTTGCTAAACACTGTAAAAAAAATCTATTGGTAAGCCAGTTTCAGCATCTAAAGAAGATAAGTGAATGCATAATGTCAGGACTGAATTTTATAACTTTGAAGTTAGGAAGTACACTATTTAAATTGTTTGTTGCTGTGACTAGCTAATTGAAATTATTTTTTTTAAAAGAAACACTACACGTTATTGTTTAAATAACCTGCTGTAGACTTATTTTCTGCTTTTTTGGCCTATGCTATTTTACAGGTCTAAAGATTACAGGTTTTTTTTCTTGGGAAGCCAATGGTCTGCTGTATACTATCAGAAAGCTTTTTGGAAATTAGACTTCCTTAATTTATGCTGTCCCCTGTATTGCATAAATAATATAAATACAGCAGGAATAGTTCTTGATTTTCTAACAGGTGTGAACATTTAGAGAAAGAAATAGCAGTTAAGAGAATCAGTTGACTCTGTGTGAGATCTTGCAAGATGGTTTTGTTAGGATAGTCAGTGTCATCCTTTGAACTAAGTTTTGATCTTTGTAGCATGACTATCTTCTGCCATTTGAAAATACTTTTAAAAGGCGTAGCTTGGGTTAGGTATTGGAGTGGAGCAGCAGACAGATGGTGGACTGACAGGATGCATAAATATGTAGTACTGTTGTGTACTATTAACGGATATTGTCAGTATTGAATCTAAAAGCATAAGCATTGATTTCACCCATGTGTTTTGTTTTGTTAGTGCATTTGCTGTATTTCCTTTCCACAGTGTTTCTTTTTGCCATCACAGCTGTCTGTTCAGGAGGAAGTGTATCTGTGGTTATAACTTAGTTACATTAGTCGTACATTCGTAATTCTCCCAAAGGTAGGTAATTAAATGCCAGTTAGTTTCTATCATAAAAAAGACTGTCAACACAGGATTAAGGACTGCAGAGAGTTGATAGTACTGATTTGTATTTTTAATTTTTTGCAGGGTTGAAGATGCTGATGCATCTGAGAAAAGTGTAAATGAAGAAAATGGGGAAGTATCAGAGGCAGACCAACCTCAGAATAAGCACAGCCGACACAAAAAAAAGAAACATAAACACCGAAGTAAACACAAGAAACATAAACATTCTTCAGAAGAAGATAAGGACAAAAAACATAAACACAGACATAAACATAAGAAACATAAACGGAAAGAGGTAGCTGATACCTCTGACAAGGAAGATGGACCAGCTAAAAGAACTAAAATCGATTTTTTAGCTCCTCTGGAAGACTTGGAGAAACAAAGAGCATTATTGAAAGCTGAACTTGAAAATGAATTAATGGAAGGAAAAGTCCAGTCTGGGATGGGATTAATATTACAAGGTTATGAGTCAGGATCTGAAGAAGAGGGGGAGATTAATGATAAAGTGCGAAATGGAACAAGACCTACAGCCAAGTCAAACACTAAGGGGAAGTTAGAACCTGTGGACAATAAAACTAGTTCCAAGAAAGGAAGTAAGAGTGAATCAAAAGAAAGGACTAGGCACAGATCTGACAAAAAGAAAGGCAAGGTAGGCGTTGATGGAGTCAAAGAGAAGACAGCTAGAAGCAAGTCAAAAGAGAGGAGGAAATCCAAAAGCCCTTATAAGAGAAGTAAGTCTCAAGATCAGACAAGGAAATCCAGGTCTCCAATGCTTAAAAGGCGATCTCAGGAGAAAAACAGAAAGTCTAAGTCTCCCCAGGAGGATAGAAATAAGGCTGATGATAAAAGTAAATCAAGAGATCGCAGAAAGTCTCCAGTTGTTATTGAGAACAAAAGTAGAGATCGTGGCAGAAAATCTAAATCTCCAACAGAACTAAGAAGCAAATCCAAAGATAGAAGATCACGGTCCAAAGATAGAAAACCTAGGAGATCAGAGACTGACAAAGAAAAAAAGCCAATTAAATCTCCTTCTAAAGATGCTTCTTCAGGGAAAGAAAACAGGTCCCCTAGGCGACCTGGCCGTAGCCCAAAAGGAAGAAGCTTATCTCCCAAACAACGTGAAAAGTCAAGGAGAAGCAGGTCCCCTCTCTTCAATGATCGTAGATCTAAACAGAGTAAATCCCCTTCTCGAACCCGGTCTCCAGTTAGAAGAGTGAGGAGTAGGTCTGCAGAAAGGAAAAGAAGAGAGTCAGAAAGGAGGCGTCTGTCTTCTCCCAGGTAATGTAAAGATGTCATGAACCATCACAAAAATGCATTAGAGGATGAACTGAACTGTCTTCTTGTTTGGTGTTTATCTCTTTGTTTTATTCTGGAAATAGCTATTATAAGAGGTAATGGGATTGTGCATTATATTGTGACCTGACTTTGTTTGCGTTCAGTTTTTTAAAAATACTCCTCCAGCTGTCAGACATGCATATTTAGTTTTGGTTGTTAAAGTGCCGAGTTATTTGCTGTTCGCAGTATTGCTAGGAATAAGTCTTGTGACTCAGGTTCTCCTTTTTTGTCACTTGGTTGGCTTCAGAATTTGGCTTCTACTTTGTTTCTTAGTTAATAGTTCAGTTGCTTTCAGCAATTTCTGTGGAGTGAGAGTCCCCTCCGCTCTTCCGTATCCTTGTTGGCTAAAAGTGGGTAATTAACCCCTTTTCCCTCTCAAAAAAACCCCTAATGATAGAGTCAGCATGTGTGAATGTTAGCAAATCTTTTATATCAAAATGTCCTTCTCACAGTCATTTTTTTTCTTAAAAATATTTCGTATTTTTCATTTGTTAGAGGTATGGTAGTGTTACTTCATTACTGGTCTGTTGTATATGATTACCATGCTTTGCATACATTTGAAGGAGACAGACTGAAATATTTTTAATGTGTTTTTAGTTTTAGCATTTTTTTAAAAAGACAGTTTAGCCTGTGAAGGCAGTTACCTTGAAATTTAATTTAATGTCAACCATGAGACAATAATTACTAACATCTCCTTCTCTGAAGCTGAAAAGGCCTGGATGGTAAGTTCACAAGCAGAGAACAATATAAGTGTATACGTTTTTGGAAGTTAATTCATTAAATGTAAGAAGTTCAACAGGCAGAAGAGTTCAGCATTACTTTTGGATAATGAATAATTTAAAATGTTTTGTCATGGGGTTTAGTTTCACCCATGCCAAGAATAAAGAGCAAAGTAGTATGAATTTAAAACTGCATATTGTAACCACAAAGATCTAGCTGTATATAAATGCCTAATAAATGTGAAAGTGTTTCTGCCTGCATCACTGAATGCTACTCTGGTTTGAAGTTTGGGGTTATCTTCTATAGGCACGTTATCAGCTTATTTGTCTGTACTACTTGCTTAGCAATACTGCAGGTGCTTTGGAGGATGGTTCCAGTGGTGTTAACCAGAGTAAGCAAGTATTGTAAATGCTAGCAGTTTATCTGACTGCTCTCTGGTGAATCGGGAATGTATCAGCACAGCCACCATGTTTCTTTGACATAGTATTTGACTTTTCTTCCATAGCATTTTGCATCTTTCAGTTTTCATTTCTCATGACAGCTTGCATTGCAGACAGTTTGAATTAGTTGTCTAGACAGTATTTCAAGTGAGGCATGTGTCGAGAATTTTGGTATCAAGTTCATACTTCTATAACACCGTGCTGAGCGGCATGTGAGTGGAGGACTACTAAGAAATATTTTTTGCTGCAAGTGTTTGCAAATCAGCAGGAATAATCTTTCTTTGTGGGACATCCTGAAGTAACTCCAACTATGTTGGAGTTTTAACTACCTGTAATTACTCAGGCTGTCAGAGAATTTCAGGAGCTTTACTGAACAGTTTTGACCAAAAATTCCCATTCATTTTATTTTTCGTGTTTGTTTCCGGTATTCTAATCATGTAAGATACTTCTCAGATCTTTGACTGAAGTTACTCGTTATATAACATACTATGAATTTCTAATGAGCTTCTACCTTTTGTCTCATACCTGTGATCCCCGAACTGATTTAATTTTTTTACAGTTATTTTGATTGGGTTTCGGCAGTACAACCACTTTGTTAGCCAGGAAACCTGGAACTTTCAGTTCATCCTGTGACTTTTTCTGTAATATTGTTCACAAGAACATAATGTAAATTAAATGGGTTAAAGGGATCTGTCTGCTCCAGCTTTTGAGTCTGGAGTAATTTCTTGTAGAAACTGCCGGTACTTCTGCATGTGCATAAATTTTCAGCCTGTCTTACTGTTTACTATTTTGCATCAGTTCTGTATGTGTAGTCATTATACGTAGCTAAGGTAACTGAAGCTAACAGTCTTAAAAGAAACAAAAAAAAAAACATTATAGAATGGGTGGAATTAATCTTTCAGACCCAAGAGATTTTGTTCATTGATGAGAGATAACACTTGAAATAACTTGTCCCAATTTGATTTAAAAAAAAAAAAAAAGCAGGGGGTGTTGGAGGGGAGGAGATGAAGTAGCGATATTTTCTTTGAACAATGGTGTGGAAATATTTTCCAAGAATTTCTGTTGCAGTGTCACTAGAATAGTTGTTAAATATTTTTAACTTCTATCCTGTCCAATTTTTAATTGAAGTCTTGTGGTTGTGGAATACAGTTAAGCCTTTTAATGTAGTCGTCCCGTCAAGGATTTTTTTTTTTCTTGAATAGTTGTGAATCTGTATAGAGAAGATTGAGCAAATTTTGAATAGTATATAGTGTCAAACTTGAATGATTTTTTTAATTCGAGAAGGGTTATTTTGCATGGTAATTAAGAATTTTAGTTTTCATCTGCTGTATTAGAACATGGGAAATGTTGAAGCTGTGCAGTTCTAGTGCCCAAATTTAAGTAGACATTAAAGTCATTGCTGTGGAGTAGTATGGTCCTAAATTTCAATACTGTGTGGTAAAGTTGCTGAGAAGATTCTGAAGGAGGAGTTATTGGGTTTTATTCACTGTTCAAATACTGTTTCTAATAAACATGAAAATAGGTCACTGTTTATCTAAGACTTAAACACAAGCTTTGTTTTAAAAACCTCCCTTAGCTGTGTGGTAGTAATTAACAAGTTCTGTTTTCATAGCTGTCCTGAACTAGACCTATGTATGGGCACACATTTCCCAGGGTGGGCAGGCACACACAAGAAGGGCAACCAGCTCTGCAGCATACTTACCCCTCCCTCCTTCAGAAGCCCATCTGGTGGCCCCTCACCTGCAGTAAGATTTTAAGGGGAGCTTTTAGAGGGAGTTGTGTTTTTGTTTTCAGCTTGCTCCTGATTTTACTGCTGTTTTCTTCTTCTATTTTAAGAACGCGGACCAGAGATGATATTTTGTCTAGACGTGAAAGATCAAAAGATATTAGCCCACCCAGTAGATGGTCCCCATCCAGAAGAAGGTCTCGGTCCCCCATTAGAAGGAGGTCTCGTTCACCCCTTCGACGTAGCCGATCTCCAAGAAGGCGGAGTAGATCTCCTCGGAGAAGGTAGACACACTGCATTTTTAAATGTATTTTGTAAAATATTACTAAAAGAATATCTTATGTGTAAAAAGACAATGCATTTTTTGTCCACATTTATACATGCCAGTACAGTTAAATTCATACTGTTGTCCATTAATGCATTTGTTTTATTACTTGAAGTTATTATGTACCTATGTGTTTTATGAATAGGTTTTCCTCTTCTTCAAAAAAGAAAACCAAACCAAAATGCTCAAATCCAAACCCCTCTTATTGTTACCAGGGATAGAAGCCGAAGAAGTAGATCTCGCCTTCGAAGAAGATCCAGGTCACGTGGTGGCCATAGGCGTAGGAGCAGAAGCAAAGTTAAAGAAGACAAATTTAAAGGTAGTCTTTCTGAGGGTATGAAAGCTGAACAGGAGTCTTCATCAGATGAAAAGTAAGAATTAACTTCTAACTTGCGCTGATTATCTAAAAATACAGATCCACTAATACGGAGAATGAACTGACATTTGTCTTCATGGTGTAGTTTTCGGGTTGTCACTTAAAACCTTAATCATGTTTTCGTACTTGTGATCTTGTCAAGTTACTCTTGGGATGATCTGGAAAACTTTGGAGTATGCAAGAAATATCAAGTCCTGTTGGCTAGTGGGCAGACCATGTTGTTGGTTTCTAAATTCAACTTGATCAGTATCTTGTGAAAATATTTGGCATGTTTCTTTAAGCGATAAGCTTGAGGAAAAACTATAAATAGTTGAAAAGATTAATTGCTATCTGCAAATTGGTTTTATATTTGCTAAATATCTACGTAATCCAATTGTGCAAGAGTATGCATTCTTAATCAAATTATCAAGGAAGAATGATGCTGAAATAAAAATGAACAAAGGTTTTTTTTGTGTTTTTTTTTTCTTTTTAAAAGCAGTTACTGTTAATTGTTTACAGTTAAAAATTAAATACTCAGAAGTCCCAATGAAATACCAAAAGATAAATTTTTCTCTGTGAGGAGGTATAAATATACACACTGGGGTTTAATACACCTTTGCTTTCTGAGTCAGTTGAACAGCTATTGTTAAATATATTGTGCGCTTTCTACATCGAAGAACTGCATTTGGTAAAAATCAGCAGATAATCTTATGTTTATGACGTTAAATAAAAAGTAATTGTATTTTTATAGTCTTGAAGACTTTGATTTGGAAGAAGAGGATGAAGAAGCAGAGATAAGACAAAGAAGACTACAGCGACAAGCAATTGTTCAGGTACAGGGTTATATTATCATGTAGGTTATGGAAACTAATTTTAGGCTTTAAGTGTAAAATGTTGTGATAAAGGAAGGCTCTTAACCTACTACTACATTATGATAGTAATTACTATTACTATATTTTTTTCCAATTAATTTATTGTAAATGTTAGTCTCAGTTAAACTGTGTGCTTCTATTGCAACAACATTGCTTTTAAGACTGAAGAAACTCTTCTGGGAGTCATGTGCTATGGTTAAACCTTCTCTGACAGTCCTATGACATGTTAAAATGTTCTTCAGTTATCTTAATCTGTAGGTTTTCTTCATAGCTGTATCATTGGTATCGTAGTGTCGATATAGCATTAAGTTACCTATCAAGTAACTTAACTGGTCAGTTTGTTTCAAGTAGAAGTTGTCCTTGTTCCTTTCCAAAACTTCATAAAGCCACTAAGATGGGTTCCCTCTTTATCAAAGTAGATAATGTATTAAGTTACACTTGTGAGCTCCCATGAACTTCTTATTCCTGATAAGAAAGTAACAGTAGTGACAGGTAATAGTGATTGAGACCCCGTAAAGGGAGCTGTGGCCAAAGGGGATGTAATTCTAAAGCACAAATTAGTTGTCTTTTTTTAAAGTTGGGATTTGGCACACAGTTAGAATGTAGTAAGCAAATTGCTGTAGCATATTTACTTATAAAAAAAACCTGGGTTTTATGCTGCTTAAGATAAGCAGCACTAAAAATGCTGTTCATCGTTTGACTTTTTTGCAAAGCCCAGTGTAAAATCCATCAGAACTATGACTGAGCCAAAACCATAGAAAGTAGATTATTTTTAAAGGCCAGTTATACCTATTGTTGGCCCATGCAGGAAGGAAATTCCAGAGCTTCGTTCCCGAAATGGGAAACCTCTGCTTGTATTATTGAATAGTTCAACCTTGATAACTGAGTGGTATTGCCATTTATTCAGTTTGATTTTTAACTTTTGGGAGAGGAAGTGACATTTTTATAATTTCACACTACTTGAGTTAAAAAAATTGTTTGTAAAGGTGTTGTCTTGAACTTTCTTAATTCATCTGAAATTTTTCAACAAGAGTGAATGAATAAACATGTTTTCTAGTTCAAATTGAAAAACTGAATCTAAAAACTTCTTTTCTGTACCATAACACTAATAAAAATGGAAAAGATTTTAGGATGTAAGATACAAGATCATAAATGTTTCCTTAAAGACTTTATTTCACTACTTAAGTGCCAGAATGGTTTAGTAATGAATCTATTGGTACTGACATTGTCACGCAGAACAAAATAGTTAATCTTCAATAAAAATAGCTTTTTACAGAGATGTAAAAGCCTAAAGGACACACATGAATTTTTTAGTCATCTTTTGTGGTCTGGGCTGTGGTGCATTATAGCAGAATGAGTTTTCAAAAACCACATTCTGCAAATAGTCTGTTGCCATTAGAGATGTAGGTGAATATGGAAAGCAAAGATTAAGGTTTCACACTAACCATTGAAAGACTCAGTATAAAAATGTTTACATTGTGATAGGCTGTGATGGTGAGATTAATAATTAAATTTCTTTTTAGAAATACAAAGGCCAGACAGAAGACAGTAATATATCTGTACCATCTGAACCAAGCAGTCCTCAAAGTAGTACGCGTAGTCGCTCAAATTCACCAGATGACATCCTAGAAAGAGTAGCTGCTGATGTTAAGGAGTACGAACGGGAAAATGTGGACACATTTGAGGCATCAGTAAAAGCCAAGCACAACCTCATGACGGTTGAACAGAACAATGGTAAGAATCAGAAATCTCTGCATAGTGCCATTTATGAAAGCTCAGCTCTGAAGCACAGCACTTAAAAAGAGACATTTTGCTTAGTGTCCTTATATACTTCCAGCTTTGGAAGTAGATGGACTTTTTGAAAAGAATTTGAAAATGTTTCCATGAATATTATGGTACTTAAAAGCATAACATTAAAATAAAACTTGCTCGTTGAGGAGGGTGGTATGAATCACACATGCTCTCTATACTTCCAGTAGCTCTTAACACAATTCATGCTATAAATTTGGAAGAGCAAGTAACGATGTCTGTCTTCTTCATAGTTAAGAATCACCCTTTTTGACTTCCAGATCTTTCTTTTCACTTGTGCATGTTGTTTTCTTAGAAGCTTAATATGGTCCTAGTCTATTTTGGGGTGGGTTGGAAACCATGCCCCCTTTTGTCCCTTTTTTTTTGGTCAAAGCCACTGTGTTAGAAGAATATAGGTGGGTCAGTAGTAATATAGAATGCTTAAGGCTTTTGAGAGTCTTTGCTAGTAGGTCCATTTTGGTAGCATAACTTCTTGATGAAGATATGGCTTTTTCCTCCTCTTCCTCCCTGCACATAGTCTATGTGTCTATATGCACATACTGAAATGAAATACCTCTTGCCATAAAACCTGCCTTGTGTGTGCAGCCTGCAGCAAAAGGAACTACGTCTTCCAAGTAGTGAAAAGGTGTGACTAGTTGCTGTGTGGACATACTTGAGCTAGTTTTAACTACTTCAGTTTCTCTTCACAGTTTAATTGCAACAGCACGCTGTTTAACAAGGGCTGTGAAACCTGCCCAACCCCTCAGGAAATGGTTGGACAGTTAGCTTGTATTTCGTGTCATGTGCTAGATGTATCCCTAGGGGCTAAATATGCTACATTCTAGTGGCTGCTTCTCTTTGAAGTAGTAAAGCTGCATCTCTTGGGACTGGTTTACTGCTCTGTAGTTTGTCCTAGTGTTCCCTTGGGCAGTGTGTTTTCAGATTGTTCTCCTGCAATGTAGGTGGAAAGAACTATCTTATGCACTTCTCCTTATTTGCATACCACAAGTTTAGACTTAAATCTTCGTATGTGTAACAGACAGTATCTTTTTCCTTTTTTTTGTCAGAGGCATGTACTGCTTTCTAATTTTGTCCACTAAAGTATATGAAAATATAAGTGTTAACTACATAGTCATTTTAAGATAGGAAAAAAGGTTTGTTTTTAAAAACAGATCAGTTACACTCAAATCTGGGAATTTTCATATATTGGTAGGATTCCAGGTTGGAGGTGGCTATAACAACAGATGGAAGCAGTGAATCACCTTTTTTCCGAAGAGCCATTTTTTATTTTTATCCTGACCTCATAAAGGCAGGATAGTGAGTTGCAAAGGAACTAGTTAATAACTCATTGTAGCCCAGTGCAAGTGTGAGTAACTGGAACTAAAAAGAAAATTTGAGGAAGTTCCTAGAAGGGTCTATATCTTGAAACAGTGGTGTAGCCTGTCTCCCCAGAGTGTCAGGTGACCTTGAAACAACAGTGTCAGCACGATGGATGAGAGTTTTTGATGGTGTCAAAAGATTTCAGTCTAGTTATTTTGTATGAAAGTGGTTGGCCATGAGACCTGAAGAATCTGAGGTTAACCGCTTATTTTTCTCCATTGACTAATGCCCTAAAGGGAGATTTACCATGGTCATGAAGGGATGCTACCAAATGTGTGTTATGAAATAGTTTGAAGTTTATTTGCTTTCACTAACATGTGCTTAATTTATATTTCTTTGCTTTTATCAAGCAAGTAAAATGTCTTTGGGACTTTAAAGATGATTAAAAGGTGAGAAAGGGATAATCTTGCCCACATTAAAAATGTTTCTCTTAAACATAAGAGTTGACGTTGTCTTTTGCTAAAAGCTACACACAAGGTCCTTTTTGTCAGGGTTGAAGAAAACATTTACCAAAGAAAGAACTTTTGAGTTTACAACTTTAGTTTTTAGTAAAAAAAAGATACCTTATGATTAGCAGAAAAGCCAGAACTTGTATATTTAAAAACATGTCTCTATTTTTTTTATATATAGACACGGTCATTTTATATATCTTTTTATACATACATATATATATATAGTCATTATCTGTAGGAATCATGTAAGTATGTACTGTTTCTTTTCTGCTGTGTGAATTACTTGAAAGCTATTATACTTAATTTTTCAAGGAGGTGTAAGTTCTTGAGGACTTTGAAGAACTTACGCAATCTGAGTTTTGTATTTCTAGAATGTAAAATGATATTTGCTAAAAATATTAGTAAAGCTACCTGTTTGCCAACATACTGAGCTTAGATTATATTGTCAAGGTACCGAGTCACGAATTATACTGGTAACAGAGTTAATAGTTTGTCATCTTTTTCATGTTGAGTAATCTAAATTTCATTTTAAGGTTCATCCCAGAAGAAACTGCTAGCTCCTGATATGTTCACAGAATCAGACGATATGTTCGCTGCATACTTTG
Organism: Chroicocephalus ridibundus; assembly: GCF_963924245.1. Lineage (NCBI taxonomy): Eukaryota > Metazoa > Chordata > Aves > Charadriiformes > Laridae > Chroicocephalus > Chroicocephalus ridibundus. Next base: position 77,552,501 of record NC_086285.1, on the reverse strand, counting down.
ATGTAGGTAATTCTTGGAGATAAGATGTATGATTTTTTTTTTTGCCTGACTTTTGTTAGAGAGTTACTATCACTTGAGGTTTGTGGGGACTTTGATTTGTAAAAACATGTGTAACTGAGTGGATGGTACGTTATGAATCTTTTGATCAGCCGAGGCAGGCAAAGTAGTTCTTAATATTTCAGTGAAAGGAAATCTGCCGAAATCAGTGGGAGCTTTACCAGAGTAAGCAGTTAGGGAATTCACCTGTTTTTTGACTAGGGCCTATAATGGCACACGGTAACAAACTTATTTGTAAGTTGCCCTTTAGGTTAATGTTACCATGGTGCACTGTTCTAAATATGTGCTTTTTTCAGAGGTTCATGTATGGTTAATTAAAAAGTGTCTGTGTAAAATGTTTTAATTTGCTAATGATGCTGTGTTGGATTAATGTAGTGTTTTGTTTGGTGGGGGTGGTTTTTTGGATGAAGAGATGCATTTCCTGCCTTTACTTTTGCACTATTCCAGCAGCTTTTCTCTAAACATGTTGAAGTAGCCTGTAGATCTTGGCAGTCCAGTGACTAGTTTTGAGACTTTACTTGCTGTTCTCTGTAAATCTGCCTCATTGTTCCTGATGCACAACACTGAGAAATAAGTTAAGACAGCAATTTTCTTCTTAACTTAGAAATTCTCTAGTTAATTTTGGTTTACAGTATGCATAATCTATTAGGTATGACAGAAGCATTCGTGACAAAAGGCTGCCATATTGTCACTCCAGTAACACTGTTAATACTAATAAAATTAAAAAATCAAAACCCCTTTGAGCTGGAAAAAGATACGTACTTGAAGGATAATGTGGGTGGTATGCTTTTTTATAAATTTGAAAGTTACAAAGAGGGATTTAAACGACTTGTAAGTGAGCGGTTCCCCCTTCCAAAAACTGTTGTTCAATTATTCTTTATTACTCATAGATTTGAATTTGTGGTAATACATTGCCAAATCTGTTAAGGTATGCCAATAGCAACTGTAGTAATTTTATGATCGTAAGTGTAGTAGTATGAAATCTGTGAAGTGACATTGAATGAAGAGAAATTCAAGGCTTAAACAGTTACATTTTCCCCACGAATTGCTAAACTTCATTACTACAAAAAGACTTATTCAGGTGGTCCAAAATGTGAGTTCTGACCTGACTCATATAAATTTCTTGTGGATAGGAATTGAAATTTTACCCATTTATGTTTAGTAGTAGTTTCTGTTGGTTGTTCCCATCCTCTTTCCTTGCATCAGTCTTTAGATACTGGTATATAAAGAGCATTTTGTGTTCAGTACTTTCTCTCTCCTACAAGATAAGTGTGTTTGTACCGTACAGAGGAACAGTGTTTTGGTAGGAAAAAAGGGCTTTTGGTAAGTAAACAACAGGGAAAAACATAGAGCCCACAAGCAAAGCTGTTACTTTTCTTTTTATTTCAGAGTGCTCGTCTGAGGGCTGCTGGGTTTGGCAAAGACTTCAAAGAAAACCCCAATCTCAGGGATAACTGGACTGATGCAGAAGGCTATTACCGTAAGTTGTATTTGTTGATTTGCAAGGAGAGCTAGAATGAGGGTGCTGAATGGAAAGGATCCTCATGTAAAAAGTTATGTTATTTCAATGTAAACGTACTACAGTGCCCTCACTGAGTGTGTAATGTAACGGATGAAATGAGCTTGCAGGTTTTAACCTCAGTTATGAAAAGACTCCAGAAGTACAGAATCATTTTGTTCCCCATAATTTCCGCAAAGCTAGGTGATACAAAACATTGTACGCTATGGAATTAAGGGATTATACCGTTTATCATATTTTTCTGAATTAATAGAATGGTCTATTTTTCATAAAAAGCTTCATTATGTATGTCACTCATAACTCTTTAAATTGCTTGATTTTTATCCTTCAGGTGTTAATATAGGTGAAGTTCTAGATAAACGTTACAATGTCTATGGTTACACTGGTCAGGGAGTCTTCAGTAACGTAGTGCGAGCCAGGGACATGGCAAGAGCAAACCAAGAAGTAGCGGTTAAAATCATCAGGAACAATGAACTTATGTAAGTAATATTTTTGTTTAATAATAATAAAGCATATTATAACAATTGGAAGTTTTTCATGATGTGATTTGAATCTCCCTTTGTTTCAAGTGAAGTAACAGATCACAGCTGTGATTCCTGCCTTTTCTGCTAATATGAGCCAGATAATGGGAAGCGCTTGAGGACTATGTATCCACACTTCTTTACAGCTATCACAGGAGAAGGGTACTTGCATTTTCATCAGGCACTTTCTCATTTGCAAAACTGCAGGGAACAGTGGTAGCAAGAAACAAGGTTACAGTTAATTATGAGGCCTGCCTAGCCCTAAAATTTTTGAGATGGGAGTCGTGAACTGTAAAAAATTTTGTTTTGATTAGCCAAATAGATTTGGTAGCTGTGGGTTGGATCCTAATTGATCATCTGCGACTTACCAAAAGACATCTGTACATTAATTACTTTTGTATATTCTCTATATGTTTGCATATATATAAGCTATATAGAAGGGGATGGGTCTCTCCCCCTTGAAATGAAGAAAAAAAAATAAATAGGTCTTTCAGAATGAGTAAACATTAGCAAGTATGATCTATTAAACTATGTTACGTGAGGACTTGTCTATAATATTCATTTTCAGTATCTGCTGTAATATTTCTACAGTCATATGTTATGTCCTCTTCCATTAAAGTCAACTTAAATGAAAAATATTTTCCACGCCTTTTATCTTGGAAGTTTTAAAAATTGTCTTGCTGTGTGTATAACTAGACTATTTTGAGTTATATGAATAGGTATCTAGAAAAGTCTAAAAAGAGGGGGGGGTGATAAGCGATTTCAGTTTGTTGTACACACCCAAACTGATTATCTATACTTGACTCTATAGTCAGTTTAGCTTAAAACTGTTTTAATAATCTACGTGGTTAAGTACTTTTGTAAAAAAAAAAAAAAAAGTAAACTTCTCACATGAGTGCTGTTTGAAGCTAAAGTGTTGTATTACAGGAGGAAATCTAAGTTTAGCTTTACGTACAACCAGGAGGGAGATGCAAAGGATAAGTAGGTTACAAAGGCACGGTGAAGATTAAAGAATTAAATAAATGTAGCCAATGTGTAGACACTGACAGCAAACCACTGTTGTGACTTTTTTTTTTTTTTTTAAGCAGTGGTACCTTAAGTAATGACAAGACACTTCTCACTTCCTGATAATTATAACCATGCAAGTGAATGGCTAGATTTAAAAAAGGTATTAGGATGTTGCTGATTTTGTCTTCTAATCTTTTCTTTTTTTTTTTCCAGGCAAAAAACTGGCCTAAAAGAACTGGAATTTTTGAAGAAGCTCAATGATGCAGATCCTGATGACAAGTTTCATTGTCTACGATTGTTCAGGCATTTCTACCACAAACAACATCTCTGTCTGGTATTTGAACCACTCAGGTAAGACGACAAATGTTTGGCGTTCTCTGTAAAAAGTAAAGTACTTCTGTGAGTGATCTTTACCTTTCTGTTCTTGGCTATTGTTTTGATACCTTGTTCTATTGCCAAGACTCAAGAATGCAAGGAGCTTTTTTTTAAAACAAAGTAAACCTTTTTTTTTTTTGTTCCTGGAGGCACAAATCCACAGAATACTGAACTATTTCTGGTTTACTTAAAGCATCGTTGTGAACTTTGGGCAATATTTGAAACAAAATAATGTATTATTAAAGATGGGTCATCTCACCAGTGCTGCTCTTAATGATTTGTGTGTGTGTGTCACAATATTTTTATTAGTTTTCATAATTTTTTATTTTATGGTTTTGCATTAAAACTCCATTCCCAGAGAGGTTCAGCAAATACTGTGTATTCTGTGAAGAGTACATGTATAACAACAGTCTAAGGAAAAAAAATTGTTAGTGCTTTGCATGCTCACTTTTTCCCTTAACTAATTAGGCTCGTTTGGCAGGTTAATTGTAGATCCTGTGTTTTATGATAGATCTGGAAATATTCGTTATCTTAGTTCCCATTCCTGCTTAGACATCAGTTGTTCATGTCTTAAGTTTTCTGTGTATGTCGTATTTTAATTTTTGCCATATTTGAGGTGAAGATAAGTTATATGCTGAAGCAAAGCAAGTTTTATGAAACTACTGTTATATTTTAATTAATAAGCCATACAACAAATCATTTTCTTGTTTATAACACTTTTGTACCTTATTTATACCCAATGACGTTTTTGTCTTGAAATTGTGATCTTTTTATCTGCTGTTTAAGACATCAAAAAATCACCTCCTCAACGCCTCATCTTTTGCATACTTCCTTTTTTTTTATTTATTTCTTCAGAAAACGAGTACAAGAGCGGTACAGTTGTTAAGAAAATGCTGCTTATGTGCAAATAAACCCTCTCAGATTAATCTTGATTAAAAATATGTTCTGAACTAAGTGTGTCCAGTCTAGTAAGTAATTGTACAGAATTTAGGATAGATCCGATTGACCTGCATTTTTGTTTCATTGCTGTAGCTAACAGAGCAGTATCTGTGTTGAGTGTTGCTTTTTTCCAAAAATGTCTAAAGCTAACTGGTTTCTTCACGTTTTTCTTACAGTTTACAAGGCCACTGTATTTTTACTTGTTAAGTTCTTTTCTATTCTTTCTCTCTCCCTCTCTTTCTTGAAATAGTATGAATTTACGAGAGGTGTTGAAAAAGTATGGGAAAGATGTTGGACTCCATATTAAAGCTGTGCGTTCCTACAGCCAGCAGTTGTTCCTGGCTTTAAAGCTTCTTAAAAGATGCAATATCCTACATGCAGATATTAAACCAGATAATATTTTGGTAAGTAATAAATAATTGAAACTTACTTTTCACAGTCTATCATGTAAAATTAAGTATTTGAAATCAGTATCATTCTGTTAATTTAGGTGAAGTCAAAATTAACTTTAACTGAAAATGTTAAGATTTCATGTTATGAATGTTTTGCTATAAAGTGCTGTTGTGGTGTAAATAGTATGTAAGAAATATAATACAGCATCTAAATAAAATTTGGTATGGAGTACAGTCTTTCTCAAACAAACCTGCATCCACTTGTATCTTAGAATGCATATCTTCCAAAGGAAGACAGCATCCTTTTTTAGGATAAATCTTGGGACTTTTTCCATGAGTAGTTGAAAAATGTTCTTGCTTTCTGCAAAATGGAAGTAGTTTGTTTAGGTCTGGATGGACCTAATTTGTGTATGTGCATGAGACAATGGGGAAAAGTCCTTAATGTCTCTTTTTTTTTTTTTTCCTTTTTTTTTCTGTTTCCATTGAACATTCTAGTTAGCAGAGCATAAGAGCTACATCAGAGGAGTCAGACATGTTTCCTTTGGTTTTCTTGGTGGTCATCCCTGTGAAGAAGTCAGATTTTTACTTTTAAGATGTTCGCTTTTTGCCATCACAGCAATGAAATCTATGAAAGCGTGAGATATGTGAATAATTTGCTGGTTTGTGAGTGGTACTCTGGATACTAGAGCTGGAAGTCTGAACTGATATAATTTCAGTATCTGGAAAGAAATCCAGGCCCACCAAGGATATTTTAGTAAGGGAAAAGTACATGAAACTGACCTTTTTTGTATTTCTTAGGATTGAAGACATTAACTGTCACTTTCAATTTAAGAAGGTTTTACAGTTTCCTTAAAATACCGAGAGGAAGGATTGAAATATGAGAAGAACTTCCAATTTCAAGGCGGAATGTTTTTCTTATTTCTGACTTAAGTTTATTGTTATTTCCACAGTGCTCTTGGTAATTCTCTCTACAAATAGTGCTAATGGATATTTATGTTTAACTTTCAGGTGAATGAATCTAAAACGATATTAAAGCTTTGCGATTTTGGATCAGCTTCGCATGTTGCGGATAACGACATCACACCGTATTTAGTTAGTAGATTTTATCGAGCTCCAGAAATTAGTAAGTACATTTGGATTGGCTACGTGTATCATAAGCAGTAGCAGGATATATCAGTACTAGCAAATGAGAATTTGACTTGAATTTACTCTCTGGTATTAGCAAAACATCGCTCTGGAAACATGGTGGCGGTCAAAAATTCAGACTTCGAAAGCATGCTTGTGTGACTCTGCATGTGTGTTGGTGGTCAGCTCAGTGAGGACAGGGAGGAGTCGTTCTGATTGGTTATGGTTATGTTTTAATTTAGAGATATTATTCTGACCTTGTTTCTTACTGACTTAATTCATGCTGGGTGTTAAGTAAAAACCTCCCTATCTAAAATAGGGATACTGTGAAAGTTAAAAGGTTTGCATCCTTACTTTTTTATGGTAACTTCTTATTCTGAAGATGAGGAGCACCAATATAGTTTACAAATGAGAATTTTTTCATCTGTCTGGTTTTGTGATATTGCATCTTTTAAAGCTGCCTTTGTGGAATTAACTATAATTGCTCTGTTTCAGTTATAGGAAAAATCTATGACTATGGTATAGATATGTGGTCTGTAGGCTGCACATTATATGAACTTTATACAGGAAAAATACTCTTTCCTGGCAAAACCAATAATCATATGTTGAAACTAGCCATGGATCTCAAAGGAAAGATGCCAAACAAGGTGAGAAAGAAAAGTACATGATTTTTAATTAATATCTGAAACTGCTGTAATGAACAGTAGAACATACTTTCTTTTTTCTCCCTGAATTCTGTTTCTTATCATATACATCTTCTCTTAACAGCAAGTAAATATCAGACATCGCTCTGACTGTATAATTAATATTGATTTTAAAATCTTATGAAGTGAAAGTATACAGCTTCTTTTTCATAGACTAAGTATAAAGTGAAAGCAGAAACCTTCTAAGCACTGACCTGAAAAAAAAAATACGTAAGTCAATGGAAGATACTGTGTCCTTTTTCAGATGGTTTGAACTGTATTTATTTTTTTATTCAATCTACATGTTTCTTACTGTGCTTTTGATATATTTTTGATTAGCGTTAATTAGCATTAAATTATTCATGTTGCAATAAGTTAGTAGACATTGATGCTAATTGTGGAATTTGTAAGACACAGAGACCTTTCCTGAAGCTCTGCCTCTCCCTCGTTTTCCAGATGATTCGAAAAGGTGTGTTCAAAGATCAGCACTTTGATCAAAATCTCAACTTTATGTATATAGAAGTAGATAAGGTGACAGAAAGGGTAAGTCCTCAATGTGTTGACTAACGTATTGCTCTTTTCCAAGCTTTCCTACTATTATGGTCTTCCAAACATATCTTGACATCTTCATTAAAAATAAGATTTTATAAACTACTAGAATGTAGTTTTGCAGCAGTATGGACAGGATACATAGTTATAAACTGGCAACAGAGATTTTTCCTCCAATTTAGGAAAGTGTTTAAGAGAAATCTTAGTTTAATCATGGTAGGTATAGAGGGTATCTCCATGTAATGCATCCTTAAATTACTAATAAAAGAAATTCTGGCTTCATTTTAGAGAAGTGTGTCCAACTTGAGTATGACGTTCTTATGTTATAGGAGGTCACTGACTTTCTGTATCAGTTTAGCATAGTATATTTATTAAGAATCACAGGACTAATGGTCAGATGTGGAACTTCGCACGTGGAATTTTGACATTCTCAGTTAACTGGAATGTTGGGTTCACGTGTGCACCTGCCGTTGGCGAAAGATGCAGCCCGGCCTCCCCCTGGCAGCATCATTTCCACTCTTTTCCTTTGCCCCCATGAGGATTTATAAAGCCGCGTGATGATGTTGTGGTCAGCATTGCTGATCAGATCTGAGAGAACCCCGCAGAAAAGTTGTGGCTGAAGCTCCGTCAAAGGAATAGGGGGTTTGTGCATTACTGCTGTTCTACAAGATTGCCGTTTTTGTATTTGTAGGAGAAAGTTACTGTTATGAGCACCATTAATCCAACCAAGGACCTATTAGCAGACTTGATTGGGTGCCAACGACTCCCTGAAGACCAGCGTAAAAAAGTGCACCAGCTAAAGGACTTGTTGGACCAGATTCTAATGTTAGACCCAGCTAAACGGATTAGCATCAACCAGGCTCTGCAGCACGCCTTCATCCAGGAAAAAATTTAAACCAGATGAAGAAGTTCAAAGGGTTTGAGTAATTAAGATACAAAGACTGAAGAAATTTCACAGCAGTTATTAATGTATATAAACATAAATATTTCCCCTGCAAAGTTGAGGAAGAAATGATACATTTGAATTAACATCAAGGCTGATATTTCTTTTAGAAATGTTAGAGTAATTCTGTTTCGTGTCTTATGTGAAAATTTTCACTGTAGAACTGTTTTAATTGCCAAGACTGCACAGAAGTACAATGCTAATGTATATGGTTGCAGTTCGTATATATTATAAAAAGAAAAAAGCATCTGTTATAAAAAAAAAAAAAAAGAAAGAAAAAAAAAAAGAGCAGTAATACTGGGTGGTTGATTTGTTTTTAGCAGACTTGGCTTCATTTTTGTCTTTAAAAAATGGCCAGCATAAATGCTGTTTATATTCACGTTTTCCTAGGTGTGTGTGTGCAGGCCACAGCAGCATGCCCTTGGTGTAGTCAGTGCCGAAGGGGGTCTGTTCCTTCTTGAGCCTGCCCGCAGGGATGGTCTCCTCTTTTAAAGCAGGTTGTGTACAACTTTCAGTACACTGAAGGTAAGCTAACCCATCAACATCACCGGTGTTTAAGCTGTTATTTTACTGGAACAACTGACAAATGAGAGACAATAGCATTGTGGCAGAATTCCCTGCATGTTTGATAAATGATCTTGTTTTATTTTTCTGGCATTGCAACCGTGGCATAGTTACAACTTCTGTTCTGTTCATCACATTTAAAATTTTGAGAGTGCGCACTTGATGGATAGAGCGCCTTCAGTGTACTGTTTCTTATTACTTTAATTTTTTTAATCAACTTGCTATAGACTTTGTATACATTTTGTTAAATACAATTCGCTATGACATAGAACCAATACTTACAGAAGAGTTTTCCTTTAGTAATTACATACGTTGGGATCTCATTCGAAAGACCTTATATCTAAAGGATAGATAGACAACATAATGAAATTTTTAACTATTTGTATGTCATTTTGAAAGTGTACTGCTTTATGCTAAAAGTGTTTCATTTGTTCATTGTTTTCATTATTTGTGATCATGTTGTCTTTCAATACAGGCATAAACCTTCCACTCTTGAACAAAGCAGCTGCTTTTTAAAAGCGGTAATTGCTTCTTTACCTTTTATTTCTTTTGTAAATGAAGCTTTTCTTTAAGAAATGTGACTTTAAAGTGTTGTCTCTTGCATAAAACAGTTGACACTTACTTATTGTAAAGTGAAGATTGTTCTGCTGCATGTAAAGTGGACCATGCAGATTTCTGTATGTTTTCAGTATGCATCATTAGATAATAAAGTCTTTTGTGAACAAGGCATTTGTAGCCATTTTTAAAAGAATCTGTCTTCAGTGATGGTAAATCAGGTAATTTGTAAGAACCACCCCTGCATTTCCTATTAATCGTTTAATTTAAGGGATTATTAAGCGTTATGATCTTTGGGAGAGCTATAGGCTATGTTAATTGGATATATAATTATCACTGCTTAAACAAAAACAAAGCAAAAAAAAAACTCTACAGATAATGTCTGTCTGCTTTCATTGTAATGAAATTATTCCTGTAGGACATGGGATTAAATTCAGGCTTTAACTAATGTTTGTGCTGTTTTTCTCACTTTTCCTTTTGATGGTGCTGAAAGAGAAAAAGGAAAGCGAGTCACAGGCCACTCAACGCCTACTCCATGGGTCTGATTTGCTGAGACACCAACTTCACCTTCCTAACAAGGTTATTTCTGACAGCATGTGTAGATAAACATTTAGCAACGAGTTAGAACAGCTTGAAACATTTGAGTTGGTTATGCAGCGCGAGGGAACAAGAATCAGACTTTTCAGGTCCATACTGCTGTTTTAATGTTCTCGCTGACAGTAGTAAGAAGTTCATCTTTTCATTTTTAATAATATATTCTGAAAAGCTGTGAAACCCCCGCTGGTTTCACGTTACTTTATAATACTTCTTTGAACTAAGAAGGGTTTTTGTATCCATCTAGGTACATAATGGCAACAGTCATGCACTCTCAGTGCACTCAAGAATGGAAAAATGTCACAAAGCAGTCATTCTGCTGGTGGGGGATACCCCACCGAGGAGATGTAATGAACTAACTACGAAAACAAGCAGGAGATGGGTGGTTTTGTATGCCTATTTGGAACCTTCAACCTGTCTCTTCTCAATTTATATTGTAAAATTCTTAATAAAAAATAACCTCTCCTTATTTCCACATGTTAACGTATCTTGTTCATACAGGAAATTTAAAAAAAAAAAAGCTTTCAAGTTTAATGAAATACTAGTTGCTTGCTAGTTAAATACAAAGTCACTTGCACTTTTACAACATAGACAGCGCTTCTGAGGGCAGTTTTACACAGATGTAGTAATAGCTTTATTCTTTCTGTTGCTTTGTACTTATTCTTAAAATAGGAATATAAAACAATGAAATGAGTTGGTGATACAGAAACAAAGCAGTAGAAAAGATGCCCCTTAATGCCTACAGAACTGTTTTAAGCTATTCTGGAGAAGCATAAAGTTGCTCGTTTACTTGTTCTTTGTGTTGTAGGTGCAGCTCAAAAGAAGATGATGGCTACCAGAAGACATGAACAAAGGTTTCTGTCCTATAAAAGATACGAAAAATACTCTTTGTGTAGTTCTGTCTTAATCTTTTGTTTTCCAGCATTCCAATTTAGAATTGATTAACACTGCTGCAGTACTGATAATTCCTGAAATGTACTTACTGTATCAGAATTTGTTACATAGATGTGCTTGCTTAATTTCTGGTTGAAGAGATTATTTTTTTTTATTGTGATTAAATGTAGGTGCATAAGCATTGCTGTGTAAATGCAGTTTTCTTAAAATTATAGAACGATCAGTACAAACCTTATTATGAAACTGAGGAAAAAATCTGACATTATGTTTGGTTAAAATACATGTGTTTTAACTAGTAAATATTTAAGCAGATGATGCGCTTTTTTCGTTAACTTCAGCATGTTCGTTATTTTAATTCTGTCACACTTCATTGTTTATACAGAGGCTGGCTGACAGGGGTTATTCAAAACAAATCTATTTCAGTCCTCCATCCAGTATCGGCTTCAGCTGATACTTGTTGTTGGCAACAATAGAAAATATTTAGTTCTGGCTTCAAAAGCCTGTGGAATTGAGGACTTTTTGACAGTGTTAAGGAGCTTCTCCAGTTTTAGGCAGTGCCTGTCCCAGTAGCCTGTGGTCTCTGAGGAGAGCAGAGCAGAGCAGCTGCTGGTGCCACTGCAGTCAGCTGAATTCCCGTGGCTGCAGCTTGTGGCAAACGGAACAGCTCTGCAACAGAGTCGTGTTGAACTATTTCTCACCTGGTCTAAGAGGGAGGATAATTTTATCTTTTCCTCCTGTACATGAAGATGTAATTTGTATCTTCACCTGAGGTCCTACATACAGAAAGTTTGGCTAAATCTGCTTTGCTCGTTTCTGTTTCCTTCTCCCTCGTGGTGACAAGGAGCTTCGCATGTAACGTACTTAGTTTGCCAAGCATTTAGAAAAAAACAAGATACAAGCCCTATGCAGTTAGAATGTGGGGTGTTTTTACCTTGGTGTATGCTACTAAACTTAAAAATTAAAAGCTGATTAAGAGTTTTTCATAGAATCTAAAGATTCCTTTAAAACCTTTTTAATAATACTTTATCTCCATACATAGGGTAAGTGGCATAAAACCTCTGAAGAACCTTTATGTGTATATTGAACCGTACGCAGAAGGCAGACCGGTCTGTGATACTGCTGGAGATAGAGCGATCTTCTACAGTATGTGTAAAATTGTAACTCTGGTGGAGGATGTTGGGCAGTGGCAATTGCTTGCTATTAATAAAGTATGCTTAAAACTTAATGCTTTGCATCCTGTCTTCTGTTGTGTTTACAAGTGTCGTACTGCAAAGCTGCTAAATATATGATCAAGTTTTAAATACACTAAAATCAAAATATAGTTCTTTGAATTGGGGTTGTGTGCTTAGGTAGCAGAGGTATTACAGAATATGTGGAAAGAGTCTTCTTGAATATGTGTAAAATGGAGCTCTTGTCCTTTGTTAAGTTGCCCCTCTCCTGGTTTTGGAAGCCCTGTGAGGGCCAAAGAATTCATGTGGATTTCACTTTGGTTTTCCCCATGCCTTTGTGTTTTATCTTTTACAGGGAGGTACTAACCTCTCTGAGTTAGGGGATGAAAGAATTACGTCGTATTGCAGTGAAGGGGAACCAGATATATTTATAAATCTTTATAAGAAAAAACTGGGGCTAGTCAAATGGGAGAAGCAGCATGGTGAAGTGGGAGGGAATGTGTATTTTCATTTCTTAACTTGTGAATTATGTATCAAATTAAGAATCTAAGTATATTCATTATACTCGTTATGTAGGTACAGAAGCAAAATTACCCTAAGTCTCGTAGACATTCATGTCTTAGTTTTGTTCAGCCAACTACTTAAATAACTACAACTTAATTGAAACTTGTGACAAATAATTACTTTCTCTGAATTAAAAATGTGTGTATCCTTCCGTGGTACACCTTTTGAATGCTTAATCTTCTCAATTATCTCCTCCTAAACACTAATTTTGATGATTGCACCCCAGATCTTTCTATAAAGTAGGTATGAGCTAGTGAAAACACACTAAGGATATTTACAAAGATTCGGTGTCCAGTTTAAGTTAATGAGACATAATGTAAGCTACTTCTGGGCAGGTAGAATTAAATAGGTCATAACCTGGAAAGCAGATACTGAAACAGTCACTGTCTACTTTATAACTGCTCATGGGTCAGTCTCAGAAGTGTTATTTTTTAAGTGAGAGTGCAACAAAGCTACTTTGTGTTCCTGTAAGAAGAAACTAGGAGCGGGTAACTGAGGGCAACTGCACTACCCGCTATTAAAAGAACGGGACTAATAGTTGCTACCAAGAATAATAGGCAAAGAAAGTCCATGTGGCTTTAAAGAGAAACATGGAGTTGGTAAAGGAGGTTGTTGGGCACAAGAAGGTATCTGCAGTCATGCCAGAGTGAAGAAAAATAAGTCCACTCTTGTGCCTTGCCACCAGCCACATGTGCAAGGTGCCCGGTGTTTCTGGTGGCTGCTTTATCTCCAAGGGCTCCCATTAAGCGTAAGGACAGAATGCCAGCACCCGGACAGACTGTGTTACCCTGTGGTGGGTTGATCCTGGCTGGACCCAGGCTGCTCTACCGCTCCCCTGTCTCAGCTAGAGAAGGGAGAGAAAAATAGAAGGAACGGCTCGCGGCTTGAGATAAGGACAGGGAGATCACTCAGCTGTTACTGTCATGGGCAAAACGGACTTGACTTGGGGAAATTAAGTTAATTTATTACCAATTAAATCAAAGTAGGGTAATGAGAAATAAAAAACAAATCTTAAAAACACCTTCCCCGCCAACCTCTTCCTTCACTCCTGATTTTCTCTACCTCCTACTCCCTGTAAGCAGCACAGGGGGATGGGGAATGGGGGCTGTGGTCAGTTCATCACATGTCTCTGCTGCTCCTTCCTCCTCAGGGGCAGGACTCCTCACACTCCTCCCCTGCTCAGTCGAGTGTCCCTCCCATGGGAGACAGTCCTCCATGAATTTTTCCAATGTGAGTCCTTCCCACAGGCTGCAGTTCACAAACTGCTCCAGCGTGGGTCCTTTCCACGGGGTGCAGTCCTTCAGGAACAGGCTGCTCCAGTGTGGGTCCTCCACAAGGTCACAAGTCCTGCCAGAAAACCTGTTCCGGCGTGGGCTCCTCTCGCCACAGGGCCATTAGTCCTGCCAGGAGCCTGCTCCAGTCCGGGCTTCCTATGAGGTTACAGCCTCCTCCAGGCATCCATCTGCTCTGACATGGGAGTCCTCCATGGACCGCAGGTGGATATCTGCTCCAGCGTGGACCTCCATGGGCTGCAGGGGGACAGCCTGCCTCACCAGGGTCTTCACCACCGGCTCCAGGGAAATCTCTCCTCTGGCGCCTGGAGCACCTCCTCCCCCTCCTTCTTCACAGGCCTTGGTGTCTGCAGAGTTGTTTCTCTCACATATTCTCACTCCTCTCCTCTGGCTACTGGTGTTCAGTAACATTTTCACCTTCTTAACTGTGTTATCCCAGAGACGCTACCACTGTCGCTGATTCTTCAGCCTTGACCAGCAGCGGGTCCGTCTTGGAGGCAGCTGGCATTGGCTCTATCGGACACAGAGGAAACTTCTGGCAGCTTCTCACACAAGCCACCCCTGCAGCCCCCCTGCTACCAAAACCTTGCCATGCAGATCCAATACATACCCCCCCAATACATGATTTTTATGATAAGTTCCCTGCAATGAGAGGTTTTGGTTCTAAAGTAATAAAAATGTTTATGTCTTGTCCTTTCATAAGTCCCATACCTCACTGTTACCGTAATTCTTGCCCAATGTATAAAAACCTCAATGAGAATAAATGGGACAATATTCTTGCTGCAATTTATTGAATCCAAGCTGAACTCTAGCAAAGGGTGGCGCTGGACACATTGCAAGAAGGAGCAGCAGAACTAATATTCCTGATTTCTGACAAAAACAAGTTTCTTCTGCAAATATCCTTGACAGTGGCTTTGAGCTGTCACACTCACCAGCCTGTGAGTTTATGTGTTCTTCCTGCTCCTAAGCATTGTTCGCAAATGAGAAAGCTGAACTTCACATGCTATATATAAAAGGAGCTTTACCTTCTTTAAATACACCTAAAGCTCAGGCGTTCTACAAATCCGTCTCTGTGGGAAAGCAACGGAAGATCGGCGAGGAGGATTGTAAATACACTCAAGGGACTCGCACCTGGGGTGCTGGGAAACCCATCTATCACACTCATTGTTGTTCAGTCTTGGGTGCTGCACAGAAAACACTTGCACTTAGATAACATAAGTCTGCAATGGACTCAGGGACACCTTATCTAGCCGCTTGAGAATCCTGGTCTGTTGTTGAAGATCAAAACACAGGGGGAAAACTATGCCTGTTTGAACCCTTTAAACACCAGCGAGAACAGGGAGCCCGTGTGTGCTCTTGCTAATAAGGACTCTCTCACTGCCAAGGACTCTTGCTAACAAGGACTCTCTCACTCTACGGTGCCCACATCCCCTGCTTGCATGCCTCTGCCCGGGTGTTGCTTCGGCGATTCCCCGGTCCATGAGGTACCGAGATTAAACTTGTTCTTTGCCTTTCATCTGTGGTTTTGTGGTTGTGCCTGCATCCTGCCTGCATCGGCTCACGCAGTCTCCTATGTTAAAATAAAGCTCATCCTAAAAACATTATCCTGATGAGATACTCGGTACAGAACAGCCCTACATTTGGGCTGCAGTCTTTCCATGGGAAAGAATCAAGTTCTGCTCGACTAAAGCCAAGCTGACCTTCATGCCGTGCGTACTTGTGTATCTACTAGACATCTGGAAAGGTAACACACAGAATTCCATACATGTTTTTACAAAATTGAGTCTGGATTTAATAGCCAGACAGATTAAGCCAGCTGGCGGAATCTGGTAAAGGCATCTTTCCCTTCAGGCTCTGGAATGAAGAGGTCTCAGTGTGGCCGAACAAGAGGACTGTCTGCAGTCGCGCTTCTTTGAATGGTCTCCTACACGCGGGAGGATCATGCAGTTCAGACACTCTTTCTGGGATTTTTTAAGTTAGATCTGAAACACACACACAACGCCTATCCATTTTCTTCCCCTAGGAGGCTTAAATTAAATAAACCTGGCAGAGCAAATTTAGGCGTGGAGATCCCTGCCTCCTTTACAGAACATCCAAGCACTCTGATGGGATAGGAAACGGACAATTTCACAACCTGACCCAAATCCTCTGCTAGCTCATTAAAGCTAATATACCGAGTACATTCCTATTTGCAATTAGTTAATCTATTTCTGTTCAGAAAGGCTTAGTAAAAAATTCAGCTATGTTTACATGAGGATTCCACTTAATGCCTACATTAACATGCTTTTTTCTTGAAGTTCTTCTTCTTTAAAAATAATCCAGAAATTCTCTTACCATGTGTTAAATTACACAGTAGTTGCATATACACAAGAGCAATTTAAGACATCTCACAGAAAAGCTGAATTTTAAAGCAACAAAAGTAGCAAACTTCACGTGTGGGAAGCTCCTGTACACAGAGAAATGAATGCAGTGCAAATACATACTTAATAGAAACAACCCTCTTATAGACAAAAAGATGAAATGAAGTATGTAATTTACTCATAGAAGTTTAAGGAGGTTTTCTTGGAATAGTCGTCATCCGCCAAAATCCAAAAGTTTGCAGGAGCACGTTCTAGTCTGACTTTCTGATAGAGGGATAAATGTGTTCGCTTAAAACACATATATATGTATTTGATCTACAATACCACCCATTATTTGGTCTCAGGCAACAGTCAAGCTACTAGTAAGCTATTTTACTGATTATTCTATTTATACTGAGGTAAATACGAGCAATTCCACTGGAGGCTGAAAAGCTCCCAGCCCACACCAGTTTTAGGCAGTTGGAATGTGTTCCGGAGACTGTATCTAAGCCACACCACCACTTTTATGCTGTTTCAATGTATTTATGCTAAGTCATACAACTGTAATTAACAAGCAGTCAGTATCCTACATTTTATTACTGTTTTACAAATATTTGAAAAAAAAAAAGCTGCAATTTTAGCAAGATAAGCCCTTCAGAAGACAGGTACGTGCCGGCTAGTTTTATGAAGAGATCTTACAAAATGTCTCAAGATGCTGGCACATAAAATGAATGAAATTTGATATTATTTTTTTTAATAAGACAGTTGTATTCAATTCCGATGAGGTATTACCAATCACTTCTAAACAGTAAGAAAACACTTACTGCCTTAACTTACAAGCTGCACTAAACCAGCAATGCTGAATGAGACTCACTCACAACAAGCAGGAATTCAAGAAATTAATATTTTTCGGCATTAGTGTATTTCAACTTTGCCACGGCAAGAGCGAGATTCTACCTTTTTGACAAGACAAAAACTCATTCATTACCGAAGTCTTTCGGAAGAGGTTTGGGTCCTATATTGTTCATATGCAATGGTATAGAAAGAGTAGGTTGCAGCTGTATTTGGCGAGTGTAACTTTGAAGTTGCTGCAACCACGGAACGAGACCTTGGTTCAGCAGCAGAGCCAGAGGGAAATGTCCTCACGGGCACCTGAGTTTAAGACTGTGGGCACCTCAGAGCTCTCTGGAGCATCACGTGATGCTCTAAGGTCCCTCACAGCTGAACTACCAGCGATGGGTGTCCCACTCATGCACCTGCCTGTCCCACAGCAAACACATTTCGAACTGCTCCACTCACGTGTGCAGCAGCTGGAATTTTTTCTCAATTAAAAGCTGAGTGAAGACAGGGAGAATGAGGTAGCCCTGGCTGACTGATGCATAGACTTGGAAGAAATAGGTCGATTGCTGACAACCATCAGGGGAAAAGCTGTGAGGTGTTGGTCTTCTCCTGGAATGTAGGCAGATGCTGCATTCCTTCCATTGCCAGTAGATGAGAAGACAGTCTCACATCAGAGCCTTCTGGGGACAGACCAAAACCTGACTTGTGGTCATCCTATTTTGAAAAGACTACCTTTTGTAAAGACTAATCAATGGTGGGGGAGGGAGGAGAGGGGACGATTTTGGGTTTGTGTCTGGATATTAGTTCCTCAGTTGTTTTCTATTGCTTATGGCTTCAAATCCGTGTTTTTGAAATATTTAGGCGAATTATCTTTTATCTGTTCATTCTCAGATGCTTTATTTTCTTCCATTAAAAGACAGTCCTGTGTGTTACCATTTTGTAACCCAAAACTACATTTGGAAAGAGAGAGGGTATCTTCAGCACTATATTCAGGAGCAGGCTCAAAGTTAGAAATAACGGCTTCAGTTCTAGTATTGAAAAAATATCCTGGTCTCCTTTTGTCCAGCAGATTGCTATCGGTGTCTGCTGAAGATGGGTATAAGATGCTGTTTTAATCATAGAATCGTAGAATCATAGAATCATAGAATCATTTATGTTGGAAAAGACCCTTGGGATCATCGAGTCCAACCATCAACTCCACTCTACAAAGTAAGTTCTCCCTCACACCATATCCCTTAACACCACATCTAAACGAGTCTTAAACACATTCAGGGATGGTGACTCCACCACCTCCCTGGGCAGCCTATTCCAGTGTCTGACCGCTCTTTCTGTGAAGAATTTTTTCCTAATGTCCAGCCTAAACCTACCCTGTTGCAGCTTGAAGCCATTCCCTCTTGTTCTATCGCTAATTACCTGTGAGAAGAGACCAGCACCAACCTCTCTACAATGTCCTTTCAAGTAGTTGTAGAGAGCGATGAGGTCTCCCCTCAGCCTCCTCTTACTCAAACTATATCCTCAAACATCAAGATGGTTCTCCTAGTTTCCAATTGACTCCCAGTAGAGACTATAAAGCATACTTTCATTGCTTTCCTGATTTCCTATAGAAGCAGATGGCACAATTCCTAGGGGAATGTCCTGTAATGGGAAATGCAATCATGGAGATTCTTCCTAAATCTTTGGAAATATATAGTTTTCAAAAATCCTGCAAAAGCATATGAAAAACCCTTCAAAAACTTACCAATTTTACTTACAGTTTTCCTTACTTACAGCACAGAGTAGCAAAATTTGGGACAATTCCCCACTCTGTTCCACTAGACTCACCTTTCTCTGTTTTCCAACAAGCACAAAGGAAGAGCACACTCTCAGACATGAAGAGCTGTGAAGGAAGTGGAGGGCTTGGGAAAGGGAAGCGCTTAATAGAAATGGTTTTCCATGTATTTTGGGTTCTTACCTGTATGGCAGAATTTGTTCTCCCTTGATGGGTAAATTAGTGAGAACTAAATTTCAAACTAACGTACTTAAGGTTTTGCTAAAATAAGATAATCGCTATTGAAATAGTTCTGAGGTAATAATTTTAGAGCAATTATGTCAGTTCTTGGAGTCTCTAATTTCAGCATCACTAGAAGTTAATCTAATCTTCAGTAGAATCATCACAAGAAAATTCAGCAGTAGTAACATGAGTGGAAAGGTGCTTCTCTATTGGAATTCATCCTGTCGATTACAAACAATCCAACTCACCAAGATGATCTTAAAACTTGATTTTAGCCACATATTTTGTAATATAGTGCTTTCTCCTGACATCCAACTCGTTCATGAACACACTGAGCAAACGCAACACCAGAATGAACTCCTGTCGGATCCCAGCCTACGCCCTCTCACTTTGATAACCTGATGGCTGCTGCTTAGTATAGTGTTTCGGCCAATTCTACAACTCTACAATTGTGATTCAATCTAGATCGCATTTCCTGGAAATGTTTATGGCAGCTGCATAGCAGAACAGCACAAAAACCTTTCTAAACTTTAAATTACATTCACTGCTCTTCAGTTATACACCAAGCCAGTCACACTAATGAAGCAAATTAGATCAGGTTGATATTGTTTGTCCTTGACAGACTATGTTTTCTTCTGTTTTATTACTGCAGAATAGGGAGGAGATTTCCAAGAAACTCTCTCCACTAATTTTATGTACTTAACTGTACCTTCTGCCTCTTCTCCTTGTATAAAAGTAGACCTTGATAAAAAACAGCATTCTGTCCTTGTATCACAAAACAAAGGTAAAAAGTCACACGTATTTAGATCAGGGCTAATGGAACAATATGATCAGAAGTTAGCTTCTGCCCTTGTGTTGCTCAGATACTGTTTTTTTAAAAAGTTTTAAAACATTACTCCAACCTAATCACTTTAAATGTCAAGAAGAAATAGAAAAATATTCAGCAGTGCTGTGAGACAGCAAAAATATGTCTTCAATCAATGTAAATTGTGACAATTTAGAGATTGTTTCATTATCTTCTTTTAGGTATGTTGTTACAAACTCCATGGATTTTCTCTAAGTAAAGTACTTTAATTTCTAAATTTTTAACATTTTTTAATCTATGCAAATCTTTTCTAGATTTTTAAATTAACCATTGTATCAATAGGTAAAGAATTCCATATTTCCTATCTGTAATATTAGCTGTACTGCTTTTATCTGAAATGACATCTAAAAAATACATTTGCAATAGACATTTTACTGTCTGAAAAACATGAAACCCTACACATCACAAAAGGTTAATTAAGGTGAACATACACTATCACGAGGGCTACAAACTGGAGATACTATCAGTATATTTACATATAAGTTTAGGGAAAACAAGGTAAGTGAATTATTCAAAGTTCATGTTGAAGTTTTCGATCTGCATAAACATTTCCTATACATTAGAACATATGGTGCATAAGAAATGTTGTTTGTAATTGAAAGTACTGATGTGGTTCTTACAGTTCTAGGGTCTTAACTGAATTGGAAGAGAAAGCCAGTACCAATAAAAAAAAAAAAAACAAACACCAAAAAACAGCCAAACAAAAATGTCCCTGTCTGCTTTAATAATGAAAACCAGCATCAGACAGAGTATACAGAGGATCTACTGAAGAAATTACACTAATAATGGAGTTAGTGAATTGTATACTTAGATACCCACAAGCATCCTCAGGGTGTAACTACTACAAAATAACGTGCTGTAGAAGAGACTAACGGCTTTTACTTGAACATACTGTTTGTAACCTGCCAACTTCCCTTCTTTAACTTTAATGAAAACAAATTTACATCAATTAATAAAAGCTCTTTGAGCGCTCCAGTTAGAAAATATATAAGCTGATAATTACCTGCTGATATTTAATTCCACAAAGTGCTAACATGTCTTTGCATGCATTGCTCTCACCTGTTCAGCCTGGGTGGATGGCTATGATATTAACTACTCAATTTAATTTGATATAATTATTAAAACATTATTTTACCGGCTCACAGCAATTTTACCTTCATTATGTGTCTTCTTCCAGGCATGAAACATTTCTTCTTCACTGATGCTTTGAGTTAGTTGAAGTAAGGGAAACAGTTTTGTTTAAGTATCAGAAACACGTTTCAGAATAAGCACAAGGAATACAATATAAAACAGGATACCTAATTTATTTGGCCAGCGAAGTCCACCTGTGTTGTGCTACACTTATTTTCAGATGACCGCAAATCTAGCAATAGGTCCACTGGAAGTCTGCAAGAGACCTGCAAAAGGAACAGACCAATCTGGGATGCAGTGCACGTGAAAACGCTTCTCAGAAGTTATCACTTTTAGGTTTTTTCTTTGATCTTTTACCAGGAAGTTTTAACCTGTTACAAGCATGTATCTGTTAGTTTCAGTGAGCTGAACTCAGCTTTTAACAATATACCTCAAATTTTGTGTCGGCATTTGAACAAGATGGAGATTTTAGGCAGGGAGAAATGACTCCTATAAAACTAACTACCATACTCAGAGAAAAGAGGAGTGCTTTTGAGAACACGTGAAGAAAGAGCCATAAGCTGGAAAAATTTTCAACTTTTTACATTACACTAACCACTCTAACAAAGGATCTCTTCCTACGAACCTTGTTTTGTTTATATTTTCAGCACACTATGTCTCTAACATAATACAGGTGCACGCGAACTTTGCACTCATGAAAAGCGCTGGGTCATGAGATTTGCAAGTCCCAGAACAGAACATCTCAGCCTGGAGCGCAGAGCTCAGGGCACCCCTGGGACAGCAGGAGGATTCACGTAGGGACGAACACCGCAGCACTGCTGTGACCAACCACCTGCATGCAGCTTGGCACTCATTCAGATGACACTTCTCACCTGTACCCGCTTGTGGCAGACTAATAGCTATGAGGTCCTCGTCCTACCAGCTCTCAACCTGACCTTTGGGTGGCAATGAGAGAAGGCTTGAGGAGAGTCTGGGTGTTTTCTGTCAGAAGAGGAAAAAAACCCCTTTGATCCAGAGTGGCTACTGCCTAACAAGCTACTATTGAATTTTCAGTTGTACAGATTCATATTTTAATCCCAAAGTTTTGGACAATATGACAATAGCAATCTTAGCCTTTTTGCTCTAGCCCTCTGCAAACCCTGAACTAAATGACCATCTTGCAAAGCTCTCCAGGCTTTGCTGCCAGTTCGGTTCGTCGTCGCCTTGTGCCGCGTAACCTTCTCAGTGAGAAGCTGCTGAACCGCTATCAATCAGAGGTGTGTTCCACTGCAACTAACTGATTAAAGCAACATCGTGTTAAACATTCTATACAAACTACTTTCAACTGTATGCATCTTGATTATGCTGAATGGAGAAATGGTTGTTAAGTCACGAATGGATTTAGTTTTGGGATTTTGTTTCCCCAGGTTTTGGATGTTGCATTCTAGACCTATTCCACCTACTTACAGCTAAAATAGATTGAGACTACATTGCACTTGTTACAGGCAGTATGGAGGGTGTATTAAAGTTTGCTCAGTTGCAACTCAAGGAGGAAAATTACTCCTCCAAGAAAATTTTGTGAATGAAAATATTTTGTTTAGTTACTACAAGAAGATTACATAACGTGCACATTCGTCTGTCCCTAAGTATCTAGGAAAGGTTATAGATGGAGGAAACACGTGTATAATCGTGCCAAGTGTGACCTGAATCCTATTGTACATCGCACTGCTACGTTAGCAAGATGTACACCACCCAACAGTGACACCTTGAAGGGAATGTAAGGAAAATTCAGGAACATTTGATGTAATCCTCACAATCCAATTATAATAAATATAGTTAATAAGTGACTGTATTTCAGAAGAAACTATCTCAAGTTGCTAATTTGTTTTTGGAGTAAACAGGAATTGTTTGAAGAGATTCATCAGATTTGTTTTGTTGTGCCAGGCACCTTTAAAATGTGTAAAAATTACTAAAGATGCTGCTAATCAGGAACAAATGTTTTGTGAACCAAAAAGTTACAAAGTGAACTTTGAAAAGGATCTGAGACTATGACTTCAGCTTTCAAAAAGTTAGCTAAAAATATCCAGGAGTTCCATTCCCTAGAAGAAATGTTGATTTATTCTCATTATTCATAGAGACTCAGAACAGGAAAAAAATATTTCAACAGATCTAATTCATCACAAACCCAGTAATGGCTCAACTCCTGTTGCTGTAAGTGGTACAGTGGCATCTGCTGACCGAGGAAACCCTGTTTCTGCTGTTTCATCCATCAACAGATCACCAAAAGCTGCGTTTTTCCTTGAGGAAAGCAAACACCTCACACACACACAAAATGCACTTGATGGCAAAGCTCATGTACTACTAAATCTACTAAACTTTACTGCTGCTTTCGAAAGCTTTCGAAAGACTGAACAACTGTTTATCCCTGGCTGTGCCAACAACAGCCACCACCAGGGTGCCATAACAACCCCACAGAAAGCATTTCAGGCTCATGTGAGCAGCGTGGAGAAAAAGCAGCATACGAGCCACAAAAGCCTTGGCAAGACAAAGCCGTGTTTTACCCTACAGACCCGAAGGCACATCCCCTGTGCTGCCCAAGGCCCAGGGGCTGCCCTGGGCTAGGGCCACAGCTCTTGTCCTCCTCCTCGCTCCACACAACTGCCGCCATTTTGCAGCCAGCACTGAGCCTCACACCTTGGGGTGCCCCAGCAACGCCTGCCCGGAGCCAGCGTGGCCCCGCTGGGCAGCCCACTACCTCCTTACCGGCAGCCCCATGGCTGCCCCATCCACAGCAGGGTACGCCTGGGCGGGATGGCGAAGGATGTTGCCTCATGGGGCTGGGGCAACATGGTGGCCTGGAGCCCGCCGGCAGCACTCGCCTCCCACCTGGATCTCCACCTCAGCTTCTTTTCTCATTGCCTTCATTGCCACCATCCCCTGGGCCTCAGCCACCCCTCAGTCCCACCACTGCGCTGGTCCTGCGACATTGCCCATGTATGTGGCCCCACAGAGATGTCCCTCCTCCCACCACCTTGCCCTGGGGCCACGTCCCCTCTCTGGGCGCTGGCAGGGAAGGTGGAAGAGCCACACTGTCCCTTGGCTGTTTCACATTTGCTGGAAGCGTGCCCTCCCCAGCCCTTTTCCACATTATGTCATAACAGGAAATTATTTTGGCTTCCCTCTCTTTCCTGTCAGCTGGGTGGAAGGCTGCTCTCGGGTCTCCCTGGCAGATTTACCCTCTCCTTCTCCCCTGTAACGCTCCACCGCTTCACTCTCCCCATCCGCCTTTCTGCCAGCCCTGCTTCTGGCACCCTGTGTGCGACAGCAGGGTTTTGCTGGTAATCCCATGTGCCAGCAGCGACTCTCGCAGAGGGTTAAGCAGGAACTTAAGTACATTTAATACTTCTCAGCATCAAATTTAACTGCTGCAGCATACCTGAGTAATGCTTCTCATTTTCTTTTTCTCCGGTCCCATTTATCCTTTTCTCAGGAATTAAATCCCGAGGGTCAGGTACCACCTTGACGGCAAAAGCCTGGATTTTAAGACCTGCTTACCATGCGAGGCAGCGGTGCCACGGCCGAGCAGCCATCCTGCACGTCCTTTCCAACAAGCAGCAGCAGCGCAAGTCACAGCACCCAAACCCGTCCATTTCTGGTGGCTCGCTGCTCTGCTCCCGCAGCTCCCAGCCCTGAGCTGCACCCCAGCGCTCGCACCCGAACGAGAAAGGGGCATCCACCTCAAGTTCCTCTGCACCTGCGCCAGCCCCTCTTTGCGTTGCCCATAGGCAGCTGCTGCACCCCTGCTTTCACGTACACACCTCCCTGCGCAGGCAGGGCCAGGACCTTGTGTGTTTCTCACTGTCACCGAGTCTAGAGTACTGAAATTAAAGATTTTTTTTCTGCAGCAGTCAGCTCCTTGTCACTGAGAGGCTTTTCTTGAGGAGTAACCGCTGCTTCTCCATCATTTCCTTTCATTGGTAGGAGCTAAATGCCTACCTACTTCCCGCAGCACCACCCTGGCCTCCGCAGTGCCTGCTACACTCTCTACCCCAAAGCACCCACAAAGAGTGGATAAATTTTCTGTTGGAAAAATAATCGTTTTGTTAATTTAACTCCAAAATAGCTACAAGTAAAAGGTCATACTCTCTTTAATGGGATTTTTCACAGAAAAAGGGCAACATGAAGCAATTTATGGAAAAATAAGATTAGAACCATAAAGCTCACAAACATCTTTGAGAATTTTCAAGTTAGTTAAGTGAATACTTTTTGTAAGACTATTATATTAATACACCTCTGGGAACCACTTCCCGTCTCACCAAGGATGTTTAACAGAAGGAGTAAGAATCAGCACAACAGTAATTAAATATTTCTATTTATTTTTTCATTAATACAGTATTTGCTTCCCCACAGATGAATAAAAAGAATCACGTGTAAGATTTATTGAAGAGCTATCAAAATATGGTGCTATTGACAATCTGCTTCAGAATTATTCAGAAACATCATTGCTGCCTACAGAATAATGAACCTTTTTTCCTCCAACCTAAATATCCATGATGGATGCAAGGCACATAACACTGTATAAATTTTATGAACTAGTTTTAACCCAGTACTCAGAAGCATATCAAAAGGTGTCAGAATTATCACTTGAAGAGAACGTTTATTAACGATAAAGGCAAATTAAGCTATTGCCAGAAGGTGAGTTATTCTACTGGTGAAGATTAGAGTTTTGATTTCTTCTGAAAAAAGCTGACAATAGCATTTATACATTCATCAGATAGCCACCTCTCCTTCAAGACTTCACACTCTTTACTGTTGACTTCATGGAGCTTCTCCTTTTCCATACTTCGTAACAGTTGCTTTGACACTGCCAAGGACTAGAGGAGAAAGAGATGAACATTAGGAAGTTATGTTTTCTATATCTTAATTTAACGTTTCAGAAAATAACACAATAAACACACTGGAATTCAAACAGGGTTGTATTAACATTGTACATTTCAGCTTTTACTCAACCTTTTCGCTGCAAGTAATTATTGCATTTAATTACTAAGACTGCTAATAAGGTGGAGGAGATTCATAGGAGGTGAAACAGCAGTCCACTAAGTGCTCATAATCACAGTAGATGGGCATAAGTAGTGAAACCGCTTGAGCTGTCTGCAGTGCCAAATGCAGCCTACGCTATCAGCAGCTGGCACGAGTGTCTCCTCTTGTCCAATGCAACATTAATACCATTGTGACTCAAGTAGTTTTGCAAAACCTAAACCAGTGAGCGGGATGAATCAATTCAGCAAAAAGTAAAGCCACCCAGCATCATCTTGTGCACCCGCAGTGCACAGAGCACAACTGACATTGTAGAACCTGTGGCAAGGCTCTTAAACCTTAACTATTGCCAAATTAAAAGGCACCCAAGGCACACACACAGAGACTGCAAGTGGATTAATTAGTTAATTTTTAAGGCTTTTCAGCCACTGAATCTCTGTGTACGGTGTGTTGTCTTAGATTCAGCCAGGGTAGAAGAGATGTTTCTGTTCCACAGCAGCAGAGGGACAGGGGCAGATCTGTGCTCGAAGGAAAATATGTTGAGCCTTGCTATTTTAATTAAGGATGAAGTGAAACCAAGTAACAAGATAGGTTTGGCAGGAGGACTCTGGGAGTGCTACAGGCTTACAAGGTGGAGAAAAATTTAAAATACTGACATTTCTGGGGAGGCTTGCATATGCTTCTAATCTTTCCCAAACTTCCTTCTGAAAAGTCCTGTCGGGGAAGACTTCTGTCACAAGTCCCTGGGCACAGGCTTCCTCTGCAGTCAGCTTTTTATTGAAAAGCAACATCTCACTTGCCTATATAAAGAAAAATAGAAAGTGTGATTCAACAAGACTTGAGTAATCCGACAGGAAAGGTACAAGCTTCTAAGTCACATTTATTTTACCCTCTTGCTCATCAATGTCTGCCCTCTAAAAGGAACAGAAAAAAGACGAGGTTGGAAGGGACCTCCAGATACTGTCTAGTTAAAAACCCTGCTCAAGCAGGCGTAGCTGGAGCAGGTTGCCCAGGACTGCATCCTGTTGGGTTTTGGGTATCTCCAAGGATGAAGACAGTTCTCCAGGGATGAAGACTTCACAGCATCTCTGCACACCCTGTTCCCGTGTTTCACCACCTTCACTATAAAATTGGGTTTTTTTACGTTCAGAGGGAGTTCCCTGTGTTTCAATTTGTACCCCTTTCCTCTTGTCCTGTCACTGGGCACCATTGACAAGAATCCGTCTGTCTTCTTCACACCATCCCATCAGGTATTTATAAACGTTGGCAAGATTCCCCCAAGCCTGTCCTGTTCCAGGAAATACAGTCCCAGCTCTCTCAGCCTCTTCTCATAAGTAATATGCTCCAGTGTCTTAATTATCTTTACGGCTCTCTGCTGGGCCTGCTCCAGTATGTCCACGTCACTCCTGTAGCCAGAGCCCCAACCTGAACCCAACACTCCAGCTGTGGTCTCACCAGTATTGAGCAGAGGGGAAAAGTCACCCCTCTCAACCTGCCGGCAACGCTCCATCTAATTCAACCCAGGATACTGTTGCTGCAAGGGTGCGTTGCTGGCTCATGGGCAATGTGTTGTCCACCAGGACACACAGGTCCTTCTCCGCAAAGCTGCTTTCCAGCCAGTAAGCCCCCAGCATACACAGGTGCATGGGATTATTTCTTCCCAGGTACAGGACTTTGCTTTTTCCTTTGATGAAGCCAATGAGATTCTCCAATTCCCCAGACTGTCCAGGTCCCTTTGAATGGCAACACATCTGGTGTATCAACAATTCCTCTCAGTTTTGTATCACCTGCTGAGGGTGTACTCAGTCCCATCATCCGGGCCATAATGAAGATGTTGAGTAAGTATTAGATCCAGTAATAACCCCTAGGCTACATGACTAGTGATGGGCCTCCAGCCCCTATCGTTCACCAAGGGTCTACATGTCTTTTTGAGCAGAGATCCAATGTTGTTGCATGAAATTACCTCATCATAAATGTGTTTGTTCACTTCTTGCAGTGACTCCAAGATTTCTAGAACATGTACTGGTAGCTTATATCTCACTGAATAGAGTACCCTTAATAAATGGATGTTTATGAAGCACTTGCTCTACTCCTTACAGGTTTAAACCCTGCTCAACAAAACCACATTGTATTAACACAGGCAATAATATTGCATAAGTATTTGAAACTATACAGTTTTTTTTCTGTGGGATATCAAAAGAAGCAGAAAGGGAATCACCCCGTTCTATGAAAATTTAGATTCTGCTGTCTCTCCTTTTTTTTTTCCATTTTTTTTTTTAATCACTATTATTTAGTTTCCTTTTTTCTAGAGTAGACAGAGAAAATAAGAGTATGGACAGAAGACCAACATATATTAGAACAAAATAGATAATCTAAAAGGTCTGGAAGTAAATACATAAATGGATTGCTTCACACTCGCATTTGGAAGACTCGCTGAATATAAGTTTCCCCAGGGCTGGCAGAAACCACTGCAACACTTGCTCCCTTGCCTGATAGAGGTAGCCTACCAAGACATTTCTTAGGAGTGTTCTTATTGCCTTTTTTTATTCCTTCTTTACATCATTCCCTCACATTGTTGGAAGAAAGATACAACCAGAAATTGTCTCAAGAAGGTGGAGGAAGCCATGAGAAAAAAACCCCTTCATCAGTGTCGCAGCATGGCTTTAAAGTGGTTACTGCTCCGTTATGGTGCCTGTGCTGACGTTGTCATTACATTTTTTGATCCTTGTTTCAAAAGATGCAAACAGGAGCTTTCTTTGAGGACTCTTGCTGTGATTCTACTTGCTCTTACAGTTGGAGGATACCAACACACAAAGGTCACATGGTCCCACATACAGTGCAGACATTCTTACCTTAGCTGACCCCATGATCTTTGGAAACAGATAAGAGGAACATCCTTCTGGGCTCTGTCCAAGTTGACTAAATGGGCTGTGAAACGTAGCCTGGAAAAAAAACAAAACAACCAAACAAAAAGAACAAATCAAAGCAAGTCTCACAACAGAGCACAAGACTAAAGTACTAGGATTTAGTTTTCATTTTAAAGATTCTACTGTGACAGAGTTCACCAGAAATACATTTGAACCATTACCATAATAGTCTTTAAAATACTATCTGGTAACCCTGCTTCATCCTCTCAATGCACCTAAGAGCTGACTTCGTATAATTCAATTCCTTTATAACGACTCCACTGAAGTTACCTTATTTGAATACAGTGCTTAGAGAAACTAATTTGCATGTGCAGAATCTGTACAGAAAAGATGTTCACACACATCTGCGCTAACAGTTATTAAATACATAGCCCAAATAACTGAAGAGGTAAAGAGCAAATTGCTTTCGGAAGACACACTAAATTTACTCTGCTCCTGAAAAATTCAAGTAATTGAATGTCATTTCCTCAAATTTTACGCAAATTTAAAACAAGCCTGTGTCAGAAATGCATCATAGGATCATACAAAACGATATCCTAACTGCAAGTTAGAACTAAACTGCAGAATTTTGTTTTGACAACTTACATCAACTTAAACAAGGAAGACAAAACACTTGCTTTTATTTCCATTTAAAAATATGAACTGATACACAAAGAGTGCACGAGTTGCCAACGCAGCTTTCGCTGTAATAGTAGGTAATAAACTCTTACTGTATTGCAGATGGCCACACAGTAAGAGACATCAACAGACTTTCTGAGAAGAAAGTGACAATTATATCACTGTAAAAAAAGAACGGGCAACATCTGCCAGGACACAGGTCAGTGTAATTAGTCCTGCTTTAGCGAGGGGAGATGAACTATACCAGGGGTACAAACTGGTGCCCCAGAAACCGGAGCAAAATCCAATGCAGAAGGCAATGTTAACTGACCACCCAAAATGCTGATCTGTTGTCAGACTGGGCTGTGCAGTGTCCTCTAAGCTCTAAGTGTGGATGGTAATGATCTGCTCTGGGAATACCTGGCTGAGAATAAAACCAGATCCTGGACATAGCAAAGCTGGCCACTTCTGGAGTAGCTAGTCAATGCCTAAGGCACCCCAACCAAACTACTGAAGAATGTGAAATTAAGTTGTAATTTGGATGAGAATGATGTTACTGCATGGGAGTTCATAGTCCTGGAGAGGGAAGAATAGAGAACAATCACCTTTGAGAAGGCTTCAAAAAACTTCAAGTTAATAGGAAAGTTCTCATGAAGACTAATCTAAGTGAAAAGCTAAGTTAGACCCTACAGAAATCCTCAAAGAACTGTTACCCAGGGCACAAGCAAAAGCTGTCCCAGTGCAAGCAGGAAGGTACTAACAGATTGTCTCATCTAAATTATCGTCACTGACTTTAAATACATGTACCCAGAAAGTGAAAACGACATCAGACAGCTAGGTATGAAATGAATTTAAGCATGCAGAGATTAAAAAAATAGAAATATAAGGCAAAAATAAGATGCATTTACCAATGATTATGTATATGAGTAGTAAAAGGAAGTTCAAGTATGAATCTCAAAGTATGAAGTATGAATCATTCAAGAAAGAAGTATACTATTAACAGGACAACACACTAAATGCTTATTTGGATTAACCTTCAACTCAATCTATACTATCTTATGGCTGTAGGAGATACTATGTTGAGGGGGAAGTGATAAGAATTCAAAACAGCCTTGTTTTGAAAACAGTCTCACTAAGTGGAGAGGTATGACTAAGAAGCTGCTATTTAATATGGACAAGTTGAAGTCTGGCATGAATAACTTGGTATACAGTATACGATAGGGACAACTGTTTAACTGGCAATGGTACAGTAAGGGACCCAGGTGCTACAGCAGATCAGAAGTATGTAAATTAAGTAACATTGTGGGATGTCAAAACAGAAATACAGTCTGTAGAATGTGGAGAAGCTCTCCTGCTCTACTTCACATCAGTAAGACATGAGTTGGAGTGACGTGTCCAGTTTGTACCACTATGTTTAAAGAGACGCAGAACAACTGGAAGGAGCCAGAGGAACGTGACTTCAGGCAAAAGAAAGCACATGAGGAAAAACTGAAAGAAATGCAGCTGTTTAGCTCAAAAAAAGAAAAGATTGAGAGAGTGGATGTAAAACTGAGATATATCTAACAGTCTAAGTACACTGATGGCTAAGCACAGTGATGGCTATTGTAAAGGAGGATGAAAATAGTCTGTTCTTATAGTCCAGGAACAAGAAACAATAGGTTCACCCTGCAGCAAAAAAAAAAGATCAGACGGGAGAACCCAACAATTTTCTAGTGAAAGAAGAGATCAAGGGACCGGAACAGACGGCATAAATTGCGCATATTATACAAGCATATGTCAGGAGTGACATGGTTCTAGCTAATCCTGTTACGGGGCAAGCAGAAGGAGTTGGTCCCTTGCAGCTCAATTTTCTTAAGTCTCACAGTGACAAAACCAATCCATCAGGGACTTTGAGGAAAAATGTGACACAGTGCTGAAGCAGGAATCAAAGTACCACCAATCACAGACACTTCTGCAAGCAAAAGCTTGCCTAAAATTAATTAAGACCTTGGGTAAAGTTCTGGATCTGTTTAACAACCTTATACAAATGAACAGCAGAGAATATAAAAAATAAGCCATATAACAGGATTCTCTGCTATGTCTTAATATAGCTTTTGGTTACGTATTTGGCAAGTTACCTTAAAAGGAATCTTAAGTTGAACAAATCAAAGCTTTTCCAAAGTTATCTTGGACCACAGATTAGACAAAATGCCAGTTACTGCACTTCCATTCCATAGTAAATTTTTGCTCCCCCTCCCACATCTGAAAGGGGCCTTACAACCATCATTTCACACCAGCTACTCTTTACTTTACCCACTGATACAGTAAAGAGTTTCTAAACTGGAGTTAGTAACTCGATAGCCATAACTACAGCAGGGAAATTTCATGCATGCTAACGACTGGCTGATACACCCCTGTGCTGGTAACTAATACAGGTTTTCCTTGGTGTGACATAAAAAGCCTTTACATTTATGTGTCCTTTTTTGTCAGATTACCCCAAACCAAGTAGCATTTCCTACAGAAAGAGGCTTAAATACTGCCTTGGGATCAGCTATGTGATGTACTTACCCTGTCAGAAGCATAGACGATATCACACAATCCAAGGACTGTTACACAGATTCCAATAGCCGGGCCGTTTACCACTGCAATCAGTGGTTTGGGAAAATCAATAAAACAACCCACAAACTCTCTAAAGAGAAGGAAAAGCAGAATTTGAGAGACACATCCTAGTCTTTTTCATCAAATATAAACAACTTTCAAACATGTGATTAGATACTGCATAACAAAAACCATGAGCTAGATTCTACATAGCATACATTTTTGTCCCTTTCCCAAATAAATTCTGACAAAGAAAATGAAGAACTGTTTGAAATACCTGCATTTCCTTACCCGCTAAGAATCAAACATGTACATGTCAGCACAGCTTTCCTAGTTCCTGTAGTCAAGTTATGAAAGTGCTGTCCTCTTCAGCTAGTTACTGGATACAGCTCACTAACAAGAATAGTCTTTTGCCCTGTCTATCTATCTGCCGATACATCCATCCCAACTCCAGCCATGGGATATCCATTCGCTTCACAGATTCTGTTCTGCGATGAAGCCCCAGCACCAAAATCGTGGCGCTACCACAACACAAGTTTCCCAAGTATTCTTCCTGGCTTTGAGAAACAGTGTTTTGTTTCGCTTGACAGCGATTTCTCCATCCAAGAAGTGCAAAATACATTCCCAAAATACAATATTTTTCAAAAGGGAGCAGTGTTGTGTTGTAAGAACTCAACTTCTCTGGCATCTCTGTGCATCAGCTATAACGAAGTACTGTGCTTGTGTAATAGTAACAGGATAGCAGATACAGTCTTCTCACAAGAGCAAGACGAAAGACCATAAAGCACACATGAAACTATGCATCATGCTGAACACTGCGGGCAGGCTGGAACGCTTGCCAGATACCATTGAATAACTTCTTTGCAACAGATTCGGACCGCATGATTATCACTTTGTAAGGGCAACTGTGATCCACAGACAGCTTGCCTAAGTAAAAGCTGCAAAACTGAGTACTTTACTTGCAGTTCATCTTTAAAATATAAATCAAAAACATTGTTTGCTTTTCTGTGTGTTTTAGATTTTCCATCAATTGCAAGTGCTTGAGGAAGCTATCCAACTTGCGAGCATCTTTCAGATGTAATCATCACATACAGAAGTAAAAAAGACAAAATCTGCTTCAATGGGGAAGAAACATGTTGTCTGTCCAAAAAAAAAAAAAAAAACAAACCAAAACCCATTTCAGCCACTGTGTCAGATAATGCCCCTGATCTTCTTAGTTTAACAGGTCAATTCAGACTCAAAGATGGAACCAAGATCTTGGTTCGTGAGCAAATTCCTGAGCAATTTTGAACACGTTCATTACACCTCATCTCTATTCAAAGAGGTCTGACAGTGAAGGTATTTTGGCATGTCCTGCTAGTGCAGACACTGTTGGATATCAAAAAACACACAAGTTTTTCATTACAGCTTACAAACTATACAGTCAAAATCATGGTTTTGTCATTATATCTGCATGTACTTTGGGGACTAAAAAGAATAAAGCCAAGTCTTTAGCTTCACTGTTCTTAAGAAGATTTATAATATTAATCTCATCTCCCCATTTATTTCACACAATTAATACTACTTCTCCCACATGATCTTTGTGTTTATGCACATAGTGAGGCCTTAGACACAGTCATCCCAATGGATGTATTACAGCACAAATGGGTCCCTGCTCTTGTGTTTTCTAACAGTGCTTGCAAATCACATTTTACCCATTACAGCAACTTATGCATATATGAAGCCAAGATGCTCTACTTGAGTAATACTGCTCCATCGCTTGCCATCTTCTTCATTTCACCAGGCTGGATATTAGTAAAATTATTCAGATCATTTCCACTACTATAGTAGTCTCCATTTCCTGCAGAGAACACATATGAATAAATGCACCAATGGTTTCTGAGTAGGTAAGAGAAGAGATGCTTCCATTTATTACATTTATGCAAGAATTTCATTCTAAGTGTCTAACATTACTAAGTAATTAGAGGGATTGTCTCAAAACATACACACTACCATAAAAGACATCTACAGTTTAAAAATAAGTTTTGACTGACAATTCACTGAAAAGCAATGGGTACAAGGCCAAAGAATATTAAATTTGAAAGATTGGGGGGGGGGGGGGGGAGAAGATTTTTTTTTCATGCCATAACAGTGTCAGATAAAAAAAATAAAGTTTTATTTCTTTTCTTTCTTTCCCTCCATATTTGCTCAGGTTTTCTTTCTGTCAATTCACAGTCATTCACACAGTAAGATGTATTCCTCAATAAGAAGGAGATAACCTGTTAGTGAATGTATAAGCCAGTTTGAGGCAAAGAAAGCAAGGAGTATTTGAAAGCTAGACTGCATGATTTAATTGTCTAAATTATCCTGTGTTCCGTGAGAATGTGGGACCTTTCACTGGTTAGCACATCCATTACTTTACGCTGCACTGCTCTTACTATGTAAAATGGAACAGAAAGGTTTGTGCAGGGGTGTTTGCTATTTACTCCTAACTATACATGTGTTAAGACACTCCAGCTGTGTGAACTTCCCTTCTCATTTTGTCAGGCTGTGCCCAGTCATTGCTACTGAATGGAAATTAAGCACCCTGAGAATACAAGGTGCTGGTAAAGAAGACAGTGGAGAAGAATATGTATGCACTTATCTCAGAAGTAATGCGTAAATGGGCTTAAGCCCAAATTCATTTTGCATCCACACTACTTAACTGCCAGCCAAAGCTCAAGCTTTGGCTAATTTCCTAAATGCACATTTATCTGCAACAAGGATGGGGCAGGCAGGCAGCACATCCCCTCAGCCATTTTTTCCCTTCCACCTGCTCTTGCCACTTTGTTGTTCAGTCAGCATCAGAGACAGACCAAGGGGTCCTCCAGAGGTTCCAAGTGACATGTCCCCAGAGCAGCTAGACTTTACAGGAAGCATGAGTTTGGGCTGCCCTTTTACATTGTTGCTGCAGTCATCCAGCTGCACACATCTGGTGACTGGGATGTATACAGCTGGGCCAGGCTGCAGCTTGCCTGCCCAATCCTTTCCTATGGCAGCCACAGGAAAAAAATAAATCAACGTAAAGTATCATTTTTCTCCAATGATCATAGGTAAATATGCAGTGTAAACCTTCTTACTGGCCATGCCAGTGGCGGATTTGAGGTGCTTGTTTTTAGTATGTTCCAATGTATCGTGGAGGTAGAGAAAATTGACTAAACCCATACCAATGAACTTCAAAAGCAGTAGTGAAGATGCTGTGGAGCAGATATATAAGCTAGTCAAGAGTAATAAAGCCCTTAGGAGTATTCCAAGTCTATCTTCTCATCTCAGAAAGATGTTCTGATGTAACAACAAGCTTGCTAAA
This sequence comes from Chroicocephalus ridibundus, assembly GCF_963924245.1. Taxonomy (NCBI): domain Eukaryota; kingdom Metazoa; phylum Chordata; class Aves; order Charadriiformes; family Laridae; genus Chroicocephalus; species Chroicocephalus ridibundus. The sequence continues at coordinate 77,517,151 of NC_086285.1, read as the reverse complement.
GATTTTGAAACATCACCTTGAAAGAATTTTGCCAAAACACTTTGGAAAAATCTTTGGTCTATACTGGAAGAACGAATTTCATCACTTACACATTCTATCTTAGTCTAAATACAGGTAGATAGTTCTCGTCAGTACTGTACTTTCGCACAATATAAAACAAAACTAAGAGAAGCATATCAAGTGTGGTACCAGTAATAACTGCTATGGTAGAATCATCTTTTCCAGCTTCTTGAAGTGCTTTGATAATTTCTCTGTACATCTGCATAAGAGGAAAATCAAAGTACAAATGTGATGCTGCAAAAGATCATAAAAAGGAGATTCACATTGACAACAAGGAATTTGAGAGACAAATTAACTATGGTCCTTTTAAGTATGAAAAAAAATTTGCATCCACAGAAAGTTAAGTATTACACGTGAGGTATTTCTGACTACAAAGACACATGGTTTCAATACTCAAGACTTCTGATGCAAACCTAAAGGACAAAACAAGGTCCTTTGGAAAACAGACATTAACTGGGAACAGCTAGTTCTAAAAACTGAGAAGCAGTTTAAGTGGGCAAAATAATATATTAAAGAATTAGCAGCAGTGGGGTGAAGTCCTTGTTCTGGTGTCTTTGCAGTTGTGAAACAGGATGATCATGTTTCCAACAGGATGGATTTCCTCAGGAAGGCAGCTATGGGATCCGGAAGACTATCTAGCCACACACAACAGTACTGAGCCAAAGCAGGCTGCACACATGCTTTGTTACACATAAGCCTACAGTCAAAATTTTTATCCACAAAACAGGCTAGTCTTCCTCCAGTTTGCCGTTTAGTGTAGACTGTAATCCTGTAACAAGTTTGCAAAAAACCCAGAAGACACAGAAAAGCCCAATCCATAAAATTTTAGCTAAGTGGTTTATTTTTGTATTGGATATTTATTCCTTAGGTTGTCAGCAGACTCAAGATACCAAGCACTCATAAAATTCAGACCATCACACTTCAGTCAGTTCTGCCAGACTTGCAGTAATGATTCTTCAAAAAATGAAGTAGCTTAAACAGGAAAGAAAAATTTATTAATCCTCCCAGTTAATTTCTTTACCTTGTGGTTGATGGCATTTTTCCTATCAGGTCGGTTAAACATTATCTTTGTGATATTGTTTTTGGTGGTAACTATTATTGTTTCATAGCCATCATGTCTGCCCTCTTCTGGAGAGGCATCTTCTTTCTGGACAGCAGACTCTGCAGAGACCAGACTTGAGACAAGTTCGGTATATTTCTGTCTGGCATTATCCTGTAATGAAAGAAAAGAAAAAAGATCATCAAAGGCTGAAATGGAAATCCATTTGCTGTGCTATTCATAAAATCGGTACTGGGAGGGGGAACGGGACTGTGCTTCAGGACAAAAGAAAAAAATAAACTCCATTAGAAAGTATTCCAATAAGGATGAGAAGAAGAAGAACACGCTGTATTTAAACACTGCAGATCATGCTTAAAGTCATCTGGAAAGCAGCAGCAATGGATCTGCAAAATAGAAGTTTATAGATGCGGGGATGATGACATTTATTTTGTTGGAGAAGTGCCCCCATCCATGCCTACAATTACCAGAGAGACCTTTGTCATATTCCCAGCATTTACACATTTCTATGGATCCTTTGTTTCTGCTTTCCAGTTGGACATTTCTCCAACCAAACAAAAGCTTTTATTTTAGAACATGTGTTGCAGAAAATAAGAGTGTTGAAATGGATCTATTGCATTTTGGAATTGCTTGAAGACACTAGTTTTCATTTAGCGCAAACATGACATGCTAAGGCTTAAAGAATCCCACCACCCTGTTTCTACAGTAAGCAGTGATTTAAAAGAATTGTAAGTTCTTGGTTGTTACAAGCTATTTTCTTGAAAGGATAATCTACTTTGAACAATTCTATAATCCATAAATCTCTAACACATGAAATTCTTTATTCCCTCTCCACTACGAAACTTAAAGAACAGATTCTTTTCCTTAAGTGTTTGTTGGATATTCCAAAAAACTGCAGAGCCTTCTCAAAAACAAAACAAAACCCAAAACACACGTCAAAAAAACCCAAAGCAGCACAAGAATATGTTATGTTCATGAAATTATGCAAAAAACAACCCCTCTGTATTAAGTAATATCTTTGACTGACCTCAGACACTACTCCTGAATAGCAAGCCTAACGCGGCAATGACACATCTGGTTTGTCAATCTTATGCTTCCTTCATTTAGTGGTAGCTGAAGAAACTGTGGTAGCTATATGCGATGTCAGACTTAATACAGTCTGCATGAAAAAAGAATGCTGAAGTAAAGACTTCTCTAAAGGTTATGAAAGATATTAAAGATGTCAAGATATACCGAGAAATAACAGAGAGATGCTCTCAATACACCACTTTTTTCTAGTCTTTTAGTCAGTGGCATAAGACCGACTTTTTAAAATTACAAAGTTATCAATACACTGGATTCACAAATTTGCTTTTTGTTGTAAGAGCTGAGAAACTCAATCCATCTTTCTTAAAGGGAAAAGCAGAATAGAGCATAGTGTGAAAACCCCAATTTTTATTGAAAGTCAACACATATGCAAGATATCTTACACTGGTACAAGCTGGTAGTAAAAACGTAGAACTAGGCTTACATAGTAAAAAAAGCCTCCAAACACTGAATCAGTGAAATGACTGTAGAATACAGCGCAAAACATTTTGGTGTCGGAAGCAGAGTTGCTCAACAAGCATGTAATATGCTTGGACATCAGCCATTCACTTACAGACCAGGCATTTCAAGGTAGAGTAATCTACAAAGTATCTAAGTGAAATTATAGGTACTGTCACCTGAGACAAATCGCCAAGAGAATTCCACGCATCCCACTTGGCTTTCTTGACAAAGTCCAGCATACCTGGTTTTGGAGAATTGCAGGGACCTTCAGTAGCCTGAAAAGAGAGTGAAACAAAACTTATGTAAACCTTCGATTAAAGTCCAGTCAATGACTGTTAGGAATATCTATCTGATCAGGATACAGAATTCAATTCTGAGACAGATGGAATACCTAGTGGTTGGGCAATATTCAGACAGTTCACATACCATGAAGTTTTCAGTGCCTGCTATTTCCTAGTACCTCTTGTTGGGCTTTCAGAAGCACCTAACCAATATGAGACACCAGGTTCCAAAACACCCACGCATGTTAAGTTCTCCTATCTCAAAAATTGTGGAAGTTTTATATTTAAAAACAAAGTTAAAGACTTTAAACTGCACGAACAAAGAAACCATTGCATAGGATCTATTAAGCTGGATCTTACTTCAAAGTTGGCACTATTATGAGTAAGGGCATTGGACCAGTTGAACTGCAAGAGTCTGAGCTATCCTGAAGTATTCTACAACCAGTTTTCCAGAAGAAAAGTACACTATCAGAGAGAAGTATTTCAAGTGGGAGGCAGGAAAGAAAGAATACATTTCTGAGCTCATTATTATTAATTAGTAAAACTACCTGGAATAGTTAGCTGTTTAAGTTCTATTTAAAGGAGCAACTGATTGCCACAGTCTCTACTGACCCTGCAGCCAATCTTGATCCACAAATACTTCCCCAAATATCAGTACAAACCCTGCTAAGGACTTGCAGCTATTTCTACAAAGGTCTTCTTCCATGCTGTAGTAAAGAATAACTTTCATTCTAGGTGTGGAACAGTTCCTTGAATTTAAAAAACAAACCCCAAACCCAACAAACTATACCACCACTACAATGGCCGCACAAAAAAAGAAAGAAAGAAAAAATAACCCAGAAATCGACCTTCAAATGTCAACAACATTTTATTATAGGCCCAGCTGTCTGACTGTAGATACAACAAATTTAAGAGGAAGCACGTGGCATACTCTTTTTTCCTAGGCATAAGCAATCTTCCAGAGCCGCATCAAGATATGCTATATTACATGGAAGGCATCACACAATTGATGTAAATTGGCTCTATTCCTTTGAATAAAGGTTTCAATTCAAAGGGCGGTTTGTAAGTTGAAACAGGTTTGGCTTCCCTCAGAATTCAGGCAGGGTTCGAGGGGCTGGCATTTCAAGAACAGAATTTGAGCACTTGAAATGAAGAGCTTGTTAAGACACAATACACTTGAACAATTTCTATTTTAAGTAAATATTTTACAGGTCCATCCCCTTGTATTATAAATGCCCCTTACGGAACAAAGTAAATCAAGGCTACCTGTTTAAATAAAGCGTAGAGCTTCAACTTCGTTTCATTCCCAGGATCCTTTTTCAAAAGCTTCAGTTGTTGTTGAGCTTTTTCAAAGTCTTTCTGGCTGACTTGCATGGTGGCTGCAGTCATGTGCAGGTGAATCGCTGGAATGGAAACAGCTTGCGCTTGCCTGGTAATAAGTGGAAATAAAATCCCTTTACTTGGTTTTTGAGTAAGACCAGAGGAGAAACAAATATGCTGCTTTTTAAAGACATTTAAAGTAAACATAAAATATTCAATATTTGCATCTGCACTGATTAAAACAACAACAAAAACCAAGATACTAAACATTACAAGAAAGTTGCTTTAGAAGTTTGCTTTAGCTGCAACATAATTAACCTTTGGAGAACATGACATTATCTCTCTCTAGTGTGTAAGTGCTGGATTTAATGCTGCCAGATGACAAAGAAACTATGCAGTAATACAGCAGATGATCATATACAGACCACTAAAATGCAGTAGTGGTAAACTAATGTTTTACTGTTTCTGGAATAAATCAGAGCCCTACAGGTTCTGTCCATGACAAACAAATAAGAAACACAGAACATTTTTATGAATGGTTTAAATACCTGTATGCAACATTAACAGCTGTATACGTCTGTGAATTAAAATGAGCATGCAGCCTGTCTGTTTCTTGTGATCTTTTGAAGTTTGTGTGCTTCTACCTAGAAATACTTCAATCTGAAAGCCTGGTTCTCCAACGAGGACAGCACAAGTGAAGGTTAATTTCAAAACATACTGTGGAAAAGGACTACCTGTAAAACAGCCTGTAGACACTTGGTGGTGGTGGTGGGGGGGGGGGGGGCGTGGAATTAAAAAAAAAGAAACCGCGCAGTGGTCAAAATATTCTAAGAGAACTCTCCACTGGAAAAAAAGAAAGGTAATTCCACCAAAAAAAAAAAAAACAACCCCAAAACCAAAACAAAACCCCAAACCCCACTCCAAAAAAACAAATGTAAGCCAACCCTATAAGGTTTTGTAAAAGCAGGTTTATGCCAGAGTTTGGAACGAAAAGCCAAGAAAGCCTAATAACTTTGGCTTGTTTTAATAAGGCAAAAACATGTTGTCTTGGCTTTCTTTGGTTAAATTGCTCTCTTGTTAAACATCATATATGTTAGATTTCATAACCAGTCACATTTGAAAAATCAATGATTAGCTCAAATGCAAACTGACAGAATGTTTAATTATTAATTTAATCTGTTAACATTTCAGTTACAGAACCATCATTTAAAAATCACACCTAACATGAGAATTCTGCCTTTTTATAAACACCTAATGAAAATTTTAGAGAAATTCTGCTGCCTACTTCAAAAACATCCTCATTGGTCTTATTCCTTAAATAAAATTTATTTTCTGTCACAAGTCTAAAAGCTGCAGGCAGGAAGTGCGAAGAATGCCAATCATGTCCAGCTAATTTTATTTTTCATTTCATGCAGATAGAAGGTTTTGGTTGTTTTGTAAAAAAGTTTGTAAGATTTATTGGGTTTATGTCCTATTTTACAGCCCTTCTCTATTAATAAAATCTAAGTCCCTGGTATTTTATGGCTACTGAGTTTGAATGACAGAAATGGAAAGAATATTTTCTGTTATATAAAGAAATTCTTTCAAAAAGAAAGAATTCCAGAATCTGCTTCAAAATCTTATGCTAGTAAAAAGAAATCTATCTGAACAATACAAGATGGAATAGGCTATCAAAAAAGGCTGCAGGAACAGAAAGTCTTCTTACTTAAATTGATTGGCTGTAGCCCTTTATTAACATAGCAGTGCACCCAGACACATGTGGGTTAACCATCTGCCAGTTTAACCAATATTCAAACTGATGTGTTCAGAAGACTGTGTCAGAGTTTAACAAGTTTATACAACTGGGAGGCTATTTAGCCAACTTGTGGACTTCACCTCCAGCATCAATAAGTGTCCTTTGACAGGAAAAGCATACATTAAATGGATACAGATACAAGTTTTTTTAATACTGAGCTCCTTTGATTATTCTGTCCTGGAGTCACAGAACATGATGCTCTCTTTCAGATCCTACCTCCCAAACGTGTTTTGAAAGTCACATTTACAGGAAGAAGAAAATGAGAGTGCAGGAAAGAGACTAGTGGTTTCTGTTGGTTTGGGGATTTTTTCCTCCAATCTTGATGGCCATCTTTGGAACTACTTGAATGCTGCTGTTCCCAAGACGATCCATGTATCTGGTACTAATTTTTTTTGTCAGTCTAGACAATGACCATACTGAAGTGGATTCAATGTTTAAAAAGGGAGATTTGGGTTTACAACATGTTCAACAATATGGACTTCACTCCAGCTTGGCTATGGTCAATATCATAAACAGGCTTTAAGAGTCTCTTTTTATATACAATTTGATAGTGACCATAAATTAACAAGACTTGAGGATGGGCGGCTGGTGAGAGCAGAACGGCATCACAGCCCGTCTGAAGGTATGTACACACATATGTTCCGGGTTAAGGGTTTTTGGCATTTAGCAGGTCACCAGTTCTCTTCCTTATTAAGGATGCAAAGTGGACAAGTTAGAAGAGGATGAGAAAATTAGGTGAATAAAAAAAAAAAAAATATCATCTGTCTGGGGAAAAGTGGAACGATCTTTCAGTAAGTCCACACTCAGAGCTACTTGCCTTTGCTGTTTGGTTATACCCAGTTTTACTTCTTAGCTACAAAAATGTTTGGGTAAAATACATTATCTATCCACTTACAAATACTCTCAAATACTTGAATTCTTCTTTTCCTCCTTACCTACTGCTTTGTAACAGGAGACTGTGCAACTTTGCTGTTTACTGAAGTCTATAAAGTTTATACGAAAAGGCCTCTTTAGTTCTACCTTGCTGCTTGTAGCTCAGTCCTCTGCAGGATATCTATGATTCACTCCTTTCTTTCTGCCTTCTGATCTCAGAGGACATTTACTATACATTAGTGATGATCACCAGTCCTCAAAATGCTAAGGCTAAGCTGACTGCTACTATGTCTCTATTAAAATAACAAAGGATGAAAACACAAAGGAAAAATTAAGGTATTTCACAATTTATTCATCTTGGGCAGGACCTCATTCTTCTGAGGGATACAGGAATAGCAGAAGCGGAGCTCCTTGACCCCAAGTAGATCACATAAAGAGTGAAGAGAAGATGACTTGCCATCTGTAAGCACGTGCAATGGCACTGTCATCTCTGAGATCACACAGGTATGTCATGCCACAATCCCAAAGACCAAGGAGCAGGAGAGGCTCCCCACTACGACAGGACTCGCTCCCTCCATCTGCTGCTCCCTTGCTGTGAGCACCAAACCCTTCTTACTCCCTCACTGAGCAAATCCATGCCCCATTTTAGCTGCCACGCTGAAACCACACAAGGCAGGCAGAAAGCCTAGAACTTGACCTACAAACTACTGATGAACCTGCACTTGTTTCAATCTAAGCAGAAAAAGAAGCCTGGGAAATGCAATCAAAAAATCCCCTCCCTGTTCCCCGTTCTCACCTACTCACTGCAACAAAGTCAAATGATTTCCTTTGCAAAGCTTCCTCTTTATTGCCCTGCACCTTGTGGGCAATTAGCTGTCACTGTCCCACTGCTACAAATTATCTTTGTTGTACCTGCACCCATGGAAGAGATGTGAGGGCCCCGCAACCTCCCCCAGCTGGGTAAAAAGCCAGCTCCCACCAGAGAGAGAGAAGCAAGAAGAGTCACAACTTGGCAGAGCAGTCAGAGTCCACGACAAATGCCTGCACACTTCTGTAAGATCATTCACTTGGTACTTTGCAAGTTGTACTCTCTGAAAAAAGAAATAAATCCTGGGCATCACTGCCCGAACCTGAAACACCCAGGCTGACAGTCATTTCACATTTATTCCCTTGCCTCAGACATCTCTCTGTTGCCATTCAGGATATCTTGCAAGCCAGCCATTCATCTTATTCACTCTACCTGTTCACATAGATGTCTCTTATCGTGATAAACATTCAAACATAAGGCTCTTAATTAAGACTTTAAAAGTCAATTACACTGAAAGCAGCTTCTCACTGTTTAAATTATTAGCAAAGACTGCAAAGCCTGTTAAAGACAGGGCCTCTCACTACAGGGTAGTTCTGTCACTTGCATAAGGACTTTTATAGAGTTAAATATGACAACTTTTTGTAAAACGCTGTCTGTTCACTTTCTAACTTTTAAAGCAACCTAGCCATTTCCTAATTAAGACTAAACAGAAGTGAAAAGATCTCTTTGCACAGGAAACATCAGACATGCTCAGCAAAAGAAAGGGACATATATACCTGAACTCCGTCTTCCATTTACTAATAAAGGTTTTCTTTTAAACGTTAGTAGATCCTGGGAAATAAAGCACAGACAAAAGCAGTTAAAAATCCTATTTGGATTAAAAGCAGCGGGTGGTGCTAGAAACACATGGGTTTAAAACTCTTGACAGAACTGGAAAATGCTCATTTTGCATTACTATAACTAGCTTTAGAGAGACAAGGAAGAAAAAAAGAACAGGAAGTGTTATCAGACAGAAATAAGCAGTACATTAAACTGCCACTCAGATGAATCCTGGAACATGTGTTTTAATAGAAGATGGGGATATCGTTTGCACATTATGTGTCATACTCCAGATAACGCATACGACATCTCTTCTTTGCGATGATCGCTATCTCAAGGTGCTGTGATCTTTTGTGCTGCTCTTTCCAGACGTTCCTCATGTACGACAGTGAGCAGCACGGTAACTGCCCCTTGCCATTTCACACAGACCTGGTATTACAGCACCATAAAGTGGCAATATTTCTGCTCATGTTCTTTCCACCTTAAGATAAAATCAAACAAAATACTGTTTTGTTTCTGCCACTGTAGGAAGAGTTGTATGGGTTGGTTTTTTTGTTTAGTTAGGATACAAAAAATCAATTCCCACAATTTCAAGGCACCAAGTGTTTGTTTATGACCTAAACCAAGCTTCTAATTTTGTGCCTCTCCAGGGTCCCGGCAAAGAGGAGACAGAACGCATTGCCCAGCCCAGCTCATAGCCACTTCTGAGGTGCCAGCCAGAGCCTCAATTGTTCTAGAAGATTCAGGAGTCCGAAATTTATCCCAAGCACTTCACCGGGTCCGCTCCGGCACAAGCAACCACTGCTCTGAAAGGCTGCTCCAATGCCAAGCAGTGGAGCAACCAAATGAGACCTCCCCACTCCCTGTCCTTCTGCTGTTCGGCCACACACATCCACAGTGGAGGAACAATAAGCCCTCTCTCGTGGGGTGACCGTGGTACTCCTTGCCTGATGGTGCCTGGGCATGGAGTATTCCCACTCCAAGCAGAGTCTCAAGCTTCAGTCCCCCTCTTTCAGTAGCACTTCTCCCATTTTGATCCTCCCTCAAAATTATCCCGATTTTTCCTCGACAGAAGAGAAAGAAAGGGATCTGGAGAAGGAATAGCAGCCTTTGATCATTAGTTCAGCTACATCAAGGGACGCAGGAGCAGAGTTGGCGAGAAAGGTTGCCACCGTTGGCAACTGCAGCAACTGTTAGGAAATGAGGCATGTGAGGGGAATAGAAACCAGTATTTAAACTGTAACCATGAGAAAATAAGTGGACCATCTCGAAAAAGAAATTCAACCCGTGAACCAATTTATCTTATTTTTTTCCCCCAAGACTTCATATCAGAATCTCTAAAAAGAAGATGAAAAAAGGAAAAAGAAAGGTTGATAACCAAATAACGACAATGAGCACAGCATTAGCAGTACCACTATGTCATAGCTTTCTCGGTAACTAGGAAAATAATGTTACTGTTTTCCATATTCACTTGCAGTATTTTCTGCATGCAATAAATTTAAAAGTTGTACTTCACTTTATTTTGCTGGGTGACAGGAAGCTACTGTTGACTGAGTGACAGTCTATACTGTTGACACAAAAATCATCAGAAATTTTAATCTGCAGGTTGCCCCAATCACCACTCATCATGCCATTGGTTATATACTACTGAATCCAAACAGAAATTTACTTACACAATAATGTAACACTAAGCATGGCATGTAAGAGCTTTCTGCTTATAGCTGAAGGTGGAGAGGGCTAATGTCAAATTTCTGCCGTACCTCTCAGTCCTCCAGTTATTCTTTCCATACAAGCTACCTAGAGCCAAGCTGGGAAAAGAAGGGACACTTGACAGTGCTAAAGCAAACTGCGCAGCCTGTGGCATGTTTGGAGCAATCATTCCTCCCTTGATGCTGGAGGTAAAAAAGGAGTGGTGTGGATAATTACTTAATACAGGAATTCTGGGTGCAGGTTCTTCTGTCTGTAGAAGTAAGCAACCTTCTCTTTCTTTATGTCATCCTATTACAGGTTTCTCTCACAGAACTTTAGATTGTTTGATCCCACAGTATTTCTTGTCATACTCTCTTTTCAGGTTGCTGCTTTTTTTTTTCCCCTCATCGTTTTTTTTTTTTTCCCCTGCAGAATTATTTTGTTTCTCATGAGTGTCTATCAAATGAATATGATGTCTGTTACAATATCTTGTCAGACTTTTAGGTGGAAAGCAGCAACTGTTTAAGTTGTACAGAGACTTTCTTACCGTGTAGTAGGCGGTGAATACTAAGGAAACCTCAGCTTTGCAGTTTTTACACTAATAAAGTCGAATTACTTCAGATGCTAATTTCTAGTCCCGTCGTTTTAAGTTTCTTCTCTTAAACTGGGAAATGTGGAGTAACCAAATTTGACACACGAACAGCCTGCATTTGTTTCCACAACCATCCCATGTGAAAACTTACACTTCCCTTTATTTGTATGCACCTCTTTCAAGATCCTCTACCTCTAGTTTCTTTTTTAAAACTAAAACAATTCTGAACATGGGCAGATGAAATTCAGTCTTCCTTCAGAAGACAGAGAAGCAGAGACTGCCTCTAACAATTTTTGTCTGTTCAAATTTCAGTAACTGGTATATTTTCTAAATCTAGCAACTACAAAAGAAGGTAACTGCACACAAAGCAGCTTGTACTCTCCCCACTTAAGTTCACAGGCTCACTCTGTTAAGCCCTGCTTCGCTATCGACTGCTAACATACACCATGGCAGTAGGTTAGTAGTAATCCAAGTTAGTAGGCCACAGCAGGTTAGCAGCAGGTTAACACCAGCTTAGCAGCCAGAGTTGCTTTACTTCTTTGTGCAGTAAGAACTAATGCACAGGTCTGTTTGGTAAAGCAACACTGCTGTTCACCAGGCTCCTGCACAGACCTATTGTAACAAGCACATCACCTCTTCGACAAAAAAACAGTAGCCTAAGAAAGTCTAATCAGCACCAAGGTTTTTCTCTAGGAATCAATGGATTTGGTTCACTTGGGGAAATACAAAGTTTTATTAATCATGGTGATAACATGGAGGTGTTGATGACTCAGTAAATAGAACTTTTTTTTCTAAAAAACATAAGAAAATAACTTTCCCTCCCTGTTCTACCAGCACAGTCCCTGGCAGTACCCCATTATACTGTAGCTAGTGCGGAGTAACTAAAACGTACTGCTATCGGGTAATAGAAATGCTTCTATTATGGTATTTCCAATATATCTAGCTAGCAGAAAAGATCAATGCAAATACTCTGTAAATCAATTCACTTACTGCTGGCTTTAATAAACAGAAAGAAATAAAAGTCAAATTATTTCTTCCTTTACATTAGAACATTTCAATAGTTGTTCTAAACACAACTTCGGTATACAAATCCTTATCAGCTTTTACTATTTAACACTCCTACGCTGTTTTGACACGTAAGAACTAGAAGATAATGATGTGTCTGTTGGCAAATTGAAGTGCTGAATCACTGTTGTTTAGTTTAAGTGGCTCAGCTGTGCTTGATAGGCTTGTTGGTTGTTTTTTTCCAATATTAAAGAATAGCTAAGAATCAAAGATCTAGATTACCATTCACTGAGATCTGACGTGGTCTGCTCTTCGTGCTCTGTGCAGCCACAGTTGATATTCTCTCATCACAGCTGCTGGGAGGAAAACTGGGATCATCTCCTGAACTCTCTGCAAGAGCTCTCTCTTTCCAGCAGTCTTAAGTTAACTGGAAATGGTGAATGACTAAAGCATGGGAGAATTTCCTGTACATCCTCAGTCCATGTAAGACATCTCTGCAAGCAGGAAGATTTACAGACAGATATCCTCTGAAACACATTCAAAGCTTACAAACATGAATGTTAGCAAAAAACCATTGAGCTCTGATACTCATAAATCTGACATTTGCTGAGAATAACTAAAAGTTTATTGTAACATTTGGAGAACAAAAAACTCAAATAGGTTCTTTATACATCTTTATCCAAGGTGACTTTAACAAAACAGTTATGAACAAATACTCAAACTAATTTTGCTGCTAATGGAGAAAGGAAAAAGCCATTTTTATTTGGCTTCGGAGGACAAATGCTGCTGACTGTATGGAGAGCAAGAAAGTACACTTTGATGTTAATGGCTTTTGTCCAAGGTAAGTAGGTTTCTGACAAGGATACAACCAGCTGCTGGAGCTCCCATCCACATTAGAAAACCCACCAACACTCCTGCTAGTTCAGTTGAACAAGTGAAAGGAGATAAACAATTTGTCTGAAGCTTACTTTCGCTCCTGAATCCATGACACCTAGATACAGTGGGGATGGACAAAAAGAATACTGAACAAGCTAAATGACAATACCAAAACAGTATCTGTCAATGGCTTACCCTGTCAAAATCCAGAATTCTTTCAGATAATTTAGAATTAAACAAATTGAGTCTAAACACAAAGTAACACACTGCTTTTAGGTTTGGCACTACTTCCAGCACCCACAACCAGACAAACTTACAGATGTCCTGTAAAGACCTAGGCCAATTTACTCTCTAGAAATCTTACGGTGGCTTGTTTCTTGATGGTTTACTTGTTTCTAAGCACAGTGATAATTTCCATTTAATCTTTGATTAAATTAGTGTTCATTCACTGACCAGATCACAGAAGTTTCCACTTGGTGTACTCCACGTTACCAGAAAAAAAGATAGCTTTCATACACACAGCAAAACAATAACATAACAAAACATTACATAAGTTCTCTCTGGCACAAATGAAGTCTGCCTCCCTACTGAATTTACTGCCATCTACTACTGTTATCCTTTCTGTAGGTATCTAGGTCAACATGAAAAGTCCGTAGATTATTAACAAAATAATTAATTTATTAGCTCATCAATAATACTTACGGTCTCCTTTCCATGGCTGGCTACACTTAACAGTGTAACTTAACTTCTGTGGCTTACTTAACAGTGCTCATATTAAAAGCACCAGCTGATAAAATACTATCCTGAAAACTGTGAGAGTGACTTTTTTTCTTTAATATAATTGCTTTCAGTGATAAAATACTACTGCCAGGATAATTTAAAAACCAGGATGTTGGCAAATTATCAAGTTGCTACATTTTAATCACTGCCAGACCTCTCCAAAGCCAAACAAATAGCACCAATTATTCCATGACTTAAAGCCTGAGTTCTGATAGAAGAAAAAAGCCTTCCAGAACTCATTCCAAGAGAGCTTTTGCTTCCTCTTTTCTGGTGGAGTATCTAGTACCGAATTACTTGGCAATGGTTTCTGTCCCTCTGTGAAATAAAGGATGGTTTAACAAGACCTTTAAAGTCTTACCTCACAGTTTTTGCTGGAGTTTACTGATTACAGTCTACATTTTATTATAATGAACTTCAAGAGAACCTGAAAAATGTTCACTGTAATCAGTGGCTCATCACAATAGAAAGGCTCAATCATTTACGACCTCAGAATAATGAAGAAACATGCAATCTGAACTGAATATCTATATATAATAGTTTTAAGGCAGACTGTTTCACACCGATCAACATTTAAATTATTCTTCTAAAATAGAACAGTCAGGAAATAGGAAAAAACCCACAAGTATTCTTATGCTGAATACAACAATAAAGTGGAAAAAAGAAAAGACTGACATAACTGGTTCAATCTCCTCTATGTGTTCACTCTCACAAAGTTAACTACCAGTAAAACCTCTGGGGTCTACTTTGGCATTACTACAACTGGAGGTTACTTGTAAACAAGGTTCATTGCAGTGAATTGAGTCTGCATATCAAGCCCAGGTAGAATGTCATGTTTTGCACTATGAATTCTGAATTCCTGACATTCAAGTGTTTTTCGTTTCTTCACACATGCCATGTTCCAAAAAATTTGCTAAATAGACCAATTTCCATCCTAATGAAGACTGCTATGTAAGAATGAAGTATAGTTTCCTTGCTCTCTTCACTAGATCACAGCTGCAGACAGAACATAATCTGCACAGAGGGTGAAGTAGAAGGAAAGAGAGAAATTAGTAGCTCCTTAGAATTATTCAGAAACAGTATCTTTTACCCTAGCAAAAGCTCAAAATTAATTCTAGCACCATATTAAATTTTAAAAACCCCAAACATTCAAAAACTTATTTACATTCTCCACAAGAAACTCGTAACTAACTTGTGATGGAGAGAGAAATCTTAAAAAGCAAGAGCAGAAACAAACTGTCGTTCTTCATGTCAAGTGGAAACTACTTGAGAACCCACTTTGGAGAGAATAGCTGTTCAAGCCTAACAAAATTCAAAGACAAAAAGTGTAATTAACCACCACCTTATCTGCATTCACACTATCAGATTCTTTTGAACTCGGCAGCAAAGCTGCTACAGAACCACCTAGTGATCACTGACTTAAGCAGACAAAGCTGGCAAGGTCACACTGACTTCAATGAACAGCTGCTACAAAGCAAATTAACTACAACAGAAAGCTGCGTTCTAAGCAAATCCAGCTTCAGGACTTCCAGACACCTTGGCTTGATATTAGCTGTGAACTGTCAAATCTGACTCAATTACATACAGTTGGCGAGCTTGCTGCTCCAGATTTCATTTTGTTGATTTTAACTGCTGCATGTATTACTGTTCAAAACAGTTTAAGACAGTGCTTAAATAAGGACTTCAGTTTATTAAGGTGCTTTTCTGGACAACTGTTCAGTCATTTCACCACTACCTTTTGTCTTTTAAGTCATATTGGTAAATCAGCATGCACAAACAAGATGTAGTAACTCATGCAATTAACATTAGTATTTGCAGAAAAAGCCTCCCTTGAAGAGATTTAACTGTTTATTTTCCATTGACTAGTTAAGCTCAGTATTCAAAAGACAGTGGAGGAGTTTACTCTAGTGGCTATGTTTCAGAATCCCAACTCTTAAAGGAAAAGAGAAATTCAAGATTCTTCGGTGGTATGAAGACCCTTTCTGAAAGACTCTGAAAGCACCTTACAGTCACAGTGCTGGGGGAACCTGATTTTACCAGTATTTCACAAAAAGTTACTGTGAAAATCAAATTGGGCAAGGTTTCAAGAAAGGAAAGAATGTGATTTTTTAAATTTTTTTTTTAAAAATATAGATGAAAAGAAAATTATTACTATTTAAAAGGTAAGGGAAATATGATGAGCTCTCTAAACTTTTTATTGATCTACACCAAAGCAGAAAAGACTAAGCTTGGGAAAAAAAATAATGTATAAAATCAAGGCGGTTATGTGCTCTGCTTGCTTTTCTGGTGGTCAGGCAAGGATCTGTGCTCCACATTAGTCAAAGGTTGGGCAAGACAACTTGGGTCAAAAGCATCAACTATAACTAGAGGCCCGACCTACTGAAGGGAAGTTTGAGAAGATAAACACAGTTATCTCGAGCAGGAGGAGCAGAGCAAAGCACCTGAGACCTACAGAATCCAGAGTAAGCCAAGGACAGCTGATAAACAGAAATCTGTCACAGAGAAATAAAATGCTGACTGGCTGAAGAAGGAAGTTTACAATAAGTGGAAGAAGGGACTGACCACTTGGGAGGATTACAAGAATGCCACCAGAGCATGCAGGGATGAAACGAGGAAAGACAAAGCTGCCTTGGAATTAAACGTGGCTAAGGATGTCAAACTCAACACGAGGGGCTTCTACAAGTATATTGCAGGCAAAAGGAAGACCAGAGGAGTTGTGGGCCCACTGTTGAATGAAACAGGAGCCATGGTGACAGAGGATGCGGAGAAGGTGGAGTTACTGAATGACTTCTTTGCTTCGGTCTTTACTGCTCGGCCCAGCCCTCCAGAGTCCCAGACTTTGGAGAAAGTAACAGGGAAAGAAGACGACTTCCCCTGGGTTGAGGAGGATCGAGTGAGGGATCAGTTAGATATTCACAAGTCCATGGGTCCCGATGGGATGCACCCAAGACCGCTGAGGGAGCTGGAGGAAGTCATTGCAGGGATGCTCTCCATCATCTTTGGAAGGTCCTGGAGAACAGGCAAAGTGCCTGAGGACTGGAGGAAAGCCAATGTCACTCCAGTCTTCAAAAAAGGCAAGAAGGAGGAGCCGCAGAACTACAGGCTGGTCAGCCTCACCTCCATCCCTGGAAAGATGAGGGAACAGCTCGTTCTGGGTGTCATCTCAAGGCATGTGGAGGAAAAGAAAGCTATCAGAAGTACTCAACATGGATTCGCCAAGGGGAAATCATGTCTGACTAATCTGATAGCCTTCTATGATGGCATGACTGGATGGATAGATGAGGGGAGGGTGGTAGATGTGGTCTACCTTGCCTTAAGCAAGGCGTTTCACACTGTCTCCCACAGCATCCTCATAGGGAAGCTTAGGAAGTGTGGGCTTGATGAATGGACAGTATGGTGGATAGATAACTGGTTGAAAGACAGAGCTCAGAGGGCTGTGATTAGGGGCACAGAGTCTAGTTGGAGGTCAGTGACAAGTGGTGTTCTCCAGGGGTCAGTACTGGGTCCAGTCCTCTTCAATATATTCATCAATGACCTGGATGAGGGGATAGAGTGCACCCTCAGCAAGTTTGCCGATGACACAAAGCTGGGGGGGGTGACTGACACAGCAGAAGGCTGTGCTGCCATCCAGAGAGACCTGGACAGGCTGGAGAGCTGGGCAAAGAGGAACCTTATGAAATTCAACAAGCGCAAGTGTAGGGTGCTGCACCTGGGGAGGAATAACCCCATGCACCAGTACAGGTTGGGGGCTGACCTCCTGGAGGGCAGCTCATCTGAAAGAGACCTGGGAGTCCTGGTGGACAACAGGATGACCATGAGCCAGCAATGTGCACTTGTGGCCAAGAAGGCCAATGGCATTCTGGGGTGCATCAAGACGAGTGTGGCCAGCACGTCGAGGGAGGTCATCCTCCCCCTCTACTCTGCCTTGGTGAGGCCACACCTGGAGTACTGTGTCCAGTTCTGGGCTCCCCGGTTCAAGAAGGACAGGAAACTGCTGGAGAGGGTACAGCAAAAGGCTACCAAGATGATTAGGGGACTGGAACACCTCTCTTATGAGGAAAGGCTGAGGGATTTGGGTCTCTTCAGTCTGGAAAAAAGGCGGCTGAGGGGGGACCTTATCAACACTTATAAATACTTCAAGGGTGGGTGTCAGGAGGATGCGGCCAGGCCCTTTTCAGTGGTGCCCGGGGACAGGACAAGAGGTAACAGGCACAAACTTGAGCACAGGAAGTTCCACCTAAACATGAGGAGGAACTTCTTTACTTTGAGGGTGGCAGAGCCCTGGAACAGGCTGCCCAGGGAGGTGGTGGAGTCTCCAACTCTGGAGACATTCCAAACCCGCCTGGACACGTTCCTGTGCAACCTGCTCTAGGCGACCCTGCTGTAGCAGGGGGGTTGGACTAGATGATCTCCAGAGGTCCCTTCCAACCCTATGATTCGGCATAGCCAACAGCTGAGCAAGGCAAGGTAGTTCAGCCTGAGATACAGCACTGAGAGTCATGACTTAAGACTCGGAAACCAAAACACAAGAACCCACGTAAGACAGCAACAGGGAGTAAAAAGCATAATCCACGGGGCATCCCTGGTGTATGATCAGGGCATGCGTTTTTTTGCTGTGGGTAAAACACAGCCCTGTACATGGACACATTCCCTGTGCCAACGTGCCAGGATGCATTCCCACCCAGCTGCTAGCAGGTGGGGAAGCTGGTGGGCAGATGTTCAGGAGGCCGCAGGACACCTGCTGCCTATGCCATGCTCAGATCAGGAGGGAAAACATATCCAACTCAGGCAAGACCTAACATATGGGCAAAAGTTTCAGGCATAAAAGCAACCTCTTCTGCCAGCACCAGTGGTTTTGGTACAGACCCACAGAACAGTGTTAGCACACAGGGTTTTTAAGAATATAGTCTGATATATTACTTGAGAGAAACACTACAAAAATCCAGTCCTCCTCCTTGTAAAAGGGGGTTGGATTGGGGGTGAGAGCGGGCAGTAGAAAAGAGAAGGAAAGCAGCAGCTGCAATACAGAAATAGGGCCTGGCAGCAGGAAAGTGGGTGAGAAGTGAAGAGGGAATAGTGTCCTCTTTGCTCAGCCAGCATGAGAACATCAGAACAAAGCTATTAAAATTTGTATGTCCGTATCCAACCACAGCTATCTGAACAGGATTGACAGAAAGGACTAGACGTTTCCCACTACAGGGATACAAGGCAGCTTCCCTCTGAGGCCGATTAGCTCCTCATGGCCAAACCTGGAAGAAAGAAACAAGACAGAAGAAGGAAGACTACTAAACTTATTCGTTACCTCCAGGATGATGGTAGCCTCAAAGAGGTTTTCCACAAAGGAAGGCCTACATGCGTTTCGGGTGTGCTGACATCTGCAATTATTCTCAAATGCAGGAAACTTCATTGCATATCTGTAGCAGTGGAAGACTGTGTTTCCATCCTCCTCATGAGTTAAAAATAAGGAAACGAAAACCCATGATGCAGTTGATAAACCTTTAACAGCAATAAAGAAGCATTTTCAGGGAATGACCTGGAATACCGACCTCTTCTCCCTGACAGAGGCCCAAGAGCACAGCTATTCGATGAAGCCAGAAATAATCTCTCAGCTGCAAGAGACCAGTTCTTCCTCCATCCTCAACAGAGGAGTTTCCTCACAACACACACAGTTCCAGGGCAAAGACAAACCCCCTGGGCCCTTTCACCTGACTGGCTTAGTGGAAGGGAAGGCAGAAAAGAGCTGCAGTCAGAGACAGGAAAAGGAGTAGATGCAAGGGTTATAATGTCCTGCTTTGCCATAAATGTATCAAAGGGCCCTTGGTATAACGAACAAAGAATTCAACTGTAGCACCAAGGATAAGCAATGCAGGGAGCAGGTTCAATTAATTCCCAGGCAGAAACAGAAAAGGGCTGAGGAGACTGAATAAGGACCGTTGCATATTGTGCTGGGATTTAATAGCAACAGCCCCAAACCACGACACTCCTGCTGTGTGGCTGGGCTGTAAACATGCAGATGTCTTGTCAGAAAATGCCGCAGGGAAACCAAGAAGAGATTTGGGACACTGCTCAAGAGCCAGGATGGCAGTGAACCTGAACACTTGAGATTGCTGCCTCTCAAGCTGAAGAGCAGATACTGTAGTAAAGACAGACTTATTCTAAGCAGGAAGTATTCCAGGCACGGGCAAAGACCAACAAGGCCACCTAAGCAAGGACAAGCCAACAGCTCAAGGGAAAATTAACCATTTTTCAATCCACTTTATTTAAAGACCAGCATTTAAGAGTGCTCCTCTGAAAAAGGCTCTTCAGAGCTGCTGAGAAATAAAAGAGTAGCTTATGGAAAGATCAGTCTTTGATAAAATCTGACCTTTAAAGTTGCTGAGATAACTGTACCAACTAGGAAGTTAGGGTGTGACTATGTTACTGTCTTAGTTTGGACCAGGAGAACGCTCTCGGAGCAAGTCTCTAAAATGACGCTAACTCCATCTCCTGGTTTGTGCTGCAGAGCTGTCTTGGCACATACAAGTTAGATCCCTTCCAGATTACATCAAATCAGGAGACATCCTCCAGCCACAGACAGGCCTTCAGCGCTGGGATCATACTACAACCAGCCTGAAGAAAACCCTCAAAACAAGGGTAGCATGGATGCAGGTTTCCCAGCAGCAAACGTTCTGCTCCAAGAGGTCTGACCTGCCATAAATGCAAATGCAGCCTGCCTCATAGCAGTAGAGTTGTGGGGGGCTCCGATCTCAAAGAGCTGAATGCAAAGACTGTTGAATAGCTACAGTCCCAGCAAGACTCTTCTAAATGTGCATTTGTGTCAGCGTTCCCACCCCTTGGGCAAATTCAAACTTGGAGAAATTACATATTGCAACAGGGCAGGACAAGAAGTAGGTATGTGGGAGAAGAGCCCATGGAACTCACAGCTCCATGTCTGAAAGGATCAGGAATATCTTACTTAGGAAAAGAAAAAAAAAACACCACCACAAAACCAAAACAAAATAAGAGAACTGTTGCATTTTGTCCTTATATTTGTAAGAGTCTTCCTCCCCCAGTGCTCCATGGATATGCCTCTTTTTTTTGATTTTGGACTGCAAAAAAAAGCTTCCTAAATTCCTTGGTGCAGCAAGACTGCCAGTGTCTTTGATACAATTCTGCTAGTATACTGCTGATATAGAAAATAAAGCCCACCTGTCTGGTGTTCCACCACTGGAAAAAATTGCACCATTTTCCTGTATTATATCTGATTATATACTAAAAACATTAACCCATTATTAATATTGATTTATTACCTTATTCTTATATAGAATCTTGCTGTTTCAAATAAATCTAACTCCACTAGCCTAATGATGTCCATCAGGCCAGCCTTTTACATGTTTTCCAATTTAGAATTGCTTTCCCTCCAAGGGTAACAACTTAGCTATATTAAATTATTTACCTGTAGAAAGCTTGCCTAAAGAGTTATTTGTTTAAATGAGGGCAGAAGCCAGGCTTATCACACAATTTGTATTCTCTGTACATGTACATACTTCAAATAATTTCTCACAAAACTTGGGGAGAAAAATATTACAATTTAATGCATAAATAACTACAGTTTTCTGGTCAAGATGCAGTCATGCCTAACAGATACTTGAGTAAAAGCATTTCACTTATGAAAGTGTGCATTCTAACAGTTGAATTTGCATGTTGTTAACAATCAAAGTATGAGAGGTCTTTAATCTATTGGTATGATGATGCCTGCTTCACTATTTTACTTAGGAACTTGCTTACCAAGTATACTTAAACCACCAAATGCTTACTTTTCTTTAACTGTGTATTTATTAAGCTACTTTTGATAGGAAGACGCAATTCTACAAACTGTCATCTTTTCTAACTCTTATTCATACACAAGCAGTTTTACAGTGCAGCTTCCAATTTAAGCTTTTTCAATAGAAACAAAGTGTTAATCCTGCAACTTTAAGCCTACTAGCAAGGCAATCCATCCTTTCTGCTTCCCACAGCCCAACTCCCGCCGAAGGTGCTCTGCTGCCACAGTGCGCACTACAGCATATGGCACTTTATTTGCAAACAGCTTAAAAGTAGTATGCAATAAAGGCACACCACAGGAGATAATTACATCGATCACTATTTGGAAAGCCGGAGCAGTCTTAGCAAGAAGGCTTAATGACCTGGACACACGATTAAGTTTGTGTGACTGACAAGGCAGGGAAAAAGAAAAAAAACAAACAGGAAAACACATAATCACACTTTCTTCTCTGTATTTCAGTAGTGTTTTGGATGCCTTACCCCCAGCCTAAACAACAATTTCTTCACTGGTTATACATTTGCCTCAGGAGACAGAAACACGAGGGTTTAGGCCGTGTTCGAGGAGGGCATGAAATGCAGGTCTCCCCCTCCCCACAGCACGTTCAGTCACCCCGAAGGCAGGCGGTATGGCTGGAAGGGGCCCTCTCCTAGGCAGGAAGCGTTCTCCTTCGTCTTAAGATGAAAGCAAGGTTTCGTCCTGCCCACTAACCCCGGCAGGTGCGGGGCCATGCGGAGACAGCTAACCCAGCTCACCGAGCGGCACAGCCAGGAAGGCAGCCGACTTCCAGGCCGTGCCCCGGCAGGAGGGAGATGGGGCTGCTCAGGCCTGAGGCAACGGCCGGGCCCTCCCGCCGCCCCACGGCGATTACACCCCCGGCCCCACCGCTGCCTGCTCCCCCGCCCCCCCCCCCCACCAGGGGGGCCCCGCCGGAGGCGCGGGGCGGCGGGAGGCGGGAAGGCCGCCCAGGGCTCGCTGCCGACCACTCACCCCGGGAGCGCGGCGGGGAGACGGCCGTTCGCGGCGCGGTCCCTTCCCCAGGGCAGGACGGCGCCGGAACCCCCAGCCGCTGAGGCGGTGCGACGGCGATGGGGGCTCACCTTATATCGCGGAGTGGCCGCCAACACAACCTCCGGACGAAGGTCAGGGCCGGGGCCGCCATGACAAGGGAGTGTGAGGGCGGGAGGAGGAGCAGGAGGAGGAGGAGGAGGAGGAGGAGGAGGAGGAGGAGACGGCAAACCCCGCCCCGCTGGAGCCGCCGCGCCCTCAGCTGAGGAGATGGCGCCCGCCCACTCTCTCCCCGGGCAGGGTACCGTCTCCAGCGCCGCGGGGAGGCTGGGCTGCGGGCGGTGGCTTCGCTGGAAGCTGCTGAGGGGGCCCGGCGGGGCCGGGGCGGGCTCCGGCGGGAGCTGTGAGGCGGCGGTGTGGGCCCGCGGCGGCGGGTGCCCTTGTCCCGCGGCTGCGAGGGAGCGAGCAGGCAGGGCTGTGTGGCGGCGCTCCGGAGCCGTGCCCCCCAAAAAATGCACTTTGTGGTCAGAAATGACACGGGCGCCAAAGTCGCCAGGGTGGTCTGACGGAACAGCCATTGAAACCAGAACCCCTCCGTGGGCAAAAGTCATGGACTCGGCTCAGCACCCCCACCCCCCGAGTGCCTGGAAACATACGTCCCATTATTAATCAGAGCTGTTACTTATATTTCTATTTGGGCATGCTAGGTAGCTCTTAAAAACGTTTGCGGCATCGTTTTTCCACAGGAATCACCCGTCGGGCTGCTGACAGCCCCGTGTCTGTACCTCGGTAGGGTTGGTGTCCTGCTAAGGTGGAATAAACACTAGCGTCTACCCATCTAACTTAAAATATACCACTATTTATTGCTAAGCTTTTGTGTTTTCAGCTTCAGCTCCTGAGGGTATATTTAATTTTTCCTTGCTGGCGTTAACTGCTCTGTGTAAGGTGTTTCTGTATTTGGTCAGGTGCTGGGAGTATCTTCACAATTCAGGTACTCAGCTCTGTCAGTCTCCATTCAAAACACAACCAATAAAATAATCTTTTAGTCATGGGTTGGGGGGTTTTATTTGTTTGTGGGTTTTTTGTTTGTTGGTTTGGTTTTGGGTTTTTTTTCCTTTTTTACTTCTCTCCAAAAGTAAGTGCATTTAAGGCTTTGAGTTCTCCCTCAAGGATAAATGTTTCCAAGCCGTTAATGAACTGTGGGGTTCTCCTTTCTTAAATGTTTGATTACAGTTTTCTAAAAGTGTACGTAACTGTTAGAGCATTGATCTAGGATGTTAACAAGCAGGACTAGCAACTAGGATGGCACTTTTTTTTCCTCATACTGCCGAGGTCACGATGCGTGACTCTGGTCAAATCACACGTAGCTGACTTTTTCTAACACAGCCTTGGATTTCAAGTACAGCTGTTGTTCTTTGAAGTTGTACCTCTAGCTTACCTACTTAAAATAGGCATTCATTTGTGGTTTCGCCTCTCAGTGGCAATTTCCAAACAGGGCTGTGAGGTGAAATTAATTCGTATTTATAGAAAACTTTGAAAGTACACTCCAGAAGGTGTTATAGCAAATGTTACTTGTTGTTGCATATGTATTGTTTTTACTTAGCCCTAATAAAGCAAAACCCGTGTACCTTGTTAGACACAGTATTTCGAATGCATAAAACCAAACTGTAGGCTAAGTTTTGCTCTGAGATACAGGAGCGAGGCCTTCTGTGAATAAGAAAGAAGAGAATTTGGCTCTCAAATGCTAGCATTTGTTTTGTCAAATAATAACACTTTTTTTTTTTACTGAAAGCTTATGCACACAACAGTTTTAGTCTTGTAGCTTGAAAAAGCCAGAAAAATCATTGCAGAAATGTAACATAATGAACATCAGTTGAAAGTTTACTGTAGTAGTATTGTTAGCACTAATGTAATGAATCTAGAGAGGACTCCCTAGAGAACTCATTTGGTAAGTTTCTTCAGCTTTATTGTTTCACAAACAAGTCTCTAATGACAATGCCCTCTCTAGCATTTTATTGTTAGTGGTAAGATGAAGGGTTTTTCCTGGCTGCATTTTTATCCTTGCATAAAATTCTCCTAATCTTTCCTTTAGTTCAAAATAATACAGCTTCACATTTTGTGCTACTGTCTAGAAGCTACATGAGGAGGGAAAAAAAAGTGCTCTTCTCCCGAATTCTCTTTGCCTTTAAATTATTACCCACTTAAAAATGTAAGAGCCTTTTATGTATGTACCTAGTTGAAGATAACTAATAGTAATGAAGGAGACCCATTAGACCCAGATCACCCATTTCAATTCCAAGGCAAAATAGTCTCTTGCAGTATGTTTTCTACTGCCTCTATGCAGGTGAATACAAAGCACAGCAGCTGTGCTTTATTTGGGAGCTTCCTTCTCACCGAATTCCACTTGCAGAAAGCTTTTGCTGTTAAATATCTGAGATTAAATAGCTTAGATTTTATTTTTCTTAATTTCTTTCTTTTGAATGTATGTCAGTTTAAATAGGTCTGCCTTCTTAATAAATTCACATTGGAACTTCTGAGAATGAGTGAACATTTTCCAATTTTACCTGAAGACAGCAAAAAGGCATCTCTGGGTTCATTCAAAGGTGGATTGTATGCTATAGGAATTAAATACAGACACCAGCAGTATTCAGCGCTCACCAGAGAGGGTCATAGAGAAATAGTAACCCCAGTGAATACTTTTTGTCATCACCTCTCTAAAGTACATATCACAATCCATGTATTGTGTCTACAAGAGTGCAATTTGGTGTATGTGTCTGTCTTTAGAAACCTATACCTCCAGTTGTCCTTCCTTTTTTCTTCTCTCTCTCTTCTTTTCTTGTCTTCCTTTGAACTACTTAGCTACTTAGCATTCATCTGACTGCTCAGGTGAGGTAAAATATTTAAAAAGCATTTTGTGAATAGCATGTCACATAAACATCTTTCTGTTCTATTGGTGGTGTTACCTTTCCTTACATACATGATATTACGTTCGTATCATGCTTTTAACCATTTCTTCTTTGCGATGTATTCTTACTACCGGAAGTGGGATCTTGGGGGAGCAAAGTCACATACCTCACAGAATAAGATTTAAATGTGGCTTCATGGTACACACTTTTGTTCTGGCCCTTTGTATATGTGCATGAGTGCATCTTACCATGCATGTCCTGTCATAATAACTATAAACTATATGTGTGCTAGAGAAACTGTTGTGCCGTTATTGTGAAACACTAATCACAGAGTAAGTTTTAAGACCACTGAATCCTGATGTTTTGGTTGCAGAATGAGTGGTTTGGCTGTTGTAATCTATACCTAAGTGCTATGTGTTTCAGCATAATTGCAGGTTCTTTGACATGCTGATGCAAGCCTGAACAAAATGTGTGTTGCATAACTTCACAGTGGAAGGGAGGAATGATGCTGATATCATGGGAGCTGATTCTGATACATCAAGGCGATCACTGTATCATCCGTGTCTGTTTTCTTCAAGACTGCAAAATACAATCTGACCAGCACAATCATCTATTTTTTCATCATAATGATAATTCTTGCATCTTTACAACAATTTTGCAGTCTTTATGTCAGGTGTTTGCCAGATTTTCCCATAGATTTTCTGAAGGATGCTTTCTGTAACATCACTGAACTGAAGTTGGTATTAAGAAGTTGAATATTTGTCATCCTTTACCATGACAAGGCAGCTGTTCTCTCTTTGATAGAAATTGTTTATCCAGGAAGCAGATGTGTCGGGTACTTTATTATTCAGAACTTGATTTCCATGGCAAATGATTTTGCATTATCACTACAGGGAACTTTAGTACATATTTAACAGAAAGTTATCTTGATGGTTTGTTCACCTTCCCCTGGAAAATCAGTTCAATAAATCCTGCAGGACTTACTTGTGTGATGATGTTATGTTTTTTGCACTGATGATGACAAGCCATTTCATACATGTGGGAAAGAGGTTTTCATAGTTTTGCTGCAGTGTATGAAGCAGCGTAAGAACGTACAATGTTAGCAAAGTGCATTGATCACGGATGCCTTGGAAACCTGATTTTGGAAACCTCTGGTTATGTGGACCATCTTCTTACCTGAGCATGAAAGATATGCTTAGTTCCCGACACCCAAGAAGAAATTAGACTTGGACACATTTACTCAAGCAGAGATTTTTATCTACAGAGAAATATAATCATGAACTCTAATGAGGAGCCAGCTAATTATACAGTGCTCTACTCTACTTTTCTTGGCTGGATTGCTGGTTCATTCTCAGGCAGTCAGTTATTCTGGAGGAACAGCCTTTTTGCAGCATTGTTCCTAGTCAGAATCTAAAATACCAAGTTCTTAGTTCACAGTTCTCATTAATCATCTCCACTGACCATATGGTGCATGCCTTGAACTGTCTGTGTCTTCTCAGTCTCTGCAATAATGTTCCATCCAAAAGCATCCTTGCTACTCCAAATCATTGCAGTTCTTTTACCACAAGTGCAAATTAATTCACCCCATCTAGTTGCAGATTATCCTCATCTAATAAAAACATAATCTCTTATATCTTGAATTACGAATCTTTCCAAAACTCTCAGAATTCAGTTGGACAACAGGTATCATTATTATTAAAATCATAGGAGCTGGACTGCAAGTTTCGGCCTACCTCACTGAAATATTTTCACAAATGAGGATCTGAGGGGCCAAGCCTCATGTCTGCAAAGTGCTGTAATTATTTAGGCACTTTGCCACTATTGAAGGACTTGCCTCAAGTGTGCCATAAAGTTAGCTGTCACATTGTATTTTTATTGCTTAGTCCTCCTCTCTATGTACTGTACTGTGTCTCAATATTTTCTCTCAGTATTTCACTGTATAGTCTTTCTTATCCCTTTACAATACAGCTACAGGAGGTGTTGTGCAGGGTCCAGTGCAATTCTTTGTAGAACATGGGCAGATTCCTATTTACTTCAGTATTCACCATTTGCTTCCAGTATTCAGACAGGAGAAGGCTATATACTCTGCAGTTGTAATAACTTTTGTGCTTCTTATCACCAGCACTAAGATGCTCTTACAAGTCACTGTTGCATGTTTAAAAAAACTATTAGGTAATTTTGTTTTGAGGCTTGTCTCTGTAACTAGTGTGTTGGTGTTCAGAAATTGCTACACTTTCTTCAGCAGGTTGCTCAGTGTATTGTCTGAACATTAAACTGCATAGGAATATTATTCTTAAGATATTTCACCAGAATAGAAACAAAAGTGTAATTAAAAATAATATTTTTTTTGAGGAAATAACAAAAAAATTTCAAAGGGATTTTGTAGGGGATTACCTGGTAACCACCAAGTCTTTACATTTAGCTTTTTTAAGATCTGTTTTTAAATATGTTGTAGATTTGCAACCCCTATTCTGTCTACATATTATGTGCACAACCCCTATGTGTATATTCTCATCCCGCTGTTCCAAAGTGCTACAATAATTTGTGAAAGGTTACATATCATATCCCTTTTGCCCGGACTGGCAAGATATCCACTTAAAAGTAATCTGTGAAATACAGGAAATGAGAAAGTACTGTTTGAATGCAACTAAAGTGGTATGTTGGGTTGCATTGGCTTTTCACACTAAGAGCACCTGTGAAAGAAACATTGGCAGGAGTTCAATCCGGAGATGTGGTTACAGGGGTCTTATTTTACATATGAATCAACTAACAACAGAATTGTTGTTAATTAAAGGAATTGAAATCTTCCTAAGCTGGAGTCCTTTTTAGTTTCACGAACCATTAAATGATGCAGGTGTTGGCTGTGGGCTCATCAGACTCTTCTGACAAAGAACTGGTGCTCCTACTTTTTGTACTTTGACTCAAAAAAAAAAAAAGAAAAGTATTTGGGGCCATCATTTCACAGTTTAAACTTTAAGCCAGCATAAGCAAACACCACTACTGAAAGGAGCAGTCTTTCTATTTTCCACAGTCCCTCCTGGTTCACTCCCATGCCTTTTCCTGCTGACAGGGCTGTTTTCGCGGCCAAGCATTGAACTGGTTCAGGGAATTGATCTGAGTTACAATTAACCAGGCAAAACCAAGTAAGTAAATGAATAAAGGTTAATTGTGACCCAGATCAAACCTCTGATCCTTTTCATCACGCAGCTGAATGCATGCTCGTATCAGTGCCAAGGAGGAGATGTAAGGCAGCCTGACAGGCGGTAGGATTGCTTCTTTCAGCAGCAGTGCTTTGTTACGTCAGCTTATGACATTAAAGCATTAACCCATTGCCACTGAGGGATTTGTTTCACTTTCTGTCATAGCCTCTGAGGGATTTGCTACGCTTTCTGTCTTGGGCTGTTTATATTGCTAATATGTTTTACTCTCATATCGCAGAAAGTATCTCTATTATAAGTAGGTATAAATGGGGCTGTTAGTGTGCTCCTCTAGGAAGTGAGTTATAAAGCGATAGTAATGTGCATCTATTAACATGTTAAAACCAAAGTTGACAGAGGGGTAGGGGAAAATATTAAGTCCCTACAGATTTTCTTGGCTGACAGAGGAAAGTGTAACTATTAATGCTCCCAGCAAGCAAAAGACTGCAGCACGAGCTTCACCCTTTATCAAACAATTGTCGTAGCAAACATTTTTCTCATGTGTGGGATTCTCTGGGCCATGATGTATTGTAAATGGCAGCAATCTCTACCTCTGCATGTTTGTGTTCACCCTTGCATAGCCTGTTGTGCTGTGCCAATACCAGTATTTGTGTGGGCATTCCGTGAACCAGATCAGAGAACTGACCCCATTAAAAAATAACCTGCCCAATAAAACCCATCAGCTGGACTAGTTTCCCATTTTGATTTACTCACTACACAAAAACAGTGGAGCTGACACAGCTCAGAGCATAGTCACTATTCGAGATGGCATGATTGCCGAAACGTTTATATTTGGATTACATCCCTATCTGTAGTAAGACTTAGTTACTCCACTAGGTTAGTATAGTTCACTTTCCATAGGGTGACCACAGTCTAACTGGGATAGATCTCTGCCTGGCTTTATTAACGTGACCATTAGTGAAAAAGGTATCAACTCTCTAATGACTCCTACCAAGCTGCTGAATACAGGGCAGCATAAACTTAGAGCAGTTAAACTATTTAAGACTTAGGTTTACCAGTGGTGGACTGCACTACCTACAACTTCAGCACTTAAGCAATCCCAGTTTGGCCCAGTGGGCATCCAGACTGCAGGATGTAAGTGGTGCCTTTTGGCTGCTCAGTGTGTAATTTGCTTTGCAGGCTGCTTGTTGTGCAGGACTGGTTTACTTACCAAGGGCAGAGTTTTTTTTCATGATGGTCTCAATTAAACTGCTAAATAATTCAGCATGATTTTTGTCTGCATATTCCCAAAATACTTCAGCACGTACTTAATATATGCTTTTGCTAAGGGAGGATTTCTGATCTGCCTTTCTTCATCTAGGGCAATTCTGTTTCAGTAAAGACAAAATTAATTTCAAAACGTCCCTTGTGGATCTTTTAAGATAGTCATGTCCTTCTCATTTGAGGGAGGGCAGACCCTTTTCCCTCTCTCTCTGTATTAGCTTTTAGTAGGTCATAGGTAATCACATTGTGTCCTAACAAAGTTTGACTGTTGACATTAATCCAAGCTGCAATTTTGCAATCTAGCAAAATGTATCAATGTTGCTTTGATCTTTAGTATATGCCACTATCGCCTTTTCTGCCCCCAAATCTAATGGACAGTTACTCATTTAGATCTGTTACAGTGCTTTCCTGCAGTTTCTCACTGTTCCTGATATAAGGCTTGGATAATACACTCAGAGAATTAATCTACATCGAAAACCCAAACTTTAAACTATAAAATAATGTCACTTCAGTAAACAGGTTTCATACTGTGCTCTGACGATTGTTCGTTGATACCTACATTGCACATCCACAACCCTTAATCTCTCTCTGCTTTTGTCTAGACCAGGATATCACCAGGATATTCACCTTCCTTGATAGCATCGCTCCTGCTTTCTTGTAGAAATGTTTTTCATTGAACTAGGCAGGCAAAGTAATCACAAACAACGTCTGTGAAAAATAATAATTATTAGTGTGAGTTATTTTGGATTTTTTTCAGAAAGAATATTTGTCAGAATGTTTTGGTCTCATGCGTTGTGGTGCAGCTTACTGGAATCCAGGCAATTTTATATTTATTACTTAGCAATGGTCTTGAATGGTAGTAAATTTCTGGTTAAGGAATTTTATTTTTTTTAAATGAGGACTGGCATTCCAGCTGGCATTTTCAGATGACCGTGCTTATACTTTTTTTACATCTTAGGATTTAGGTGGTTTTTAATTACTCCTTGATTTATTCAGGTACATGCTTAAATCATCCCTTATGGTCAATACATATGCATGGTTTAGTTTGCATTTAGCACTGAACAGCTCTGAATTTCTCAAGGGGACTATGCAGAGTATTCATCTTTTCTGGAGGGCTGTTAAGCCCAAGTTTTATTTCTTTGTTGTCTAATGCTTGTCTTGTGGCAGCACGAGTCATAGGCCTGCTCCACATAGTGATAAGTTTTTACAGACACAAGTCAAGAAGACATTCCATGTCAAAAGGAGTAAGGTTTGCAGCATCTTGTAAGACTGTAAATCAAGAGACAACACACCAATATGAATGAGAGAGACAAGACATAGCTGTGACACTGGTCAAAGGATCAGGCAATGGTCTCAGCATGTCAGGTACTTCCTATTTTCCAGGTACAAAACAGAGTATTAAAATGCTTATATTTTGTGATTTTTGTAGCCTCAGTTTATTTTACATTGAGAACTGGATCCATTCTGAGGTATACTGGCGATGATACTAGGAAAAGTTAGTAAAACAATGGTTCTGAGGAAGTGGTGGTAGATATGCTTGAACTGTCATGAATTTTTAACCAGATGGAAAAATAAAAAAAAAAATGAACAAAATAAATTCTAGGCCCTGATCTTCTAAAACATTTTCAGCGGAAAAGCATCTATAACCACAGTCATGGTGGCATACAAGTCTATGTACCTGCTGATAGGTTCAGCATCCAAAACTGGCACGTAACTTGCTTTCATTTTATTTAAGAGATCTATACCTCAAAAGGATTGAAGTGCCTCCTACTGTTGCCCAACTTTTAATTTCCCATGCACTTGTACATGAGAAAAAGACCTCGGAAGCGTGACATTAAAACTTAGCTGCTGTTACGGAGCTGCCATAAAGCTCACCCACATGAACTGCTAAGTTCGTGGGAATGCTTTTGGTCCTGTTTCTCTCAAGAGCTGACACAAGGTTGCAGACAGGATCATCTTCCAATGAGGGATGGTGTCCATAGGATTCCCCCAAGGGTACATACCCATCTTCATTTCATGAGACGATTTTAAAGAGCTTGTTCTTATTTTAACATAGGAATGAAGGAAATGGCAGGGAAAGAGGTGGGGCTTTGCCCATCTTATACACGTTATCTACAGGTGAAAGCACACAGCCAGGCCTTGAGAGGCTTAGGGTCAGGCCTATATCTCTTACTAAAGAGCCTTACATTTATTTAAGTATTGCTTTACTTGCATTCTGCAGTTTCTACAGCACTTAAGTCATGTACAGGCTGTCCTCTTAACAATGATTTTAATGGCAATTAAATTAGCATAGAGCAGATGGAAAAGAGAACCAGACAACTTTGTATCTTGAGGGAGCTGCAAATGCGTTTTGAGCTGTCCTCTCAGCCCTGACTTCCTCAAGCTCCCTGCCTGCAGTGAGTGGCTGGTTTCTGCAGGATGCCTGTGGCTACTGCCCTGGCTCCTGCTGGCTGATTACTGCTGCACCTGTGATAAATTAAATTAGCCACAGCTGGGCTGGCTGGAGGCCATGGCAACAAGTTGTCAGGCAGTAATAGCTGGTTCAGATTTGGCCTGGGTTGCAAGCTCAAGACAAGACAACTGTTATTTGTTTTCCTTCCAGGTAAGGATTTCTATATTCATTAAAAAAATCAAAATTGCCACTAGATCTTGGTTAATTCTTTTTTGTTGGAAGACACCAGTCTTTCCTTTTGATTATCTTTGTGCTTTATGCTCATAATTTCCAACTCATTAATTTTCCTAAGTCATCAGTTCTGTAAGGTATGGAACTGTAACACGCTTTCTATTTTTGCCGATCTCAGTGGTACTGCTCAGCTGAACAAAATAAAATACATGTGTGCTGGCAGCATAGCAGCCTTGGTATATGATTATTTAAGTGCTGTTTTGCAATCATGTTTTCCCATTCTTGTTGTTTATATTAATATCAATATTATATATATATATTTATCCAAAAGTATAAGAATCACCTTCTAGTATAGGGATAATTGATCTTCCCATGAATAGAGCCATGTATCAAAATCTTCATAGAGCTAAGAGGTAGAAGACAGATATCAGCAAGCTAGGGAAAGAAGGAATTTTAGCAGTAAGTCCCAGGTGGTTTGGAGATAAGTGGGGCAGGACATTCAGCTAGGATGAAGACTGGCTTCTGCTAATTCATGTCATCCCACAGCCCGGGGCAGACTCCAGGACACCACAGGCCTGTTGACAAGGGTATGATGTAGGTCCATGCCAGGAGCTGTGCTTGAGCTGCTTGCAAAGCTCAGGTGCCAGATGTTGGTCACCCTTCTTTAAATGTGAGCTAGTGATTATTTTTTTGGTGTTGATGATGTTCTTGGAAGCTACCCTAATACATAATTTTTTTCCGTTGTAATTCTTTGCATTTTCTTTTGGCTTTAAAACAAGTTTAGTTTTGAAATGCAATTTTAGCCAGTATATACTAAAAATACCTCTTAATTATGCAAGATTGATAGAAATTACAAAAAAAACCCCTGAATTTGTAAGTATATAGATAAATATATATTTGTTTGGCATGTTTTTTCTAAAGAGTCATAGAATTGTCAAGTTTGGAAGGGACCTCTGGAGATCATCTATTCCAAGTGCCCTGCTCAAAGCAGGATAAATTTAGAGTAGGTTGCTCGGGACCCTTTTCTTCCCTTTATCTTGTTTCCTTTTCTCAAATTACCCTCTCAGTCTTTATTCTCTTGCACTCAGCCCTCCTCCCTCCCCAACCTCAGACTTGCCCCTCTGTCACTAGTTGTTTTACATCAATTCAGTTAATAATAATCTAAGACAGGGTAATCCACATGGTGGAGATGCTTTTCTTAGAGGGACGTGTCTATGAAAATGCCTTTTCCTAATTATGTTGTAGAATATTTTGGTTTTGGTGCAAATCCCTGGCTGCTATAATCATGGCAAAAACCTTTAAATCATAAAGTAGTTGTAATGGAAACTGAGGCATTTACCTGTAGTTATCCATTTGGTAGTGAACTGACTCTTCATTGCTACTTTCCTTTCCGTTGCATGGAATCACCATTTATGAAATCAGGGGGATCTCATGACTATGAATGAAGTGAGAAGGTGGGCTCCAGCTTGATTACAGAATGAGCTGGTGCGATCCTGGGAAACTCTACTTCTCATTGAAAGAACCTGAGCATCACCAGTAAATGGCCTTGAGTTGTAGGTGAAATGCAAGGCAAGGCTACTCCTGCTCAAAAGGGAAGCCCAAGCTGCAGGAAATGGATTTGGCATAGCTGGGGGTGGAAGTTGTTAGCATCTTTCAGTCTAACATCACCTGTTTTGTTCCAATAAGCAAGACTGTTTCTCAAACAACTGGGTAAAATTTGCTGGAAAACACGATGCCTCCTTTCTGCACATATGCACTCAATCTGTGCATCCCACCAGTGCTATAAACACTGTGAGCCATAAGCCTTTC
Organism: Chroicocephalus ridibundus; assembly: GCF_963924245.1. Classification (NCBI taxonomy): domain Eukaryota; kingdom Metazoa; phylum Chordata; class Aves; order Charadriiformes; family Laridae; genus Chroicocephalus; species Chroicocephalus ridibundus. The sequence continues at coordinate 77,483,104 of NC_086285.1, read as the reverse complement.
ATCATTCTTAAAGGGGCAAACTATGCCTGACAAAGCATTTAGTGTTGTTGCAAGAGGTCAGTAGAATTTTACACTTTGCTGTGGTGGAAATGCTTGGCTGAGGAAAGGATAATGTCATACTTCCTCCAATATACAGTAGATACCCTTTCATTGTCCAGCTCTAAAACGTGCTTTTACTCATGTGTGGAGAATGTTTTCCAGCTATTTGCCTTAACATTGAACTATTATTTATTCGGAAGATGCAGCGCCATAGTATGCCTCTCAGAAGATTTGAACTGATTTATCTTTGGAGACCCTAAATATATCTGTTGTAGATTTTGTATTTTTTTGGGAATACACAAAGAAAATGCAGTGTTAGTTTGTTGAAAGAGTATGTGGTGTATGCAGTTATATTCATGACAGCAATGTTTTTATGTATAGCTCGAATTCATATGAGGGCCTCAGCAAAAGCGATGAAAGCTATTAGTAAAACATCTCAGTGGTCCAAGTTGTCCTGTTTATTATATCCCTGAAAGTAAAATTGTAAAGTTCCAGCAATTAAAATAAAAATTAATTATTGACTGAATGTCCTGGGGTGATGTATTTGAACAACATGTCAGGTTTGGAAATAGGGATTTCTTTTGCAAAGTAAAATGCAGTCCTAAAGAGGCATACAATGGAATTAGATCAAGCTTGCATCTAATTCCTAGCAAATAGGTGTCCAGATCTTACCTGTCACTAGCACCTGTTGTCATGCTGGTAGACAGCAGCATGCAGTAGAGAAGCAAAAGGATGAACAGACCTGAGGAGTGAACTGATTTCTACTGCTCATAGACATTGAGGGAAAGAGAATGAGAAGGAAAGGTTGAGACAGAAGAAATATCAGAAAATGACTGAAGTATCTAATTCAGAATAGAGAGGGCTAGATGCTGAAACACAGAAAATAGTATGAAAAGAAGAAGGATATAGTGGTATTAATTTATATACTTATTCCCTGTTAATTGGTGAAAAAATTATGATAATTTTCTCATGCTTTTCTGCTTCATAAAGAAATGTGTCATTAATCTGAGTTAGGGGAAAAAAGTTTAAACATTTCAAAGTATGGTTGGCTTGTAAAATATTTGTTATGACTATGGCTTTGAATAGCGTGTTCACAGTATGCTCTTGGTGTTTTACATCTCTATAACTAAATAGTAAAGCTGCTGTAAAATTGAGCAGGAAATAACATAAAATTCCATAGATTTCAAAAAAAATTCTTGACTAACTTCTCCTCTGGGATTTAAAAATTATGTGTACACTAAATTTTTACAAGACATTAGAATGTGATATATGCTAATCCATTTTTCCTTCTTCTCTGGAGACAACTCGGCCAGTTTAGTATAGGCTTCAGTTTGTGGTAGACTTGCCTACTTGAAAAAAAAACCCCATCCCTCCTGTACAGAAGGGACTTTTGCACACTCACACGCATGTGACAATGCATGAATCCTGGTGCTAGCAGTTGGTTCCATTCATCCTGCATTTAGGAGAAGTGGTGGAAGCTAGGAATAATAGCTATCTCTTTTTATTAGTAACCTCAAAAGTGTTGGGTTTTTTTTTTTAAAGAATTGAAATTGCATTGGGTAATTTTAGGAGACAAGAGTCTAGCATAGCCTTTGATTTTGCTGTAAGCAGTTGGCTGAAATACTTGTTTCCAGTCGTGTCTGACTCTGGAGCAAAGGCTTGCTACTTGTGTGTTCAAAGATAAATTTTCCGATAGTTTTCTACCTCGTTACAAGGCACCTTACAGCTCCTCCTGGTGGTAAAGCATTGCAAAATGAGAACAAGGAAGATGTTAAGGCAGTATCCTTTGTACTGGAGCAGCACAGATAATCAAATACAATATATAAAAAAACCCTAATCAAATGATTCATAATCTGTCAAATCCTTAAAGTAATTGTGTGTGGAGAAGTGTGTTGTATATGCTTGCTTTCAAGTAGAATAGCTTTCAGATTGCAAGCTGCAAAGATAGAAACATCGTCTTCTAGAAAATGCAGGGCTGAATGCAACCCCAGTAAGTAAACATTAGCAACTGGTAAAATCTGAAGCATAAATTCTAATGATAGTATCTGAAAGTATATCTCTGTGTCCAGGGTTTAATAGCCTTTGGTAACCTGGCACATAGCAGCATTGATGTGTATTTTTAATGACATTACCCTCCCCCTAGCTGACAAACACAAGTTGTGATGCTTAAGCCATGCTTCTTTAGTAATTAAAGTTTCTAACACAGTCTATGAAATATAACACATACCCAGATTTTATAAATAGATGCAGTATGTTTCTTCTTGGATAAAGGCCACTAGATGTACTGTAAGTTAATTATAAGGAATTAAGCGTAAACTTGAGACAACCTACCAATTCTGTTCCCACCAATCCATTTCAAAATGATCTTTAGCACCCTCTACTTCACTGGTCTTTTGAACAGTGTAAGTTTATAGCTGACACAGCTCTATGTTCTAGGTCATTTGGGGCTACCCAGCCAGTCAGTTGTCTGGAACAGATACCATGAGCCAATATGGCAGAAATCTCCCAAATCCAGCTTTACTTTTGCATAGCGCACAAGCTGGTATAGGTAGCTTTTGCACAGCAGGAGCTGTCAGGAGTAAAATAGCAGCTTTTTGGAGCAGAAGAATTGCTAATGGCTTTCGCTAATATCAATTGCTGCACTTCTAGGGACATATAGATGCCATGTGAATTCCTGTAAATTCTGAGGCAGACCTGTGAAAATTCCAGACTTGCCCAAGCCCTGAAGAGGTCTGCTGATAAATTCACCCATTTGCGAAAGCTACAGTGTTTTCATTTTTCCCTTGCACTGCTGATGCAGGTTGTAAACATGAATTCTGCAAAGACTGGTCACTGATTTGCATGTATTGATTCTAAGGGAGGGTACTATCTTATCAAACTTTGGTTTGGTTTTCCCACTATTCCCACGTTTTCTGGCATGTTGTGCAGGATTTCATTGCTGTGCTCCTCCGGTTAGAGTATAAGGACGTTTGTGTCTTCAGAAATGACTGATTTGTTTGTACCTACTGAGAGCAAAATAATAGGAGCGCATCTCTTCTCCATGGATAATTTGAGGATTTAGGCTTCCTCACAGTGATCTTTGGCTAGCTTAAAGCAGAGGAACTGCTTTAAGTATTATTGAAGTATTACAGATATCTTTGTCATGCGTATGCTTGTAATATCTTTTTAACGGTCTTTTTGGTCAAGCATTTGATAAAATGCAGTTTATTGATGAAGCTATGCAAAAAAGTATTCATCTATCACGTTGTGATCTGCAACTGTGTTCTTAAAACAAACACTTTTGTAAGTCTCTGTTGTACCTGTCAGCACATTTTATTGCTATGCTCCAGCATGCATGGATTACCACATCAATTCTAGGTTTTTGCACTGTTTTGGTTTGCCAATGACCAGATGCTTTCCACAAACTCTGCAAATTACTATTAGCAGTGTTTGTTCTTTGGCTCAGACTTACGCCAGCAATAATACCAACCTGGCCTAAGGCTGGTTTTAGCATGACTTGCATTCTTTGCTGCTCCTTTTCCTGAAGTTTCTTCGTTCTGTTTTTTTAATCATGATCTACAAAAATTGAGCCTACTATGGTAGGAGGAGGGCAGTTCTCAGAGCAAAAACAGAAAAATAGGACATTAAAGCAACACTTAACATGGTCCAAATAAACCTGTCTTGTTTGACTATAACATTATTTCCCAAGAGCTCTGCACCCTGTTCTTTCAGATGAGATCCAAAACCATGTACGGTTCTAGTAGACATATTACTATGACATTTCTCTTTTTTTATCAAGGCAAATCTGGAAGCTGTCTTCTCTTTGCTCCTAAGAAACACATAGCAGGACTAGTTTCAAGGGCTGACAGCCACGTGATCACTGTTTGCTGGATCCGTCCAGTTGTTCTTGAGTATTTTGAGCAAGATCACATCTTTCTGATGTCTTTGAGTCCTAGGCCTCTGTCATCTGCAAGAGTTTGGATTAATTATTCAGTTGTATTGTGTTTATCCAAATGTCTGCATACGAGTACTCTGGTGGTCAGCAATTCTGCGATACCTAGTCCTCTCATAAAACTAGATCCTTCTAAAACCCCTGACATAGGAGGAGCATTACTTACCACCTGGATTAAAGGAGTACTTTCAAAAGGGCTTTGAAATACAATCTGAACAAAATTCTTCTATTTCAATATGCACATAGGCAACCGGATAGCTAGCTGACAAAGGTATTGTATTTACATTTTAGACAAACAGGTATCGTGAGTAGTTCAGCTTGTCTGGCCCTCTGTGCCTTGAATCTCTGACCCTTTAGTAATTACATTTGTAGCATCCAGTTCCTTTTATTAGATTCCTCCACTCATATGGACATGATGGGCATTAAACAGGAGAAACATCCAAAGAACTATTGCATTTCCATTACTATGATGGGTAAGAAAAGAATGCTTCAGTAAATGTATGATTTGTGAAAATTAATAAGTCTGAAAGATGGTATTAAATTTTTCTTGGTAGATGTCATAATAAGTACTGCTGATTGGTTGAAGTGCCTACTTCAAGTAGACAGTATCAGCGAAGTAGTTAATCTTTTGTGATTCCTTCGTGCCTTGAAGCATTTGTTTCTTGTCTGACAAAAGAAACATTCCACTTCTGTACTGTTGTTTCGCATGAAATTTGTTTCTCGCTTCCTAATAATTTATTTCTAGCTGGAATTATATCTGCCTTGCTCTTTTGACACAATAGTATTGATCACTTTTTCACTGAGAGCAGGGTTGCAGCACTTTCTTGAATCTGTTTACAGAATCATAGAATCTTCATGGTTGGAAAGGACCCTTAAGATCATCGAGTCCAACCAAACAACCTACAATCTCTGCCACTAGAGCATGCCCTGAAGTGCCACATCTAGACGTTTCTTAAACACCTCTAGGGATGGTGACTCAACCACCTCCCTGGGCAGGCTGTTCCAGTGTCTGACCACTCTTTCAGTAAAGTCATTCTTCCTAATATCTAATCTAGACCTCCCCTGCTGCAACTTCAGACCATTTCCTCTGGTCCTGTCATTATTCATCTGGGAGAAGAGGCCAACACCCACCTCTCTACAACCTCCTTTCAGGGAGTTGTAGAGGGCCATGAGGTCTCCCCTCAGCCTCCTCTTCTCCAAGCTAAACACGCCCAGCTCCCTCAGCCTCTCCTCATATGACCTGGTCTCCAGACCCCTCACCAGCCTGGTAGCTCTCCTCTGGGCACGTTCCAGCACCTCAATGTCCCTCTTGTACAGAGGGGCCCAGAACTGAACACAGTACTCGAGGTGAGGCCTCACCAGTGCCGAGTACAGAGGCACCATCACTTCCCTGCTCCTGCTGGCCACGCTATTCCTGATACAAGCCAGAATGCTGTTGGCCTTCTTGGCCACCTGGGCACACTGCTGGCTCATGTTAAGCTGGCCGTCCACCAGCACCCCCTGGTCCTTTTCTGCTGGGCAGCTTTCCAGCTACTCTTCCCCAGTCCTGTAGCGTTGCTTGGGGTTGTTGTGACTGAAATGCAGGACCTGGCACTTGGCCTTATTAAACCTCATACAGTTGGCCTTGGCCCATTGATCCAGCCTGTCCAGGTCCCTCTGTAGAGCCAACCTACCCTCAAGCAGATCAACACGCCCACCTAGTTTGGTGTCATCTGCGAACTTACTGAGGGTGCACTCAATCCCCTCATCCAGATCATTGATAAAGATATTAAACAAAACTGGCCCCAAAACTGAGCCCTGAGGGACACCACTGGTGACCGGCCGCCAAGAGGATTTTACCCCATTAATCACAACTCTCTGGGCACGGCCATCCAGCGAGTTTTTAACCCAGCGAAGAGTACACTTGTCTATGCCATGATTCGCCAGCTTCTCCAGGAGAATGCTGTGAGGGATGGTGTCAAAGGCCTTACCAAAGTCCAGACAGACAACGTGCACAGCCTTCCCTGCATCCAGAAGGCGGGTCACATGGTCACAGAAAGAGATCAGGTTGGTTGAGCAGGACCTCCCTTTCCTGAACCCATGCTGGCTGGCCCTGATCCCTTGGCTGCCCTGCACTTGCTGTGAGAGCTCACTCAAGATGATCCTCTCCATGATCTTTCCTGGTACCGAGGTTAGGCTGACAGGCTTAATTTAAGTCTAGTTCAGGTGTTCAGGCAGCATGTGGATTTACAATATGATTGAAGTTTTGGGGAGCTGTTAGGAGAGTATCCCATGAACTAATGCTTTGGAATAACACTAGGTGGACACCTGGATCTTCTGAAGCTGTGGGAATTTTATGTTACATGTTCTCATTTAGAATGGTATGCACTAGATCCTCCTTCATTGCTACTTCCATACCTTTGGCACTTATCCTTTAAACATGCATTCAGTGTTATTGTAAACAGCATAAATTACTTGCTAGTATTATGGAAATAATTGCAGTACCAGTAGCTGCAGGAACAACACTGTTTGCTGCACTCAGTGTTGATTTCCATGAGTATCTCAGAAAAGCTGCTCATATGGAAAAGCCATCCTTTATACCGTAAGGCTCTGGTAACCCCTACAAATAGACTTGGCACCACTGGCGATTCATTGGACTTTTATCACCCTAAGGGGCTTGATGTTGGCTGGGAAAAGGCAGCACAGTCTTCTGTCTCGCAAGATGTCCTAGTATGGCCAGTACTGATGGGGTGAGGTAGAAATTGTTGCTTCATTAGTCTCTTTCCCTTTATGAGTCCTCAGCTGAAATATGTGGAGTATTGCAAGGTGGTAGAGATGTAAGGGACTCTCTTCTCAGTGTAAAACAAATAAGAAAAGTCAGCCTTGTAAGATGCACAAGGATCCTTTGCTGTTTGCAGCACCACTTAAAAATGAGCTCAAATTATCTAGCTGCTGCTTTTTCACATGCACTAAAATAAAGTCATGTCTAAAGTAAAGTGGTTATTATGAGCATTTCAGAAAAACTAGCAGACCTGGGAACAAATTATTAAATGATAAAAGAAACAAACTCTGAGAGGCAGACCTTAAATGTTTTGCATATGCAGGCTGCAAGAGCTTTACAGCCGTACTTCAGACATAATGCCAGTTCCTTGGTTCTTCAAGCTTTGATAGAATTGCATGGTGTAAGGTAAATGTGATGAATTTGGCTCAGGAGTTTATTACAAACACGTTTAATACCAACCTAAGTAGCTGAAATCTTAACAGATTCATGTGGCATAAACCCAGGTTTCAGAGCACAAGAGATACTCTCAAGAAAAATACACACAAAGTACAAAATATTATGCAAGTCAGGCTTCAAGAAAGGTCAGTATTTAGTTTTGCAGTTGCTTAGAAGAGTTGGAAATTTATTCACATAGCTGAAAGGAGAGACTAATTTATTAAAATCTTGCTCAGAATAGATAGTCACTGCTGTAATAGAAAGTGGTTCCACCCAAAATACCACCACAATGAAATGGTTCTGACATACAGACACAAATGAGAATATAGAGTCATTCAGCAGCATTCCTGAGATCACGTGCTATTTCGATTATGTTTGAATAGACTACATAGCTGTAGACTCTGTTCTTAAACATGGCAGCTGTTGGGCTGAGAGTCACTGTCAGTAATGAACCGTTTGAAAAACATGGGTCAGGTGTCAGGTAGTTGAACCACCTCTCTGCTGACCTGAGTAGTGTCATCTCCAGAGGCAAGAGGTATATATTTTGTTGCTTCTCCCCAGCAGGTAGTGGTGTTTTAGGTAGCACTTGCTAAGCTTTGGAAGGAACTCAATTTACCAATTAATTATAGAAGGGACAATGGCTGTACCTGTGAAAAGGAAGACAGAGAGAATGGGGAAACGAAGCTTTTAAAGACAGACTGGTTTTACTTTCTTCACTGTCCGTGAAATTTGCACCTATGCTTGTGGGGAGTGTGTAAATTTTTTTTTTAAAGGTGAAGTTTATTCTTGCATGACTGTGTGTCATTCAAAGCATGATAAAACACTGGTGTTCTGGTGTTCCTTTGCTCTCAGCCTAAGTGCATACTGTAAAAACTGAAGTACAAATATGCCAGTTCTTCAGTGGCAGTCAATGAGAACTCTCTTCCTCTCTCATGAAGAACAATATCACGTTCTTTCCAATATGTCTTTCTGTTATTTTTGAACAAAATGACTCACTGTAACAAAGATTGTTTTGCACCCTCTGGCAATAGCAGCCCATAACTTGGCCATCACTTTGTGCCTCTGTCTCTCCAGAGAGCTGATTACGTCTGTAGATTACATATTGGGCAGTATTTACATTACACATATTTGAAGAAGAGCATTTGGAACAATCTTCTGCTCACTGCAACTGAAACCACTGTCTCTGGGAAGATGTGTGTGGAACAGTTTCTGGACTTTGTCTGAGCTGGGTAAAAAGGGTCTAAAATGTCACCTATATAGATATAAAAATAGAAAAAAAATGGATGAACATGTGTTGTTTAGTATCATGGTAAGGCTTAGGAACCTCACTCCTCATTGTGCTGGGTGCTGTCCAAAAAAACCCACCACAAAACAATGAACAAAAGGCTCTTCTGCCACAAAGAGCTTACAATTTAAGAGACAACAGGGTGGAGAAAGACAGTGAAGCATAAAGAAATAAACAGCTGCCTCTGAATTCATGGGAGACTGGTACAGTTGTCATTGCTGGGCATTTAAAAGAAAGTGGATAAGAGCACAGCTTCAAAATCACCCAGTGGCCTATTCTATAAAGAATAAATGTATTTATGTGACATGTTGGGATTGATAACTGTATCTTGTAAAAGCTGATATGAATTCCCCGAAATAATGAAATACATACATGTACACAGTACAGCCTTTGCCATTTCTTACATTTTTTAGGAAGGAAAAGAAAACAAACACATTTTCTGCTGCACAAGGAACCTTCCTCTGCAGGTGTTTTGAGATCTGGGACTTCGGCCTTACAGGAGTGATCTCTATTACATGTGTTGTAGGACTGAGTACTTCAGCCCTTTGAACACTATGATCTGAGATGATGTGCTTTGTTGATGCGATCAATGGCAGCCTTGTCCTTAGTGACCATGGAACAGTGATGATCAGAATCTTGAGTGGGGGAGGTAGGTGAAGAACAGGGAACAGACCCTGAACTTCAGAAGAGCAGATTTTGGCTTATTCAGGGAGCTGGTAGGTGGGATCATGTAGGAGGCAGCTCTGAAGGGCAAAGGAGCTCAAGAGAGCAGACTGACTTTGAAGATCTTGTCCTTAAGGAGTGAAGAGTTGTCCATGCTAGGACTCGGGGAAATGAGTATACATATCACAAGACTGGCTTGACCAAATAGGGACCATGTGACTGAGCTCCAATGCAAAAAGAACATATGTAAGAGGTAGAAGCAGGAGCAGACTACCAAGAAGGAATATAGAATTTGCCCAGGCTGGCATGGGTGATAGTAGGAAAGCAAAAGTTCAACTAGAGCTGAAACTGACAATAAACATCAAAAGCATGCGTATCACTACATTAGAGTAAAAGAACAAATGAAGAAAATGTAAGCTCATGGCTAAATGTGCTGGCTGTATTAGTGGCAGCAGATACAAGTAAGACTGAGGCACTCGAGTCTTTCTTTGCCTCTGTCTTTAGCAGCATCTCCCATGCCTTTGTGCCTGGAGACAGGGTGAAACAAGCGAGGAACTACTGCTAGAGCAAGAGGATCAAATCAGGGTTCTATTGAAAAATCTCAACCAATACAAATTCATGGGACCAGATTGGTCGACCTCGCTTACGTTCCTAGGAAATTATATTGCAAGTTGTAGAATTATAGAATAGTTTAGGTTGGAAGGGGCCTTAAAGATCACCTAGTTCCAACCCCCCTGCCATGGGCAGGGACACCCTTCACTAGACCAAGTTGCTCAAAGCCCCATCCAGCCTGACCTTGAACACCTGCAGGGATGGGGCATACACAACTTCTCTGGGCAACCTGTTCCAGTGTCTCATCATCCTCATAGTAAAGAATTTCTTCCTAATACCTGATCTAAGTTTCTCCTCTTTCAGTTTAAAACCATTATCCCTCATCCTATTGCTACACTTCCTCATAAAGAGTCCCTCCCCATCCTTCCTGTAGGCCTCCTGTAGGTACAGAAAGGCTGCTATAAGGTCCCCCCCTCTTCCTTATATATAGTCTGAATCTACCCTCTTTTGGTTTAAGGCAGTTACCCCTTGTCCTGTTGCAACGGGCCCTGCTAGAAAGTCCGCTAGAAGGCCACAAAAATGATCAAAGGGCTGGAGTACCTCTGCTATGAAGAAAGACTGAGAGAGTTGGGGTTATTCAGCCTGGAGAAGAGAAGGTTCCAGGAAGACTTTGTTGTGGCCTTCCAATACTTAAAGGGCGCTTATAAGAAAGACAGGAACAGATGAAGAAATTTTTTATGACAAGGGTGGTGAAACACTGAAACATGTTGCCCAGAGATGTGGTAGATTCCCCATCCCTGGAAACATTCAAGGTCAGGTTAGACTTGAGCAACCTGATTTAGCTGAAGATGTCCCTACTCATTGCAGGGGGGTTGGACTAGATGGCCTTTAAAGGTCCCTTCCAACCCAACACATTTTATGAGTCTATGATGTAACGATGTGAAATAGCTTACTCTGTCCTGGCTAACGAGTTGTGCCCCCTCGCCCCCCTGCCCCACTTAGGGTAGATAGTTGTGGTCTTTTCATTTTTTTCCCCCTGTTCCCTTGACTTTTTTTCTGAGCTATGTCATTATTATATTCTGTGGTTCTTCTCAGTGTTAATTCATGCAACACTTTTATCACATTGGTAGCATGCTCTTCTGTGAATTGTCTTCTAGTTTCAATATCACTCTTGTTGCTGAGTTACCAATTGTAGTGTTGATTTATTGATCCTGGATAAATAAATAATCCAAATTTCCCAGTCCTTAGAGTCATAAAAAATAGTTATGTTGCTCAAACAGCAATGAGACTCTTACCTTCTGAGGTTGTTCCTCCCTACACCAGTATTTCCACTGATGCAATACTGCTGACTTAGACACCTTGATCTTGATGTATGCGAGTTTGTGTCATCTGTATAGGCAGAAACACCTATGAAAAAAAATCTGCAGTTTCTGAAAGTCCTCTCTGCAAAGAAATGTCAACGAGACATCTCGGAGTACATAACATTCATATAACAAACAGATGATTCCATGGCCTAGTCAGTTTGGAGGGGAGCTTCATGAGTGTGGGTCTTAAGTGGGCTGGCCACTGGAGTTCTCATGGAATTTTAACCCAGTACTGCAAATACCTATGAGTGCTTAAACTTAGATTCATATTCACTGGTGTGATTCACTGCATATTCAAGTTTTGTTGCAATGGTGAATATTTTGCCTTTTATCTACTTAATAGATGCATCTGAGAATTCATTTCACTTTGCAATTTTCCTTGATCTTAATTCACATAGTATAAAGGAACAAAATATTCATGAATATCTTAATAAGGCTGGTCATAAATTAAGATTGACTTACTTATATTTTAGTGTAGCACAGACACTTATAATAATTTATGCATTATAGAACAAGATTAGTTTTTGAAGAAAACAGTTCTCTTGTGAGAAGCCTTTACCATAAAGAAAAAACAGTATTTGTATAATTCACAAATGCCTCTTTAAATGGCCTCAGCTTTAAAGGGTTTTCACATTTCATTTTCAATCTGAACTATAGCAGCATCCACCCTCATAAATGTCAGCATGAATTTGTCTCCTAAATTAATTTAATTATCTAAATATCAAAAGTAATTTCACACCTGCAACTCTTATCTAATTCACAAAAGGCAACATAACTATCCTGGCTGCAGTCTTCCAAATAAACTGTGGCTCCTGAGTCCAGCTAAAAGTATTACATTTCCCAGAGTTCATCTTAGTATTCCTCTTCTTGTCTTAGCAAGTTTGGTGGCTATAAAATAATGTTGCTTTAACACCTGAAAAACATGTTTAAAACATACCTGTATCACAGCATCTAAAGGAAAGAACACTTTACCAGCTCAAAGTATATGAGTAACCCATTTGAAAAAAAAATGGTTGGCAGACAGAACAAAAATTGTGCTAATTTTTTGCTGCATCCTGAAAGACCAAATGCAGAGATGTATCACATCACTGTCATAATGTATCATTTTAATTGTGGTGCTCAACAATGATGTGGTACTGTTATGACTGCACTATAAAAGGTTTTTCTGGTACCTTCCTATTTTTAACTTTCCCTGACATTTGAAGAATATTCTAATTTTTTTTAAAAAACAACCTTTTTAATAAAGTAAAAGTGAAACAAAGGTCTTGACTATTTTGGTTTTGTCTTAAGATTTTCGGGGAGAGAGGAAGGCAAGTATAAGAACTGGATTTAATTAGGTAAAAGGGTTGCTTAAATGAAAATGAAATAAACATCTTCCTTTATCTACCTTTATTATCAACAAGCAACGTCTTCCTGGTCCTGTCCCAGGAACAAATGGGTATATAGTGGCAATCAATAGAATAATCTTGCTGTTAGCAGGAATGCCTTAGCAGGGTACTCGGACGCATTAACTTAGGATGTTCCATCTAGACCTGTGTTTCTCTGCTAAAGGAGATGAGAGGTTACTGTCCTCTTCCTGTCCTAAAAAATGGTGCTTCCCCTTCCTCATTTCCTTCCTTCCCTCCCTCCCTTCATAGTGCCCCGGAGCCTCGCTGCTGCTGTAGCTGGTGCAGCGAGAACTTGCCCTTCCTCTCTCAACTTTTGTGCAAAGAAGTAAGTCAGAACAGAAACAGGCTACCTCTGAACTCATTTTGGGTGGCTCGACACTGTATTTAAATAAAGATTTGCAGGACTTTTAAAATCTTATTCCATGTAGGAAGATCCTTGTAAGCAGACTAAAAACTTATTGTTCCTGAAAATTGTTATTAGAATTTTGAGAGTTGAAAAGAGTGCAAAAGCCTTCATAGGAGTCTGAGATGCAGTAAAATGAGGCTGGATACATGAATAATTAAGATGAGTAGTGGGAGGAGATGCTAAAAAAGCTGCCGGACTTGTGTTGCAAATAGACCGATGTAGGGACAGTCCTATTTTCTCCTGAATTCTCATAAAGCTTCCTAGAAAAAACTATTGTTGTCAGCTGACTACCACTGTGATGGTACAAATGCTCTTTCAAAGTCCATCTGTATCTGTCTCAGAACAGTGCCCATAGCTTGCCTATATCACAGATAACAACACAGTGTTCTCCAAACTAGTCCCCTAAGCCACTCTGTAGGCTGTAGCTCAGTGTAAACTAACAGATTTTAGCTGAGATCTGGAAATAGCGTAGCTGCACTAGCAGAGGTTTTGTACCAGGTTTTTTGCTGTCTTCGGTGGTCTTTGGCTTAGGTTCTTATGGACCAAAGTGTAAAAATGTCCTTTCTTAATTTGTTTACTCACCCTCCAAATTTTCTGCAAAATTGCTGTTGTTGTTCCCATGACAGCAGTAATTGCCACTTCCTGAAACAACAACGAAGTCTCCTACACACACCAATGCAAACTGATGCTGTTCATAAAAAGTGGCATTCAGCCACTTTTACAGCAGGTACAGCCTGATGATGGTGCCGTGTCTGACAAGCATGAAGGAAGTGATGGGGTAAGGCATCCAGATCAGCACTCCTAGTGGTGATGAGATATAAAACCGGGCTCAGCTGGTTTGTATTTTATTTTAATCAAGATTCCTTCAGACGCTCACCTTTGGCTGTCAGTAACACAGTGTCATGGAGGTTGAAGGTGCTCTGAATTGTAGCAGAGGTCATAGACATTTCCCTGTTTCCCTTTTGTTACTGGCCATGGTTCTCTGCAGCCCCTGCTTGGTTCCCCAATAGCCTGGCCTTTAATAGACTTGCCCTCTTTTACAGGCTTACCCCTTCCTGGAGCTGCTTGTTTTACTATAGAGCCTGTACACGTGAAGGTGGGAGGCAGGAATGAGGAGATGGTCTGATGTGTAGTAACCTGGTCAGTGCAAATTTGGCAGTAAATGCCCACAGAGAGATTCAGGAGGTGCAAAAGATGCAAGTATTCAGCTCCCTGTCTAGTTTTCTAATCTTTGAAGCTCTTTCTGAGGGGCTTTCCATGAGTTTCAAGGCTGGAATATTTCCAGGGAAGTAAACTCCTTGCTTTCACACCAGCTTCCTCCTGCTGTAGTTTTGACCTGGTAGATTGGTCTGTCCTCCTCTCGCACATGCCAAGGATCATCTGATCTTTCCTGCATTACATCAAGGCTGGCTAAGAAACATGTGAAATGTGATGCCTGTTATGACACTTAAAGCTGAACTGTCCTTGGCAGCTTCTCAAAATGCTGTGTAATTTCTATGTACCTCTGAGGAAAAAGAGTAAAAGAGAGAGAAAGAAAAAGAGAGACCATTTTTCTGCCAGGATTTCTAGGAAGAAAAGTGTAATGTGAATCAAGGGGAAAAAACTTTTCTTTTAAATAAAAGCTGTGAAGAGTTTGATACGGGACTCAAAAGGCACAATTGTGGTCTTGCCTACTCATTTTACACTGCCTCCAGTTGAATTACACATCGCTGGCACTGATAGAAGTGTAATCATGGCCAAGATCTTGAAAACCATCAGACTTTATTATAAATGACCCCATAATTTCAATCAGATTACTTGGTTGTTTAGAATTCCAGGAGTATTAATATTTTGAATAAATTTAAGGCCCAGTTCTTTGACTTCCCCAGTTCTTTGACTTGCCCTTAAATACAGAAGGATTCCATAAATACGACTAAATAGAACTTGGCTTGTGCTCAGCTCAGCTATTGAAATCTGTCATAATTGTATTTGATGTGAAAAGTTTTATGAACAAATCATAAAGCAATTTATGCCTTTCCGTCCTTTTTGAGAAAGTGGGAAACAGAACATCACAAGTGTTAAGGTATTTGTGCCTTCCCTTAAGTCAATTTCAGATATATTTGAAGTATAGTAAATTTGGTTACTTTTTCAAATGCATGTTATTTTGTCTTCCCCACCATTAGTTGGCAGTGAATGCCTTCAATAAAAACATTGTGAACTTTAGTTACTAAAAGTCAAGTGTACTAATGTGTTGTAAACCACAGGATTGATTTGAGAAGCCATTGTTCTGAAAATGAACTTCACAGCCTGGAACAAATCTCCTATCTATAATTACAAAACCTGGTGTTCAATAATAAGGTGACTTCAGTCAGTTACTTGAGTATCTTTAAAGATAAATCCATAGCCTCGTATAGGATCCAAAATTTGATACTCCTCAATTTTACTGTAAATTTTACTCTGCTAGCTGAGGTTTAGGTGTTCTTTTTGATGGAACCCCACTTAAATCAGTAAGTTTGGTGATAAGGTATTGTTTGCATTGGTAAAAATGTATAGTTACATTTTAAGGGGAATTCTTGGAAACTGTTGTGTTTAGTGTTTGTGTTGTTTGACTGTATCTCTACTTCATATTTACTTATGAAAGTGCAAAACAGGAACAAATTACACTTTTTTTCTTTGGATTAGAACAAAAGTTCAGTGCATCATTTCCAGTCTTGATCTAGTCATGCTCCTGGTAGATAGCATACACTTGCTTAGATGTGCTTCGTTTTGTCCTGATTACACTTTTGTTGAAATTAATGGATGTTACTTGGATCACCAACTGCTTTTGGCAGTCTTTCAAATAGATCTTAAATTCATTGCACAAGCGTGGTAATCTGTAGTTTACAGTGTATGTATTACTCAGTGCACCAGAAGATTGGTATCATTGCTTTTTCTGGGCAGTTTGCTTTGGTTTTGCTGTTAGTGGTAAGTTGCAGGAGTCGTCCATTTGCATTTATGATTATCAGAGTCGATGTCTTCCTGAATGAATGAGTTCAAATTATAAACAAGATAAGAAAATTAGGAGGGATGTCATTTTATAGTTAAAGGAAACTCAGTTCCAGTAGAATCCAGCATCAAACAGATGCTTTCAGTCAGGCAGTGTTTTGTGTCTGAGCTTTTTCTTTAGTGCATATCTGAGATAGAAAGCCAGCAAGCAGACCTAAAAATGCAATGCTTCCCATCCAGAGTGTCTTCCACAGTAGTTTTCAAATAATTGGGAGGTATTTGTTGTAAGTGTTATTGTAGATGACTGTGTTTGACTTGAAGGAGGTCTTTGGGATTAGTCGCATAGACTTCAAGGCTTTCTGGGTGCGTATGGCATAGAGGAGTTGCTAATCCAATGCACATAATGTGTTTTTTCATGAAGGCTTAGGGTATGAACAAGCAAAACTTGCAGCGCTCCAGCACCATCAAAGAGACCTACACAAATGAATAGACTACAAGCTCTTCTATGTTGAGGTCTCTTACAGTGGACAGAAGCTGAGAGGTATGTGCCAAGAGGTATGCCCAGCACCATCTGTCATGCAGAAATCTCTCATACAGTTGCCTTCTATTCAGTCATGGCAGAGATTAGTGGAAGGCATGAAGTATCTTTTGGGGTTGGTTTTTCGGGTTTTTTTTAAATGCTTTATACTTAATAAAAAAGAGTGTATGCAGGCAAATTATTTTCTAGTTTTTAAAAAAAGAACTTTATCAAAGAGACTTATTTCACAACGCTTATATTAACATTCGAATTAACATCTCAGAATACTATTCCCTTATTTAACGAGATGGAAAAATGGCAGTAAATCCTTCATATTTGTATATACAGTATACATTCTTAGACGGATATGCTTTGTCACTTGAGCTGGGACTAGGGAAGTTAAAAGAACCAAATATGATGCCCTGACTGGCATAGCAGAGTGCCAAGTCATATTTAGAAAAGTTCAGGACATCTGTAGTTGCCCAAAAGATTGGAGAAGAGAATATTCTGACAAGTAAGAAAAGCAAAGGGAAAGTGACAATTTCCGTCTAGCTTCTGGAACAGAAACACGTCATAACAGTGCATGAAATTAATATGAATTAGGCGCCTAAATTGCATATTAAAAATTTGAGAGGTCTGAGACATTTTTTATGAGTCTACCTACCCAGAAAAAATCCCATCCTGGAATTTTAAGCTTATACCCACTGAGGCCATTTTCTGGAAGTCAGTAAGGATTCCTAATTTGTAGCTTTAAGTACTTTAACGTACCCTGCCTGATAGTTCCCTGAGATCCCAGTCACAGCTGACTCTTGAAGCTGCTCCTCAAAAAAGCTAAATAGTAGGTTTGTTCCCTAATCTGAAGTGTCTGGGCAGATGAACAGCAAATAAAGTGAGGTCATTATCAAGCAAGTTCAATTTTTACATATTGGATGTGTGTTGCTATGTTTTATTATGCAATTGCTATGTACACTGTCTAGTGGCCCCAGTCAATAGAATTATACTAGGACTATGTCCATTTCCAGTCTTGAGGCTGTATGGCTGTGTGAGCTGATGCAGGCAGGACTCAGAACCACCACAAAAGTATAGATGAAAGACAAAGAACAAGTTTAATCTCGATACCTCATGGACTGGGGAATCTCCGAAGCAACACCTGGGCAGAGGCATGCAAGCAGGGGATGTGGGCACCGTAGAGTGAGAGAGTCCTTGTTAGCAAGAGTCCTTGGCAGCAAGAGAGTCCTTATTAGCAAGAGCACACACGGGCTCCCTGTTCTCGCTGGTATTTAAAGGGTTCAAACAGGCATAGTTTTCCCACTGTGTTTTGATCTTCAACAACAGACCAGGATTCTCAAGCGGCTAGATAAGGTGTCCCTGAGTCCATTGCAGACTTATGTTATCTAAGTGCAAGTTTTTTATGTGCAGCACCCAAGACTGAACAACAATGAGTGTGATATATGGGTTTCCCAGCACCCCAGGTGCGAGTCCCTTGAGTGTATTTACAACCCTCCTCGCCGATCTTCTGTTGCTTTTCCGCAATGGCCAAGACCACCTCCTGTTGCTAGTAGTGTGTTGGTAATAGACAATGATTGGTTGTCTCCTGTTTGTTAATGCGGATGTTAAGCAGTACCAGTATCAGCACCAAATCAACACTTTAGAAACATCACCAGTAATTGACGGCCCATTGGACATTGAGCTGTTTGAGGCTGGCAGTTCAGCTAGTTTTCTATCCATACAAGGCCTACCTTCCCAGCTAGGCTGAAAAGGTGCTTTGGGAGACTGTGACAAAAGCCTTACTAAAGTCACGGCACATGACATCCACTTCCATCCCCTTGTTTACTGAATCAGTCATTTCATCACCTTCGTCTCCTTCATGCGTCCAGAAACGTTCAGGAAGGTTTGCTACGTGTTCTTCTCGAGGACTGATGTGAGAATGACCAGCCTGTAGTTTCCCATATCTTTCTTCATGAAATAGGAGCGATGTTTGCCAAAACAGCCTCCTGCCACGCCTGCTCGACTTACCACACATCAGAAAGGACTGTTGTCTATGTTTTGAGTTTGCCCTGGAAGGTCAGCAATTCTTCTGTTCTCTGTCTTGTTAGGAGACATCGGAAATACTATTTTGACTGTAATCCAATTAAAATAAATGAGACTGTTCTCATGCTTAAAAATTGGACAGGGTATTAAATATATGTTCAGTTGAGGTGGTGAAGCACTCTCCTTTCTAACTGGCAACAGTTAGAAACAGGCATTAGCTAAAAGGTATCATGTTCAAATGTCTGATTTTGTGTCTCATTTTCAGGAGTCAGAAAACAAATCAGAAAACCAAACCCAAATGTTTGCCAAGTTTTGAGGAATATTGGTCTTTGGAGCCAGGCTTTTTTCCTTAGGTATGTCCCTAGTCAAGTGACCAATTGGTAATACTCAATTTCTGAAAGATATAGCAGTGGGAAAATTAGTTTTGAGCTGTTTCAGACAATCCACTAGGCTTTCCCGAACTGGATTATTTGTATCAGTGGGAGACAGGCCTTCTTGAAATCATACAGCCACCCTGAGAATTTTCAGTGGGAATAGTGCAAGGTTTTATCCCATCTAATTCCAAATTTAATGCATTCTTCTTCTAATTGCTGATGATACTTCCTGAAGTTGCTAAATGGTTCAAGAGCAAATATTTATAGCTACACAAAGCTCCTGAATGTTCATAAAAAGATCAGCAATACTCCTTAGCAAATAAGAGTAGACTTATTTAATTTTATAAAATCTTATTCTTTCAGGACTTCAGAGAATGAAAACAAAATGCAAATGAAGGAGTCCCTAATTGATAAGGGAACCATGTATACTATCAAGGATGAACACTTTGTGTATTTTACATGCAGTTTATTTAAAGTATATACAGACATTGGTCTTCTCCCTGGGTGCTGTCTAATGCATGTGGAATTAAAATGCCATCAGAAATTTTTGTTTGTGGCTGGTTTGCTTTTTCATTCTGCTTCCTTTATTGATCACAGATTTCACACTTGAGTACCTTTTATCTTCAAACGAAACGTTCCCTGAACCTGATGTAAGGCATCACTGTTTTGGAGCTTTGCCAGTTGCAAAATTGTTTCCATCTTTCCTGGATTTAATCAAACTTGTTTGGCAATGAGCATTTGGCTTATTTCAGCTCAGTTGGTCTTTCTCCTCTTTTTCTTGCCTTCTCTTTGGTGTATTGCAGAAGTTTCTGTTGAAGAGCTCTGCGTTGTGGTAGTGATTGTCTCTGTGCTAGACAAGATGTTTTTCACAATCTTATTTCCTTCTTATCCTGTTGTGTGAGAAGTGATGTTTTGAGACTTAGCTTCAAAATGAGATAGCTTAAATGTATATTTTTCAATACACGAGCCAAAGGTGCAGAGTTTTATACATTCTATATCAGGTCAAACCTGCCGTAAGTGTTGGTTTTCATCCAAACCTGAAACTATTTGAAGTTTATCTGATTATCTGGAATGCTGTCATGGAGAACCTCAGATTGTTTCAGCCATTTTGAAATCAGTGTGCCGTATTGTGATTATCTCCAAATTTAAACTAGGAAAATAATTTTATACCTAGGCATAGTGCATGTCTTTATTATTGCTATCATTTAGAAAGCACGGTCCTTAGTAAGTCTTGCAAAAAGCCACTTCTTGAAAACTTTTACCTATTTCTCTCACTAACATTGCTTTGACCAGTTAGACTACAAAAACCTTGTTCCAAAATCTGTACTCTCAACCTCTATAGCTTTATTTTATTTCACTTTAGATATCTGTAACACAATGGCAATAGTCTTTCCAGGCAGCTGATTCCTTGTAAAGAAAGGTGCTTTTCCTGGAAGAAAATTTTAACGAAACAAAATTATACTTTAGATTTCTGGCTGACACCGTATTGCAGTATAATTCACACTCCTGCTGGAATATTTTGTGGGTCTCTAATATCCAGTTAGCTTTTGCCTGCCTGCTTGCTTCTTTCAAAGAAATTTGGAAGAGTGGGAACCATTTTCCTACATTAAATTCCAGAGGACTCAGGTGGTTTTTTCACCAAAACCCTCTTGAGAACAAGATCCTTGTTATTATGCCAAGCTGTGAATAAATGGCATGTTCTCATTTGAGGAAAAATCTCTTCGTTCTACCTTCTCATTCTCTTCTTCACCCCTGCCCAACTCCTCCCATTTTCTTAAGAAAAAAAGGGGTTTAATACTAACCTGGTAGGAATCAATATTTCATCATTTTTTTATGAAATCAGAAGCTCAGATTTATATTTTACTTTTTTTTCACAAATGCTTGTAAACAGTTTTCCAAAGGGTGAAGTTGACTTTCATTCTCCTTGCTTTGCTGGTCTTTCCAGGTCTACAGAGCAGCTGTAAGAAAATATATTCCAGTTTAGAAAGTGTGCTTTAATGTCTTTGAAAAAGATATTTCCTCTCTATTTCTGGGTTGCAAGTGAAGGGATTTGCAAGAACCTTCAGCAATGCATCTGTAAAGCATAGACAGGACAGCTTTGGGGCCCGATGTTTGCTGGTAGTCTGAAGTTCAGTGCTGAGGACCAGCCCTATATATGAGCATGGGAGCAGAGCAAACAGGCTTATCTGGAAGCCTTCATGAACAGCAGACTACATAAACGTCCCAGAGACCATTCAGTGGTACAGACTTTGTATCCTCCCTAAATGCATTTGTAGGAAACTGTGTTGTGATGAGTCAAGCAGGAGGCACCTCCAGCAGCAGGTGGAGCTGTATGTTATACTTTATGCGCGTGGCCCAAAGCTGGTGTATGTCGACATCGCCAAGTTGTTACAGGCGAACACTGAAGTGATTTGGAACTTGTTTTTTGACCCACGAACACACACGTAAATATAGATGACGCCTGTGCAAATCAGGGAGATGTTCATGGGGCCCTGCTGGAAAATTGTCTCTAGAAGAATGCTTAAAGGAAACAACATTAGAAATGTGGTCAAAAGAAGAAACAGAGAGGAGTAATGAAATTGGCAAGATGTAACAAATAGAACTAAGAGAAATACAAATAATTTTATTTTAAAAAACCCCAAAGCTTCAATACAGTTGCCAGGGTTATAGCCTGGTAAATGAGGAGCTGCCAATAACTTTTCCCATAACACTCATGTGAGCAAGACTGGGGCATACATACTTCTGTGACAGTGGGGGAAGCTTGTCCTGCTTCTCCCTCTGCACTTGTTTGTTTGTATTCCTGTTCTTCAGAGGATTTGTACATTTTCCTTACCATAAAGTAGTACCACTTTGAGTGCAGATGGTTTCCAGCCATCCAAACTTACCAGCACTTCAACTAGCTGTCTGTTGTTCCTTTATTACTCCACAGAGTAGCTGCTGTCAAGCACATGCAAGCCATCCCAACCTGTCTGCTGTTCACAAATAGCTTCCAGAGGTACTTCCCAATCCTCCTCCTTTCTTTCCTGGTTCATCTGGAAACTTCATTATCAGTATCTAAAATGCCTTTCAATGCAGAAGTTGTGGTTTTGTTGTTTTAATTTCAGTTCTCATTCTCCCTCCTAACTTATTTTTTGACCTTATCTTCTTTCCCCTCACACTAATATGCATTTTCTCAGCAAAGAAGAACTCATTATAACACCACTTCATTACAGACCATACTCTATGACATTATGATTTTCTTCATGGCTGTGTATAAAGAAAACAGGCAACAGAACACATAAAGAAAAAGTTTTAATGTTAATTAGGCAGATTCCATCCTGAGAGGGGTGAATCAGTGCAGTTCTGCAGAAGTTAGTGGAGATTCACTGCCCGTGTACTTCTGAATGAAGTCTGTTCCCTTGAGCAGTGGGCGTTACAGACTGATCTATTTTATTGCCTTCACCATGTTATCAAGTGGTCTCCTTGATAAATTAATAATGTGGTTTTTAAAGAGCTAATTGATATTACTGTACAAGAACCACAATTTAATTAAGAATACTGTAATTGCTTCAAGAAAGATTCTAGTTCATGTATTTAAAACATGAACTTAGAAACTATTGTACTTATAGGATATAAATTTCAAGGACATACATTTTTTATTCAATTTGAACTGTGTTTTTTTTAAATACACTACCACTTTTTCTACTGAATCCATAGTTTTATGTTTCTTTCTTCTTGTTCCTCTTCCCTCTTCCTTGAAGTATTTTTGGTTTTATACTGAGACCTCCTCAGCTAGACAATGAGATGAAGGCTGATAATGTTGCCCTTCCATTCCTCAGTCACTTTAAAAGATAGAATGGTTCTGATGTAAAAACAAATCAGAAAATCTACTTTTGATTTTAAAGGCCTGATTGCAAAAATGTGTTCACTAACATAACTTGGAAGTTTAGTATAGATAGAGAACTCATGCTTAACATGTATTTAAGTGCCCAGAGTGAGCTGTCAAGATCCATCTTTCACCCATGTTTTGTGAGTTCTCCAGATTAAGACCTCTGCTTCCTAATTGTAACTTCTGTTGTTAACATACAAGGTATTCCCTGATCTAACTTCAGAGCAGAGAGCTCTTAAAATAGCTTATACTATTATGCAAAAGGAGTAATATACTGCAGTCACTTACTGTAGCATGTAAGTATCAAGGGAGAGGGGAAACATCTTTTGTTTAATTTTGCATTGATATCCATGATGGCTGCACTAAGGAAACACAGCCCACTGTAGACTCCCCGGCCATACTGAACTGCAGTCCTGTTGAGCATAACAGTGGAGCTTCCCAGCAGGCTCCACCGCCTGATTAAAATGTTACTGCTGCTCTCTATGTTATAACATAAATTGGGGTATTCTCCCTTGGTCAGAGTGCCAGGAGCCTTTGCAAATTTTGTTTGACAACTGACCCATAGGAATCGTTCAGCTCGAATAATCGGAAATGCCAACTTCTGTGCATCTTTGGAGTACTGAACTATTTTGGTTGGACAAAATATAGAATTGGTAGCTGTGCTCTGTGTGTGCTGCAATATAGTTTATTTGCAACAAAGAGGTGCAGAGCGTTTTTTTTGGGGTTTTTTTTGCAAATCAGTAGGGGCAGGAGGAGCTTTGGTTTTCACTTGTAATGAACAATGCTAACTAGACACGCAGACAGAATTTCAACATGCTGAAACAATGCACATATACCCAAATCTATTCATGGCTTCAGTAGTTGTCATGAGACCTGGGGACTGAAACTGACTGCCTTAATATCACCACATGTAAAATGAACTTGCCTGGAACTGTGCTTTCAATAACATAGTAGAATTAAAGTAATTAAATATTCATTTCCTTATTGTTAGAATGCTTCATGGATTAGCGCATTTGGGATTTTGGGGAAAAGGTTGTCTTTTTCAAAGAAAAATGTTAGAAAAAGAGAAGAATAAAAGAGAGTTGGGTGTCAGCTGGTCTATGACTAATTCCTAGTGTAGCGTTGTCCAACCAGTGTTGTCCAACATCACTTATGTCATCCTTACTGGTAGTTTCAGAAGAGAGGCCAAAAAAAGAGTTGGCTTGGGGAATGAACTGCGTTCTTGTTCTACCAAAAGTGAAGAGGAGGCAATTTCTCAAAGAAGGGGAAGGAGGGGCAAGATGCTGAATGACAGAGACTTAAAGGGACCTGCTGATGTGTAGATACGCAGGGTGTTGAAGGAGGAAGAAAGGATTAAGAGCAAATTAAACAATAATAAAGGTATCGGTTAAATCACATGTCCTAGATAGTGACACATTCTGAAACCACACTGGGTTTAGGACTTACAGTAGGATAGTATTGACTTTTTGTGTTTGTTATCTGTAAACCCTTTACAGATTGTCACAGAAAACAGACATTTTTTCCTGATCGTGGCTTGCAGATTGTTATAGGTACAGTCTCTAACAAAAGTCCATGATTTTTGTGTTGCACTACTTAACATAAGGGACATGATGATTAACGTGTATTAAAAAAAAAATGACACATGCTGTCAACATCAAAAGAAGCTGATGGGCGAAAGGTCACCTTCCTGGTCCTTCTTCAGACTATCAGTGGAGTATTCCTATAAGAAGTGATCACCACAGGGAGGAGTGGTAACCCCCTGCAAAATGTAAACATAACGCTTCCAGTCTGTGTTAGCGCAAATGTATTGCCGTCAGAGGTGCGATTGCTGTTAACTAGGAGGTATCATAATGATACTCGTTAGTATCCACCTAGCTTGGGAGAGCACCTGGGAATCATGACATGGTTTGGACACCCCAGACGAGTATTCATGAGTCTGGACAGCACGGGCTGAGATGACAAAACATCTCTGTTGTTGATACATAAGGTAGATTGAAATTAGCGTTGGTGGGTCCCCTGTACAGCAGAAATGCCAATCGACTGTCCCAAAGATGTATTTTGTGATTATACTGTAGTACTTAATCTCCAAGGTTTTCAGTTCAGCACTTCTCTCAGACATTACTATTATTTATTTATTTATTTAACATGGCAATCAATAGTCTGTGAAGATATCTTCTCAGCGCTCAAGCACACTGCACTTGAACGTTTTGTACCTGCTGACACGGTCTAAATGACATTGCGCAGAACCTGGCCCCCTTACTGCCCAGTGTGGACACACAAATGACTTCTGCTAACTCACCTCCTGAGGTGATAATCCTTGGAGTTACTGCTGTTATCTCCACTCAATGTCTTGGCATGACCTGTTTGGTTTTTTTTTTTTCATTTGCAAAATTTTGGAAGACAATTTTCTTTTTTGTCATTGTTTTAAGGCAGGTAGAGTTGACCGTGCCAAACTAGCAACAGATACTATATAAGTGTGTTGTTATTTAAGGTACTGTCTCGGGAGAGACACTTTGCCTCTGAGTGCTAGGTGCTGTCATGGTTTTTCACCTAACAGCTCGTTCCGTCATTTGGCAGGTTGTGAGCTCCAAAGGGTTAACAGAAAGTCAGCAGTGATGCTGTAATCCTCCAGGACTGCCAGCACGCTGCACTGTTGTTGTGTCAGATCAGGGGGGTTTGAAGGAAGCTGTGCTGGCTCCAGCAGCTGCCTCAGTCACGTCTGTCATTTTGGGTCTCTGCTCTTAACAACATGGCTGACGTAGCAGGTAAAACAAATGACTCCCATACTGGGTACGAAACTATATTCTTTCACTCCCTACGGCACCCAGGAAATGCACGGCCTCTGAGAAAGAGCCCTCACTTCCTCAGAAAACTAATGCAGTGTGTTGGGAACGTGTGCCCTTCTTGAAGGGGGGGGAAAGCAAAAACCCGTGTTTGACAAACAACCATCATCCTGACTGTACTGGTGAAAACAATGCAGGTAAACCCAACTGCCCTCTGCCCTACTTCTCCTCTGCTGTAAGCAATTAATTCTCCAGCAAAATAACCAGAGGGAGCACTTTTTCCACAACATTGCTATTTTCTAAAATCTGCATTGGCTTCGTCCTTACATTGACATTGCAACCATCTGGTATGAACGGTTTGATATGAAATGGGGCAAATCCACACTCTAGCTTCTAAAGAAGTACTCTTAGTGAACCATACTAGTTTTCTCTTTTATTTTTAAAAAGACTAGATGCTTTAAATTGGGGAGAGCAAATGTGATTTGGAAAAGTCAGAGCTGGACTTTACGGCTCCATTTGCAGTCATGTATAAATTCAGTTATTTTTATGGTTCCTCTCTCACTTGTTATTAAAACATCTGGCACATTTAGACACATAAAACCCTTGCAAGATTGAAAAACAAACCAAACCAAAAAAACCCTACCCCACCATTGTTGTTATCTTCTGGTTGGAAAACCAAGGCACAGAAATGGGCGAATCCAAAGTCACAAAAACATCTGTGGCTAGGTTATCGCCCTAATCTCTGGATTACTCTTCTATGCCTGTCTCTCCCAAGGTACTAACACCCATGATAGGAAAAGCTATATTTTCTTGGTAACATAGGTGGGTTTTTTCCTTTGTAAATCTCTGTTGCACAGAATATACTAAGCTTTGGGATAATCACCAAATGAAGCATGTAGCAGGCCAAGGGCAAAGCTGAGACGGTGACCTATATATTCTGGGATTCACCATATGCATGTAATGAGTCAGAGCGTTTGCTAGTGCCTTGGAGCAAGGGGTCTGGTGTGAAGTGTCCCACTGGCATTTCTTCCTCTGGGAGGCTCATTGAAGAAAAAACAGAAAACCCACAAAGATGGCCCCACTAGATGAGACAGGAAGGTCAGTTTTCAGCCTATTAGAGGGGCTGGTAATGGATGTTTAGGGAAAGATAATAAACAAGATAAGTATGCTCTTCCTGCGGTATACCTTTCCATCTTCTAACAATAGGTGGTGAGGGATTTTTAAATTTGTGGCTTATATCCAGACCGTCACATTTAACAGGGCTCAGTAGACCTTTCTATGAATTGGTCTAGTCCTTTTTAATCAGATTTTCCTTTTGACCTCCACAACATCCTGTGTCAATGAGTCCCACTGCTTCATTTTGCAGTCTATGGAAAAATACTTCCCTTCGTGATTTTTTTAATCCTGAGGCTTGATAATTTCCACTGGGGGCCTCTTGCTTCCTTCTTTTCTGAGAAACAATGAATAGTTGTTCTGCTTGCCACTCTAGATATTTCAGTTATCTGATAATCTCCTTGGGTTGTGTTTTCCCTGGACTGAAGGGCCTCAGTCTCTGTTTGAGTAAAACCTTTCGTTGTTTTGATCATCCTTTCTGCCCTCCTCTGTTCCTTTGCTGGTTCTGCTATATTATTTATGGGTTAGAATGACCAGGAGTACATTCAGTATTCAGGCTATGACTGCACCATGGATTCACATAGTGGCATAAAAATGCTTTGATTTATATTCTTTACTCCATTCCTGGTAATTCTCAACTTTCTGTTTATCCTTCTGACCAATACTAAGGATTCACATGACATTTTCTGAGAAATATTCACAGAGGAAGGAAGAAGGTTTCCCATGATCTATACCACCTAAAGACAAACCAAACTCATTTTCATGTGGGAAGAAAACATCAATATATTTTTCATGGCTTTAGCCCTCTCACTGCTGTCTGAAGCAAGCTAACCCTCTCCTCATCCCAAGATTTGGAGTGGTATCTTGGAGTGAGGGATATTGCAGATCAAGAAAGTCACATTTGGGGAAAGCAGGTGGAATTAATGTCATTGCAGCCCAAGAATTTCATTTGAAGGTGAGGAATAGGGAGAAAATGTAGACTGGGTGTGGAGCCGGGAGACAGAAGCACAAGACCTGTGGGTTCTTTGTCTCAGCTGAAAGGAAAAGCAACTGGTTTAGGTCATGGTATTTTACGTGGTAAGATTGGGCAGGGACTGAAGAGATTACAGGGCTGTGCTATTGTGAAATAAGGGCAGGTTGTATTGATGGTTTATCTGACACTGATTGTGAGCAAGAGTTGGGAAATTCTCCATTGCCAAACAAAAAGCTTGCATACTTTACAGCTGCCTGGAAGTTTAACTTACCAATCATACTATTTGTGGTGGGTTAACCTTGGCTGGACACCAGGTACCCACCAAGCCGCTCTATCACTCCCCCTCCCCAAGTGGACAGGGAAGAGAATATATGACAAAAGGCTCATGAGTTGAGATAAAGACAGTTACCAGCAAACCAGACTTGTCTTGGGGAAATTAATTTAATTAATTGCTAATCAAAAGTCAGAGTAGGATAATGAGAAATAAAAGCAAATCTTAAAACACCTTCCCTCTGCCCCTCCCTTCTTCCAAGGCTCAACTTCATTCACGGTTTCTCTATCTCCTCCCCCTGAGCAGCACAGGGGGATGGGGAAAAGGGTTTGTGGTCAGTTCATCACATGTTGTCTCTGCTGCTCCTTTCTCCTCACTGGGAGGACTCCTTACACTCTTCCCCTGCTCCAGCATGGGGTTCTTCCCACAGGAGACAGTCTTCCATGAACTTCTCAAACATGAATCCTTCCCATGGGCTGCAGTTCTTCATTAACTGCTCCAGCATGGATCCTTTCCACAGGGTGCAGCCCCTCAGGAATGGACTACTCCAACATGGGTCCCCCATGGTGTCGTGAGTCCTGCTAACAAACCTGCTCCAGTGTGGGCTTCTCTCTCCACAGGGCCACAGGTCCTGCCAGGAGCCTGCTCCAGCACAGGCCCTACACAGGGTCACAGCCTCCTTTGGACATCCACCTGCTCCGGTGTGGGGTATGCCATGGGTTGCAGGTGGATATCTGCTCCACTGTTAACCTCCATGGGCTGCAAGGGGACAGCCTGCCTCACCAGGATCTTCACCATGGGCTGCAGGGGAGTCTCTGCTCCAGCACCTGGAGCACCTCCTCCCCCTCCTTCTTGACTGACCTTGGTGTCTGCAGAGTTGTTTCTCTCACATATTCTCACTCTTCTCCTCTAGCTGCTGCCGTGCAGGCTTTTTTTTACCCCTTCTTAACTATGTTATCACAGAAGTGCTATTACCACAACTGATGTGCTTGGCCTTGGCGAGCAGTGAATCTGTCTTGGAGCCGGCTGGCATTGGCTCTCTTGGACATGTGGGAAGGTTCTGGCATCTTTTCCCAGAAGCAACCTTTGCAGCCCCCCCACTACCACAACCTTGCCATGCAAACCCAATACACTATTAAAATATGATTTAAATACCAGACAGGATTCCGGTGATTTGAATTTATCAATACTGATGGGATATGTGAATTAAACTGGTGTCCCTATCCAACTGTAATTTAAGAGTGGGGCTTTCTTCCAGCTGTTTCCCAGGCTAACAGCAACATGAGACTCATTCATTGTGATTTCATGGCTGCGCAGATGATTGACCTTGCTCTCAGAAGGTGATCATGAAGCAGGACTTCCTCAGCTGGTGTGTAGGTCACACCATTACCTCTCTTCTGACCTCCGTAGAAGTCCCCCAATAGAAGGGGACTACACTCAGAAGTACATGACAAACTGTGCTGCAGTGTTCCCAGACCGGCAGCAGGCGTAGGGCAGGCCAGGCTTTATTTTTGCCTCAGGATAAAGCAGCTCATCAGCCAGCCCAGGGCAATGGAAGCAGAAAGGCAATGTAAAGCCATCTCTGTTTTCCTGTTCTGCCCTACTCATTTCTGGTTTGGGGGAAGAGGGGTCTGTGACAGAGGAGAACCAAAGGTTTCCTCCTGCAGATTTGTCAATGCCCTTTTATTTTCTTTAGCAAGGGCAGGAGAGATGAGCATTTCCTGCACTCAGCAGCTTCCCCTGTGTGCCTGTCGAATGAGTCACGTAATGCTGCTGCCTGAGCTTTCTTGCAAGGTGTGGCAGCATTGCCACCAGGACATCCAGACTCTCCGTAGCTCTCCTGTAATTTATGTGTCAAACTTGTAGTAAATTTACAGTTCTTTTCACCATTAATAACTGTCTTGGGGGAAAAAAGGACATTAAATGAGAAGTCATCATTGCTCATCTGTATGTGTGTGGGGCTGTTCAACTGGGTGCGTGCTCAGACAAGGAACATTTGAAATGCAGGAGGCAAACACTCCCAGCCAGACGGCATTTTTAGCATGAGCTCTAAATTCCACTCTTAAGTTATAATGGTGGCACACCATTTCCATCTTGTGAATTGGGATAAGAGAGCAGAATCCAGCCCTTAAAATAGCATTTGATAGCCCTGTTTCTACAAAGGTGATTAGTACAGGAGATACAGCAGCAGCCATTGCTAAGGAAATGCTGAGGTGCAATTTGTGAACTGCCACAGCTCCTGCTAGCTTGAAATGCTACCAACAAAAGGGTTTCATTGGCAGTGCCTGGAGCAGAAAGGACCTAAAAGAGAGAGGCTGGTAGGAGAGGTTTTGTCACATTTGTAAAGAAATGTATCTGTGTAAAGAAATGAATGGTTTGTCACAATAGTAAAGGTACAAAAAGGGCTATTGATTGGCCTGGCAGCAGGAAACCCGCGCTTCCCTCTTTACAGCAACCAGCTCACCAAGACCCTTGGCCCCTCGAGCCTGACCTGCATTTGTAGCTGCAGCAAAGCTAAAGAACTGAGGTGAATTAACATTGATCTCCAGTTCAGGAAGAGCATTAACCTCCCCAGACACTCTGGGCCAAATCCATCCCTGGTGTGACATCAGTGGAGTTACATCAGGCTTAATTTTGGTACAGATATCTGCACTGGCTTTCACAGCGGCAAAACTTTCCCCTTCCTTCCAAAGTAAGGGTGGTGAAATGAATCAGGTCAAAGGAGACTAAACACTGGATAAAAACCTTCATCCCAGTTGGGAGTTTTGCCTGCTCGGGGACAGGGTTTGGCTGGCTCTGGTAATCATGGGGTGGTTACGACGTACTCCAGACATTGCATAACTGCCGGTTTAATTTACTGCGAATGTTATTCAAAGCTGAGGATTTAATTCTTCTGAACGTTAAAGCTTACAGCTGAGTTAACCTCCTCTTCATAAGTCACTGTGTATTATTTTCACAGAACTAAGGGATATAATCCTTTTTTTTTTTTTTGCTGTTGACAAGTTCAGTAGTTCTTTTTTTCTCTTAACTGTTTTTACATTTTTCTTTTCCACATGCATGTGATGTGCATGTACATCCTCAATCACCACAAAATTTTCCAAGCCCACCATGAACTCCTCTGAAATCTCTAGGTATCAGGTTAAATTTCTCAATTTCTTCTTAGATGGAGTACCAGCTTTTGATCCTATGTCAAAAGTCAGCGTATAATCATCCCATTAGAGAAGGAACATTTTTTTTAAATTCTGTCTCTCTTAAAACTTCTTACACTGCCTGTGTTTTGCTGCATTCCAAATTGAAATTATTGACAATTCAGTCTTGTAGTGAAATCATTCATCACAAATTTTACTCCAGATTAATTTAATTGATTACTTGATTATCATAGTTACAAACAGTTTTTAAATGTTTTTTTAAAGGCTCTCTTCTTTAACAGATATTTGGGGATTTTCCCCATATATTCCTTTTTTAAACCCACTCTGTCATCACTCTTCAACATTTTATTTTCTTGCATGCTCTGCAGGATCTTATTCTTCGCTTTTGCGGTTCACTCGAATGAATTCTGGCCACTGGACCAAGAAGTGTAAAGAAGCATAGTTGCAGGGCACATGATTTATTTTTCCACTAGGTATGTTTACTTTACCATTGCCTCTTTGCTCTTGACTCACAGAGATAGAGATTTTGCCTCAAAGAACAGCACCAGGAGGTAAACTGTCTTTAGTTTAAAAGTAGACAGATGGCTTTTAGTGTTGTCTGTGTTGGCATGTGAAGGTCAAACAGGATTGCTTCTTACTTCTGCTGACCTATTCCATCTCTTGAATTTTGTAAAAAATTATGTTGATTATTCAAAAGAAGGAATGCAGTTCAATTGAGCTCTGTTATCTGTATCAGATGTGGAAGCTTAACTGTTAGTAACAGTGAAAACTTTTTTGTCATTAAATGGGTTCTGAATACATGGAAATGGCAGATCTATTGAGGAAAAAAAGCTTTTACATAGAGTTTACCAAGAAAGATAATCCACCATCATTTTGAAAGAAAGGAATCAACAAGTCAAGTTCAGAAACAGTAATATAACATACTTCAGTTATATTGAAATAGTCTGGTTTGGGATTTGTAACGATTTTATAATAGTAGAAAATGTGACCATAATTTTCTCAGTTCAAGTGTCTTATTAAGATTTTCAGGATTTGGTAAGATACTTTTTTTATTTCACAGGTATTTATGTTTCTGAAACATTTTGTAAAGAAAGAAGAATGGTTCGTTTTCCCAAGTGCACGTAGTATTTGGAATATAATTCTATTTACATTTGTCTCCCTTTGCCAGAGAAATTACAAGGTTGTAATTACCTTAAAGCCTCATCACTAGGACCGAGTGAATTACTGTAGCTCAGATCCCCTTCAGAGAAGACAGTAGGAGTAACACCAACATGTTTCACAAATTTGCCAAACTGTTAATTGAAACTGAAGCAATGTTTTATTTCAAAACCTTAAAACATCATGTTATAATTTTTCTTTTGAAATTTTAGCAAATGATTTGAAACGTCCTTCTTTTTTTAAAAAATGCTTAATGCTGAAGCAAAATCTTAATTGCCTGCAAGGCACCTTTGTTTTTGAATGAAATACTGTTTTAAAAGTCCTTTTGGCCTTAAATTTCTTAGATTTTTTGTTTGTTTTTTTTGTCTTTTCCAAAAGTACCAGTAACAGGAGAAAATAAGCTCTTGGGGAAATTCGACTCTTTGAATTGCCGATGTCATCTAAAACAGACTCCTTAAAAATGAAAGTGACTGTCTTGTACAAATCAGCGATTATTTTTTTTCTCCCAGTTATCAGCAGCATTCAATGCTTGGCACTTACTTACCCATCTCTCAGCTTCAAATGCATTGCCTGAACATACAAGTGGAACTGATGTAAATCCTTTACACAACCACAGCTGTAGCATGTAAGACTGTGCTAATGGAAAGGAGGAGGGAATGGGTCTACAGCCCTGTTACTTCTCCCAATAAACCCAAACCTGCAACTTTTGTGTGAAGGTCTAAAATCTGTTAATGAAAGTACTGACTCATCTGTTCTTGAATCAAGCCTTCAAATAAGTTTTAGTGCTCTGTAACTGCCAAGAAAAGAACTTTGCCTATTCCAAAGCAATGCCCAAACTCTGTTTCTTCCAGAGCTCAAACAAACTGAAAAGTGTTTCTGTGAAACAGCAGACAGAGAATCCTGGGTAATGATGGATGAATAAATATGCTCAGCATCCTGCTTTCCCTCAGAATTCCTATGTACAGTACACTGTAGCGAATATTTACATTTCAATACGCAGATTGCTTCCTCTGCTCTTTCAAAGCTGTGTTGTTTGAGTCCTGGAGCTGCCCAAAGAGGGTTTGGGCTTTACTGGTGGTGCAAGTGTGATTTAAAAGAGGGAGGTTTGTTTCATTCCCCTGTCCCCAAACTGTCAGGAATATAACAGCATAACTCCTTTGATAAGTGAATAGTCAAAGATGCCTCTTTCTTGACAAATCTTCTGAAAGCCATGGCACAATAACACTACTTGAAGTTATTTAATTTATTAAAAAGAAATATGACTTCATGTGACAGATGTGAGTTGATGCTTTAATAATATATGCTACCGGATTCAAAACAGTGAAATATCACTACTGTCACCTTTTTCATTCTATCGGGAAAATATATCCTTGTGTTAGAGTGATCTCTTACTTGTTTGTTGTGGCATTAGTCAATTAACTGAATAGAAAGAGAAGGGACAGCTAAGACTAGGTAATATCTTGGATTGGATTTGTTTGCTGAGGTTTACAAACTCACATGAAGAATGTCATGGTTACTTAAAAATGTTTGCAAATGGTGATGAACAAATCTATTGTAAAAATCTCTCTAACAACATGACTGACTTGTATGTCTTCCAAGTAGTCAATAACACAATAATTAAATGATTGATTAGATCTCGGCAATGCTCCTGCATTATAGAAGGACTAATATTACATGCTGGGCTAGAGATTGTGTGTATACGCAAGAGTGCATTTCTCAGTGAAAAAAACATATGTGTCCTGAAGAATTTATGATCTGGGAAGCCAAATTTAATATTGTTTAAAAAAAATGGTATGAAGATAGTGTTAGACCAAGATAACAAAGAGAAAATCACATAAACCCATCAACCCTATGCCATCATGAATTAACTGAGTTAAAATGATGCAATGTTTTAAACATGTTTTAGTTTTTAAAAAAAGAAAGAGAAAAGAAAAGGCTCCAGCTCAGCATCCACAAAGGCTCCCTGAAACAGCACAAACATGTCAGAAGTGGCACAGAACCCCAATGGAGAGCACAGGTTTCATGAAGGAATAACCTGGAAGAGGGACCATAAAGTTAGTTTTAGGCACATGGATAAAATGTGCGTAAAATAAATGCAGCTGTAATGGCTTTATTTATAGTTCTTTTATGAAAGAAGTGATTTAGTTTGATAAGTATGGAACCCTTCAAAGTTATTACTTAGTATAGGAATATTAAAGAGGATGAACCTCTCCTACATCCAATAGTCATAGTGCCCTATGTGAAAGAAAGGTAATTGTGAAAAGTAATCTGAGACTAAAGACTTCTGAAGACAACATGTTTTAATTTGGAAATGAAAAGGGAAACCAGACTAAGCATTATATAAAATACAAAATTCCCAGATAAATTTTAGCTCATAGTGAATAGGCATGCAAGATCTGGGGTCTGAATCCAGAGCATTTTCAATTAAAGGGAAGGATTCTCATTGTCTTTACTGGTGACTGGGTTAGGGTTTTAAGAGACTTTAAGGACTGGGAGAAAGATAAGCTTTTCATTATATTCATTAGATTTCCATTATCAGTGACTGAAATCACTTAAATCTCTGAGCATCAGCCACACTTTTTTTAAATGGATATAAGAACCTAAGATTTCCCCTTCCCTTCTCTGCACCTATCTGTTTGATCTATTAACATTTCAAGGAAGTTTATTGTTTTACATAGATCCGATATAAAACTCAGGGGGATTTTTATGCTGGCCATGGCATTGTAACATAGCTGATGTGCTGCTATTCTACTCTGTACAGAGATATAATGCTCAACGGAAAATAAGAGGGACAACCTCTATGGGGTCCCGTACAAGGGAGTGAGAAGGTGGTAGATGCTCTATTCCTCATATTAGAAATGGTAAACTTTTAATGTTGGGGTGAACAATTAATTTCACTGAAATAGCTTGTGTGTTGAAGTAAAAATCCTCCAGCAATGTTTGAAGGATAAGAAATGCTCTTGTTTCTGAATATGTATTTTCAAATTTTAATTGCCTGGTTCACAATTACTTATTTATATAATTCTGACAGTAGTCCAGTATTGTGCAGAACTGAAAGAAATGTGAGGCAGTGAGTTGTGAAGAAATGTGTTCCAATGAGGCACTGGAACAGGTTGCCCAGGGAAGTTGTGGATGCCCCATCCCTGGAAGTGTTCAAGGCCAGGCTGGATGGGGCTTTGAGCAGCCTGGTTTAGCGGGAATTGTTCCTGCCCATGGCAGGGGGGTTGGAACTAGATGATCTTTAAGGTCCCTTCCAACCTGAACCATTCTATCATTCTATGAAATCCCAGATGTCCATGCCAAATCATTATTTCTAATATCTTTTAGAACTTTGATTATCCATTTTTAACACTTGCAGAGAAAATCCATTTGATAAATTAGAAATACCACATTTCATTTCAAATGGTGAGGAAACAATTTTCTGAAAAAGGGAGGTAAAATTATCTTTGTGGTGTTTAGACATGTTAGGAGTAAAAATAGATAGTTGTCAAATGTTCATCAGTGTTTCCATGGAACCTTTTTCTGTAAGAAGCAAAATTTTTGGTGTCCTGAACATAGTAGGGCCACTTCATTTATTGACAAAAGGCATCACATTTCTGTTTTGCGGTACAATTAGAGAAAGCTTAGTATGTTGCATGAAGAGTGGGTTTTTTTAGAAAAAACTGTTGCTGAATCTGCCTCTGCTATTGAGAATCAATCAAGTGTTGTGTTCTTCTATATTTAATGATCAATTAGGTGGAACTTCCTTTTCTGCTGATATTCTTTTTAATAGGGAGTGAAATTTCTTTAGCCTTGTTTCATGTCTGAACTTCTTGGTAACAACATGAAAGAACTCAGTACCTGTAAAACCAAGATGGCCCCTTTATTATGAGAATTATTTATAGAGACGTTGCAGCAGAAGCTCCAAACTTCTCATTGCAGCTGAAGCCTTGAGTTTCAGAAAAGCTGCAGCAATTCTGTTTCTAGAACTGCATATTTACATATTACATATTTACATATTACAACTGGAAATTATATAAAATGTATAACCTATGAAATTGGAGGATTTTCTCCTGAAAAAAACATGGAGGTCATTCCATTAACTTCAGCAAAGGTACTCCTGCTTTGTATTAATGTTCGATAGCGCACAATTCATCTCTGGTTAGAAATGCCCCGTACGTGCTGGCTGGATCTGCTCTGCTGAATAAAATTTTTTTGTTTCTTTTTATCCTAAATAAAAACTTAAAAGATAGCAAATATAAAGGAATTGATCAATATTTTATAACAACAGGGCCTGCTTTCCAGAGCTGGTAACTATGTTTATTTCTAATTGAGACGATTTAGCTCTTCTGAAAATTGGTCATTATCTTTAGCCATCTAAGCACACAGAACTGATTTACAGACCTATGATATTAAGTATCTGGAGTTTCTATTGATTTAATGTCTGAAAATCTGGCCTTTTATATTTAGCTGCTAATTGAAGCTAAGCCAGTAACTTAAAGATCTCTAGTTTGAAAATTTGGCTTTTGGGCCAAATTTGGGCTCTTGAATACAAATGATTTGTGTAAGGCTGAAGTAAAAATGGAGACACTGGGGTGTCCTGGTTTAATTCACTGTATATCAAATATTTCTCTTTGATCACTTTCAGTCACAGACCTGCAGTGTTTTAAACAGGTGCAAGTGTGGACTTATCACAGAATCACAGGGGTTGGAAGGGACCTCTGGAGATCATCTAGTCCAACCCCCCTGCCACAGCAGGGTCGTCTTAGAGCAGGTTGCTCTAAGTAAAGAAGTTCCTCCTCAGGTTTAGGTGGAACTTCCTATGCTCAAGTTTGTGCCCGTTACCACTTGTCCTTTCGCTGGGCACCACTGAAAAGAGCCCGGCCCCATCCTCCTGACACCCACCCTTTAAGTATTTATAAGTGTTGATAAGGTCCCCCCCAGTTGTCTTTTTTCCAGACTGAAGAGACCCAAATCCCTCAGCCTTTCCTCATAAGAGAGGTGTTCCAGTCCCCTAATCATCTTGGTAGCCTTTTGCTGTACCCTCTCCAGCAGTTCCCTGTCCTTCTTGAACCGGGGAGCCCAGAACTGGACACAGTACTCCAGGTGTGGCCTCACCAAGACAGAGTAGAGGGGGAGGATGACCTCCCTCGACCTGCTGGCCACACTCTTCTTGATGCACCCCAGAATGCCATTGGCCTTCTTGGCCACAAGGGCACATTGCTGGCTCATGGTCATCCTGTTGTCCACCAGGACTCCCAGGTCTCTTTCAGATGAGCTGCCCTCCAGCAGATCAGCCCCCAACTTGTACTGGCGCATGGGGTTATTCCTCCCCAGGTGCAGCACCCTACACTTGCCCTTGTTGAATTTCGTAAGGTTCCTCTTTGCCCAGCTCTCCAGCCTGTCCAGGTCTCTGGATGGCAGCACAGCCTTCTGCTGTGTCAGCCACCCCCCCCAGCTTTGTGTCATCAGCAAACTTGCTGAGGGTGCACTCTATCCCCTCAGCCAGGTCATTGATGAATATATTGAAGAGGACTGGACCCAGTACTGACCCCTGGGGAACACCACTCGTCACTGACCTCCAACTAGACTCTGTGCCCCTAATCACAGCCCTCTGAGCTCTGTCTTTCAACCAGTTATCTATCCACCATACTGTCCATTCATCAAGCCCACACTTCCTAAGCTTCCCTATGAGGATGCTGTGGGAGACCATGTCAGAAGTCAAGGCAGACAACATCCACTGCCCTCCCCTCATCTATCCATCCAGTCATGCCATCATAGAAGGCTATCAGATTAGTCAGACATGATTTCCCCTTGGCGAATCCATGTTGAGTACTTCTGATAGCTTTCTTTTCCTCCACATGCCTTGAGATGACACCCAGAACGAGCTGTTCCATCATCTTTCCAGGGATGGAGGTGAGGCTGACCAGCCTGTAGTTCCCCGGCTCCTCCTTCTTGCCTTTTTTGAAGACTGGAGTGACATTGGCTTTCCTCCAGTCCTCAGGCACTTTGCCTGTTCTCCAGGACCTTCCAAAGATGATGGAGAGCATCCCTGCAATGACTTCCTCCAGCTCCCTCAGCGGTCTTGGGTGCATCCCATCGGGACCCATGGACTTGTGAATATCTAACTGATCCCTCACTCGATCCTCCTCAACCCAGGGGAAGTCGTCTTCTTTCCCTGTTACTTTCTCCAAAGTCTGGGACTCTGGAGGGCTGGGCCGAGCAGTAAAGACCGAAGCAAAGAAGTCATTCAGTAACTCCACCTTCTCCGCATCCTCCGTCACCATGGCTCCTGTTTCATTCAACAGTGGGCCCACAACTCCTCTGGTCTTCCTTTTGCCTGCAATATACTTGTAGAAGCCCCTCGTGTTGAGTTTGACATCCTTAGCCACATTTAATTCCAAGGCAGCTTTGGCTTTCCTCGTTTCATCCCTGCATGCTCTGGTGGCATTCTTGTAATCTTCCCAAGTGGTCAGTCCATTCTTCCACTTACTGTAAACTTCCTTCTTCCACTTGAGATTTTTCCGAAGCTCCCTGCTCAACTATGCGGGGCTCCTGCGTCCCTTGGACGATTTCTTTCTCTTA
Organism: Chroicocephalus ridibundus; assembly: GCF_963924245.1. Taxonomy (NCBI): domain Eukaryota; kingdom Metazoa; phylum Chordata; class Aves; order Charadriiformes; family Laridae; genus Chroicocephalus; species Chroicocephalus ridibundus. The sequence continues at coordinate 77,444,515 of NC_086285.1, read as the reverse complement.
GGGATGCACCGATCCTGAGCTTGGAGGAAGTGGTATTTGAATACCAACCAGCTCTCTTGAGCCCCTTTCCCTTCCAGAGCCCTAGCCCATGGGATCTCTCTAAGCAGTTTCTTGAAGAGGTCAAAGTTAGCCCTCCTGAAATCCAAGGTTGTCATTTTACTTCTTGTTGTTTTGTGTGTAGTACCCATGATCCTGAACTCTATCGTTTCACGATCACTACAACCTAGGGTGCCCCCTACCTTAATGTCCTCCACCAGTCCCTCTGTGTTTGTCAGTACCAGGTCCAGGAGTGCTCCTCTCCTTGTTGCCTCCCGCACCACCTGTGTCAAAAAGTTGTCATCAATACACTGGAGGAGCCTCCTGGACTGTGCATGCCTGGCTGTGTCGTCTTCCCAGCAGATATCAGGGTGATTGAAGTCCCGCATAAGAACCAAGGCCTGTGATTGCGAGGCTACCTTCACCTGTCTGTAGAAAGCCTCATCGGCTTCCCCATCCTGATCAGGTGGCCTGTAATAAACACCCACAACAGTGTCCCTCACATTTGCCTGCCCCTTAATCCTTACTGCTCTGGAGGCTTGTTAATACAGCATTAATGTCCCAAGATATTGTTCTTCACCCTAATTTACATGCAAATTTTTCAAAATATTGGTACCTGCTTCCTAAATATTGAAGAGTCAAAGCAAATTGAATAAAGTATGTTGTCTTGAATATCTGCTTCTAAAAATAATCAAATTATTTACATTAAAAGGCTGGTCTCCATGTGTTTCAGAAGGGTTATTTGCCAAGTACTGAATATGCATTTTAATACTTGTTTAATTTGAACTGTCTGTTATAGATGCATAATGGTATTAAATGGAAAGATCTATGTCAATACAACATGCAGGCTGAAATAATTTATTTGGTACATGTGAAAATTAGTGTTTCCCATAATATCGGCATATACAAAATTCATGATACAGTAGCCATATGTCTTATGGAATAGATTAACAACAGTAGTGAGCAACACATTTAACCCAAAAGACAGAGAGAGAAAATAGCTGGTGACATGACCTAATCCTGCAGCCCGATACTTACACTTGACTGCATAAGCAGTTATTCCTGCTCGCTCAAATGGAGCTATATAATGACATATGCAGAGGCCTTTCTCTGTCAGGATACAGCCCTGAAGTTTGTCTGTCTTCTCTAGGTAATTTCCTATTTCTTATTTCCATCTTTACATGTATTAATCTTTAAATCAGTCCAATGTAGTAGGGAGATGCTATTATCCTTGTAGTCAGGGATAATCTTGCGGTTTAAAAACTAAGAAACAGGGAGTCTTTAGAAGGGAAAGAAGGAGAATTCATCTTGCACCTGAAAATCAGCTGTCTCTATGGGCTGGTCATCTAGGCTTGTACCATGCTTCAATAAGTTAGACATTCATCCTGAGGCAGGCAGGAATAAACTTTGTGGAGGTGCTGGTCTC